>NC_045427.1:256042421-256359921 GCF_902635505.1 Sarcophilus harrisii
TTGTTTTGTGACATTCCCAGACTTTTGGCTAATCCATGATATGGACTTGGAATGAATATCTTAATAAAACTATACATGACAATAATGGAAGTCCCAGTTCTATTACTAGCTAGCTGTGTACCCACAGAAAAGTCATTTCACCTCTTTTGGCTTATTTTCTCATCTTTGAAAGGAAAGGAAGAGAACATTCTGATATAGATTGGATCCACTGAATTCTTTTCCAAATCTGATATTCTGTGAATCTCTGCCTGTTATTCATGATCTTTAAGGTCCTTTCTTACTCCAAAGGCATGATCATATGCTTCTTCTAGTTCTGCATTCCATGAGTCTTAGATCTTTGAGAACAATTCCCTTCAAGTTGAGTTCAATATGCATTTTTTAATGGTTACTAACAGATAAGCACCATCCCAGACACTGACAGATATAGAAAAGTACATATCTCCTCCCTTCAGGAACTTGGCGATTTTGTAGAAGATAGATGGAAATATACAAATTGTTTTTAAAAAGAGAGAGAGAGAGAAACCAGGTACAAATAGGTTCTTATGGTCTAATGAATTAAACTATTCTATTACTCTGATAAAGAGAAACCTCATAGGGAGTGAAAATATGTCAGTTGTTGCCAAAAATTCAATAATATTCTTATTCCAGCTGTGCTCCTAGTCAACATGTGTGTTTGTGTGTGGGTGGAGCTGTGAAAATATTCTTTCCAACCTTTTTCCTATTGGTTTTCAACCTGATTGAAAGCTGCCAACTCAGCTTTTAATGAAGTTCATATTCCTCAGATTTTCCCTAGCATTTGCTTGGATCTTTCAATTTGCCTGGTGTGTTCAATTAAGACATGCTGGGTTAATTTACTCTTGTGAGAGAGTGGAGAGAGGAGAAGGATTTATACAGGGGAGAGAGAGGGAGAGAAAGGGAGAGAGAGGAAAAGAGAAGGAGAAAGAGAAAGAGACACAAAAACAGAGATACAGAGAGAGACAAGAGACAGAGACAGTGAGACACACAAAGAGAAAAACAGACAGACATACACAAAGACAGAGACACATAGAGAGACAGTGACAATATAGAGTGAGAAACAGAGAGACAAAGAGACAGAAAGAGAGACAGACAGATAGACAGAGACAGAGAGACAGAGACACATAGAGATGAGAGAGAGACAGAGAGAGAGAGAGAAAGAAAGAGAGAGAGAGAAAGAGAGAGAGAGAGAGAGAGAGAGAGAGAGAGAGAGAGAGAAATGATTAGAGAAAAAAAAAAAACAACAACTGAAAGTAGAGGAATCCAGTGAGCCAGTTCTAACAAATGAAGGAAGCATGATCTAGTGAGATGTGATAGCTTTTACTTCAAAGATTCCAGGGTTTGGAGTCTGCAGACCTTGAGTCAAATCACTACTCATCCTTTCAGATCTTCAGAATATTCATTATCTACAGTATGGAAAGTATTTAGCACTAATTGCCTCAAAGTACCTTACAAAGAATTTTGCAATGAAAAATAAAGCTTTGTAAACCATAAAGGAGGAGATAAATTAAATGTAAGATCATAGGATCATAGATCCCAAGGTGGCAGGAAATTCAGAGGCCATCTGGTCTGATACCTTCATTTTATAGAAAAGCAAAATGCAGCCCAGAGAGACTGGTTGACTTTCTCAAAGTCACAGAGGTGGTAAACATCTACAATGGTATTCGAATCCATATTTTCTGACCTTAGAGTCAATGTCCTTTTCATTGTACAGTAGTTAGCATTAGCTTTGCTATTAATAATTGCTTTGACATACAAAAGGAAGAAATGCAACTGTGAAAATCACTTACATTTAGATCCTAGGATCGTAGGATTGTAGGATTGAGAACTGAAAAGCAGGTTAGGAATCATTTAGACCAACCCCCTCATGTAACAGATAAGGAAACTGAGATCCCAAGAAATTAAACAATTTACCTAAGATTACAAAGACAGCAGAATTGAGGTTCAAGGTAAGATGAGTTCCTTTTATTCATCATATCCTTGATTCCTTTTCTCCTCCTACCTTATCCTCAAGACTTAAACTATCTCTGCACCAATACAACATGACATAGGCCACGCATGTAAAGTTTGTCTTTAAAAATCTTAATGGCTAAAAGCAGCTTTATTTTCCAGCCTCTGCAGCTCTCAGCATGACATTTAGCTAGACGAGCTGACAATGACAGTAGGCACATATGTCTGCTGTTTTGTTTTTAAAATATATGTACTGCTTTTAATAGCAGGATTACAGCTGTTCAGTAAATGATGCCTCTATATTGAAAGAAACTACAAGGAAAAGAGGACTAGCCAAGCAGGCCTGGAGCAGCACAGTAGTCTGCTTATTGCCAACGAACAGGGAGCAGAACATATGGTCACTTTAGAAAGGTGAATTTTCCCGAAACAAGGGACAACCTAAGTCAAGTGTTTGTCAGTCATTTAGCTTTTCAGTCCTTTCTACTCTGTCTGCCCCCTTCTTCCTCTCTTTTAATTTATATTAATTTTTGATGGGGTAGAAAAAAACACCCTCCTCATTTGCAATCAGGAAAATAACTTTTAAAAAATAAATTATTTTCAATGACATGCTGCCAGTGTGTTTTCCCACTTGTCTAGAGTTATCTTTTAAAAATTAATGTATAATTTTACATCAGCCCAAGAATCGAATCCTATTAACAGTTAGTTGGTGTAGTTAGAGGAAGTTATAAGTTATACTAAACAGTTCTCTGTTGTTGATGTGTCTGCTTTCGTTTTCTGATTGATTTTGTTTGATTGAGCTCTCTCTGAAGGGCCTTTCTGGTTATGACTGAAGTGTGGATAGGTGTCAAAATTAGGCTGATCTGGTGGTTGTCTTCCTGAAATGCTTTTTCTTCATATGTCTAATGACCAAATAAGGTATACAGTACAAAATGCCCACTATATGATGAGGGGGCATTTTTTTTATGGAAACAGGTATAAAAATGTATTAGAAGAACTGAAAGTTAAATTGTACTCTGTGAATATAAAAGACTTAAAAGAGGCTGTATGCAACAGCATTTTTCCATTTAGGAATGAATCTCAATAGATGTAGAAAAAGCATTTGACAAAATCCAACACCCATTCCTATTAAAAAATACTAGAGACCATAGAAATAAATGGAGTTTTCCTTAAAATAAGTAGCATCTATCTAAAACCATCAGCAAGCATTATATGTAATGGAGATAAGCTAGGAGCATTCTCAATAAGATATGGAGTGAAAGAAGGTTGCCCATTATCACCACTATTATTCAATATTGTACTAGAAATGTTAGCTTTAGCAATAAGAGAAGAAAAAGAAATAGAAGGAATTAGAGTAGGTAATCTCTTTGCAGATGATAGGATGATGCATGCAAAAAATCATCTAAAATATTAGAAACATTTAAAAATGAGTCACAATATGGAGGATTTTGAAAAAAGAAATATGATTCTGTTTTCATCTTTAGCCTTCTTTACTTCTGACATAAGAATCTAAAATAATATGTTAGAATCAATAAGAAAAATGGCAGGAAGGAAATAGAATCAGTTAATTAGATTTAAGAACTTCCCAACTAATTGGCTTAATCCTAGTATCAGTATAGTAGAACCTACCAAAATATATGCTCCATTGTTTAATGGTGTTCTTTTTCCAAAGCTCATGTACATTCATTTTATCTTTGATCTCCATAATAAGCTTTTGATATAGAAAAATGAAGTATTTTTTTATAAATGGGGAAACAAGCATTATAGGTAAAGGACTAATTTTGAAATCAGAAAAATCAGGCTCAATTCCTAATTCTGCCATTTACTAGCAATATTACCTTAAGATTATTATATAGTGTAGTAGAACTAGCCCAGGAATCAGAAAGACTTGGTTCAAGTTCTACCATTAATATATACTGCATAATCCTGGGAACTTCATTTAATCTCCAAGTATTCTGGTTTACTCTTTCAGATTTTAAGTTTAAGAAAAGGTGTCAACTTTTATTGTTAGAAGAAATTCTTTAAACCAAAGAAATCATAGATCTAGTCTCTATCCTTCTTGTCTTTGACAAGTACCTTAAACCCTTTGGACCTTAATTTTCTCATCTGTAAAGAAAGAAAGAGTTAGATGAAATAATCTCAATGGTCCCTTCCAGCTTTAATATTGTGAGTTAATGACTTGTGAAGCCAGAATCAATGATCCCAAACTAATTCTTAGAGGAAAAAAAATCTCACCTGCCTCATGACAAACTTTGTTTTTAGTATTTGTGTTTTCTTCTGATAGCTTTTGAGATAATACAATTATATGAAAAACCCGAGTGTTCTCAGGAGGTTCCTTGGTTACTCATTTTTTTTTAGCTGTTATTTTATTTGTTTTTAACAACAGTCACATATTTCACATCACTGACTTAATTTTCTCAGTGGTTTTTGCTTTGATTTGCTTTCCAGTGATTTTTTTGACAAACTAGTAAGCAAATGACTAATTCTTTTTCTTTTTCATATTTTCAGTGGCCCCATTCTAGTTTGTTGACAATGGAACCAAAAAATTGGCTCTGATTTACTGAGATTCATGCTAGATGGCTGATGTTTAAGAGGAGTGGTCTTTGAGAGGAGCCAGCTCTTCCTAACTGATGGTGGTCCTTTGAAAAAGGCTTCTCCAAATTTGTTTTCCTTCTGAATGAGAAGTGGTCGGGGATAGTCTATAACCCTTTCCAATGGGAAAGATTGATTAGTTTTGACTGACTCTGTATAAGAAGAGCTTGGTTCTATCCCAGCTGGCAGGGGGATAAAGCTTAGTAATTACTTGAAAGTGGGAAAAAAAAGAAAAAAAGATAAATACTGTATCTGGTATCCTTGATGGCCATTTGGAATTATGGTTCCTTTTTGAATAAAAGACAGAATCATTTCAATGGTGCCCAGAAAAGACTTTGATGGCATCATGGAAAATCCACAGTGGTTTGGGATGGTAATGGTGGTTTTCCTTTTGAGTCTTGTGAGAACATTAATCTAAATCATGCTAATTACTTTAGGCCTGGAGGCCCAGAATCACAAGAAATTATATGTAGAACAAAGGAAAATGTTAAAAGTTGGAAAAGTGAACTACAATTCTGGTATTTTTTCTCTAGAGATAAATAGTACTTAAATATTATAGATATTTTTATTATAAGAAAGATGATTAAAAAACTATTGTTATAATCATGAGGAGAGAGAGAAAGATAGAAGAGAGTGGAGGAGAAAGAAAGAGAAAGACAGGACACAGAGAGAGAAATAGAGAGAAAGAGAGAGAGAGAGAGAGAGAGAGAGAGAGAGAGGAATAAGGATGATGGCAAACAGAGAAGCATATTCATGTATGGGTCAGTCAACCTCAAAAAGGTTGCATTTTTATGTTTCAAGAGAAAGGAATAAAACATAGATGACTCGAGTGTTGGCATGGCATCCATAAAATATTAAAATAACAGAGAAAGACCTCCAGTGGATCCCTTCCGAAAATTATGGGTACACAAATACAAGAATCACATAAGATAAGAAAACATTATTGGTATTTATGTCAGTGAAGACAGTTATTTCCTTGATAAAATCACAGTGATCAAAATATAGATTATGCATATGTACAAGACTATATTGAAATGAGGATATGCATTTTTTCTTTTTTTTCCTTAAGAAAATCTAAACACTGTAGAACAGATTAGGGATATTTTAGGATCATTTAATTTTATATACCATCTTTTCCCAAAGATCTCAGTAGATTTTAGGTACATGGTTTGAATCTTCACTTAAATACTCCTGAGAGTTAGCTGGAGGTGGACTAAGATACATACATAATATAAATACTACACAGTGTAGCCATCAAAAGTGAGAAGTCTTGATAATACATCAAAATAAATGGCCAAGGCAGTAAGAGATACCCACCCAGGCTAGTACTAAGGTGCCAGTTAGACAAAGAAAACCAGGAAAGAAGAGAAGCAGACATCTGACAGGTATTATATGGGCTTATAAATAAGGGACCAGTGATATAAGAAAGAAGTAGTTATCATAGACTGAAGTGATAAGATTTAGAATCATAGACTGAGAGCTGGAGAGATCATTAAATCCAATGCCCTCATTTACCTGGGACTCAAACCAAGTCATGTAGGTATCAGTCTGGTGTTCTTTTCACTATCCCATAGAAGCTTTTTACTCTCCCTAACTCTCATTAAATACTCTACTCCATACCAAGTAGCCCATTCTTTGCTTCATGCATTCTACAATCACCAAATAACAGCCCATCTCGTTAAACTCTCAAACACCAGCTTCATGCCTATGGAATAAGATTTTAAATACTATGGTGGAAATACTATCACATTCAACAGCTTCTCTCATCAGCTGCTTTTTTTACCTGAATTGGCAGGTGTGAACTTTCACTCTAGGTTCTAGTTGTTAGAACTTATACTCATGGCTTTACCTAATAAAAGAAGATGGGTTCACCTTATTCCTGTGTACTAATAAAATAAAAAAAGGAAAAATTGTATGGAGATTTAAAAAGAGAGGGAAATGAAACAATACTCCCACTATGGAAGACAGAAGGAAAAAAAAGTCTCAATCTGCCAGTCTCCTCAATGATTACCACCCCCTAAAATGAAAAACAAATCTTTTCTTATGCAAACTAGCTCATCCAAACAATTTAGTCCCACCAGAAACACTTAGAGAAACAGGTGCCTGGAAAATACACACTTTCCCATTTTAAAATTGCCCTTAATAATTCACTGTAATTTAGGTTATTAAAATCTTTCCAGTAGTAGGCTCTACTTAAGCAAGCACACAGCTGGTGGGGAAAGCAACCTCTCCTACAGATGTTAAGCACAAAAGAGATTTATTGTTTGGGAGGGAGATACATAGAGCAAAGGATTAGAATAAGACAGGCTCATATTTGAGCACATAACATGGTAATTAGTTATGCTACTGCACAGGACTTATAATCTAGGCAAGAAATACTTTTATTATTTTTGTATATGTAGGCTTGTGGGTTTGCAATGTAACCTAGTAATCACTCAGCTTTGCAAGACACTTCTTACTTTTCAGAAATCGCTAACCATAATTGAGCAGAACTGTAATGCTAGTAACACCATAGTACAAATAATCCTATTTCGGCTAGACACTTTTGCAGACTTGGCCTGGGAACCTAACCCTCATTTATAACATTGTTTCTAGAGGAAATCTCATTCTGAGTTCCAGACAACAAATTTAGTAATGAACTTTTGGAACATAATCCGCCTGTCAATTGGGGAACTTGCCTGTAATGCCATTGGTGATAGATGCCAAACTCAGTAATAGCATACCCTGATGTCAGTCCTAGGACTTAGAACTACAAGAGACAATAGAGATACATTCATCTATCAGCCTCATTTTATACAAGAGAAAACAGAGGCACATGGGGCTTACGTGACCTTTCAAGGTCATAAATCTATTTCTTTTGATATCTTCTGATGATCCATTTGCTCCTGTGGTCCCCTCCTTTGATTTTGAGGAAATGCTCAAATAATAAATTAGCTTGTTTGCCTGGACTGTTCTTTACTATGCCATCTCAAGTACCTTCATCCCAAATACCTCTTCTAATCACCACCCCCAAGTATCTCTCCAAAAATTCTGTCCCCTTTTATGTGTTGTCTTCTCTCCTTAGAATGTAAGCTTCTTGTCTTTGACTGTATTTATTTTTACTTTTACTTGTATTCCCAACACTAAATGTAGAGCCAGGCATATAGTTAATGCTCAATAAATGCTTTTTTACATGGCTATGTTGATAATAAATCCAATATCTTTTCCTGTGTACAGTGCTGCATTCGGAAACTGAGCCCTCATCTTCTGAAATTAAATTTTTAAAATGTAGTTTTATTTAGGTCAGACAAGTCAACTTCTGCCAATGAGACTACTCAATGAGACTAAAAAGGCAAATGTCTGTTTTCAGTGAATGTTTCAGGACAACTTCCACTTAGCAGGTTCAAAAGATCATAAAATCAAGGAAACTGCTAAGATTGTCCATCCTACCCCAGAATCTTTCAGTAAATGCATCCTTAAAACCAAAAAGTAGTTTAAGAAGTAGGGTAGAGCCTTCTATCTGGAGTCAGGAAGATCTGTATTCAAATCCTAATTGTAATATTCATTAGCCAAAACTCATTTTTTTTTCATATGTAAAGTAGGGGAAAATATTTTACATTAGCTAATTCACAGTGTCATATGAAAAGTGTTTTGGAAACTTTAAAGCATAATGGAAATGGAGATTGTTTTATTTAATGATTTTCAGAAAAATGTTGACCTTTCTATGTTCAACAACTTTTAATCTTGGGGAGTTCTTCCTCTGAATCCCATTCAGGTCAGGTAAATACACTTCCCTTTTATTTTTGTCCTTAGTGGTGAGACAGGATGGTACAAAGGAAACAGTGATTGATATAGGATCAGAGGATAAAGTTTCAGTACCTTCTCTTTTTATTTATTAGGTCTGTAAGGTCAATCAACTGCTTCAGGTCTCGGGTTCTTCCAGAAAATCTCTAACAATGTTACCAACTCTAATTCTATGACATTATGAACATTTTCGTTTCCTTCAGAAAAGAGCAAATTAAAAAAAAAAGAGGTTTCATAATCCTGACAATAGTTGATAATTTTCCTTGCCTGCTTCAAGCTACATGTTTCCTTCTTTGAATTTTTATCATAGTTATTATTTTCCTATTTATTATGGCATTCCTCTGAACCAGCAAACAAGTTCCCCACATCCCTCTGAACTCATAGAGCCAAAGCTAGATGGGATGGGGGAGGGCTTGTGACTCTGATTTTGAGTAATAGGAAGGTCACCTATAAGAAGGTTCTCTCTAGCATTGCAGATGAGCCACTGGCAATTTTGTCGTAGAGAGCTATCTAGGGTATTGAAAGATAATGTGGCTTGATCAGAGCCCCAGAACCAATGTGTGTGAAAAAAAAAAAACTGAACTCCAAGTCTTCCTGATTCTTTTTTCAAAATTTATTCATTTTTAATTGTTTTATTATTATAGCTTTTTATTTACAAGACATATGCATGGGTAATTTTTCAACATCCACCCTTGCAAAACCTTCTGTTCCAAATTTTCCCCTCCTTCCTCCCACCCCCTCCCCTAGAATGCAGGTAGTCCAATACATGCTAATTATGTTAAATATATGTTAAATCCAATATATGTATACATATTTATACAGTTATCTTGCTGCACAAGAAAAATCAGATCTAGAAAGAAAGAAAAAAAACCTGAAAAGGAAAACAAAAAAATGCAAGCAAAGAATAGCAGAAAGAATGAATATGCTATATTGTGGTCCACACTCAGTTCCCATAGTGTGGGATGGGAACTCTCTCTGGATGTAGATGGCTCTCTTCATTACTGAACAACTGGAACTGGTTTGAATCATTTCATTGTTGAAGAGAGTCACATCCATTAGAATTGATTGTCATATAGTCTTGTTGTTGCCATATACAGTGATCTCCTGGTTCTGCTCATTTCACTCAGCATCAGTTTATGTAAGTCTCTACAGACCTCTCTGAAATCATTCTGCTGGCCATTTCTTATAGAACAATAATATTCCATAACATTCATATACCACAATTTATTCAGTCATTCTCCAATTAATGGGCATTCACTCAATTTCCAGTTTCTAGACACTACAAAAAGGGCTCCCACAAACATTTTTGCACATGTGATCCCTCCTTTAAGATCTCTTTTGGATATCACTGAGAGGTATGTAGTGGTAACTCAGAGTTGTATTAATTTGCATTTCTCTCATTAACAATGTCTTGGAGCATCTTTTCATATGATTAGAAATAGTTTCAATTTCTTCGTCTGAAAATTGTTCATATCCTTTGACCATGTATCAATTGGAGAATGACTTGATTTCTTATAAATTTGATTCAGTTCTCTATATATTTTAGAAATGATAAAGGCCTTTATCAGAACCTTTGATTATAAAAATGTTTTCCCTGTTTATTGCTTTCCTTCCAATCTTGTCTGCCTTACTTTTATTTGTACAAAATTTTTTTATCTTAATATAATCAAAATTATCTATTTTGTGCTCAATAATGATCTCTAGTTCTTCTTTGATCACAAATTTCTTCCTCTTCCACAGGACTGCGAGGTAAACTATCCTATGTTCTTCTAATTTATTTATAATATCATTCTTCATATCTAGATCATGAACCCATTTTGACCTTATCTTGGTATATGGTTTTAAGTGTGGGTCAAAGCCTAGTTTCTGCCAGACTAGTTTTCAGTTTTCCCAACAGTTTTTGTCAAATAGTGAATTCTTATCCCCAAACCTGGGGTTTTTGGTTTTGTCAAATATTGGATTGCTGTAGTTATTGACTATTTTGTCCTGTGAACCTAACCTATTCCACTGATCAACTAGTCTATTTCTTAGCCAGTAAGTACCAAATGGTTTTGATGATGGCTGCTTTACAATATAGTTTAAGATCTGGTACAGCTAAGCCACCTTCATTTGATTTTTTTTCCCATTAGTTCCCTTGAAATTCTTGACCTTTTGTTCTTCCAGATGAATTTTGTTTTTATTTTTTCTAGATCAGTAAAATAGTTTCTTGTGAGTTTGATTAGTATAACACTAAATAAATAGATTAGTTTAGGTAGTGTTTCATTTTTGCGCTAGACCTATCCAAGAGCACTTAATATTTTTCCAATTGTTAGATCTGACTTTATTTGTGTGAAAAGTGTTTTGTAGTTTTGCTCATACCCTCTAGTGTTTTTAGTAGGAATAGGTATTGGGTTTTATCAAATGCTTTTTCTGTATCTATTAAGATAATCATATGGTTTTTGTTAATTTAGTTATTGATATAGTCAATTATGCTAATAGTTTTCCTAATATTAACCAATCCTGCATTCCTGGTATAAATCCTACTTGGTCATGGTGTATTATTTGGGGGACAATTTTCTGTAATCTCTTTGCTAATATTTTATTTAAGATTTTAGCATCAATATTCATTGGAAAGATTGGTCTGTAATTTTCTTTCTCTGTTTCCATCCTACCCGGTTTAAGTATCAATACCATATCTGTGTCATAAAAGGAATTTGGTAGGAGTTCTTCATTCCCAATTTTTAAAATAGTTTATATAGTATTGCATTCAATTGTTCTTTAAATGTTTGGCAAAATTCGCATGTAAATCCATCTGGCCCTGGGGATTTTTTTCTTAGGGAGTTGATTAATAGCTTGTTCTATTTCTTTTTCTAAAATGGGACTATTTAAGCAATTTACTTCATCCTCTTTTAATATGGGCAATCTATATTTTTGTAGGTATTCTTCCATTTAACTTAGGTTATCAAATTTATTAGTATAAAGTTGGGCAAAGTAACTCCTAATTATTGCTCTAATTTCCTCTTCGTTAATAGAAAGTTCTCCCTTTTCATTTTTAAGACTAACAATTTGATTTTCCTCTTTCCTTTTTCTAATCAAATTTACTAAAGGTTTATCTATTTTGTTGGTTTTTTCATAAAACCAGCCCTTAGTTTTATTCATTAATTCAATCATTTTTTTACTTTCAATTTTATTAATCTCTCCTTTTATTTTTAGAATTTCAAGTTGGTATTTGATGGAGATTTTTAATTTGCTCTTTTTCTAGCCTTTTTAGTTGCAAGCCCATTGATCTTCTCTTTTTTTATTTTATGCAAGTAAGTCTCTAGAGTTATAAAATTTTCCCTTATTACCTCTTTGGCTGCATCCTACAAATTTTGCTATGTTGTATCATTATGGTCATTCTCCTGGATGAAATTATTAATTGTGTCTATGATTTGCTCTTTCACTCATTCATTCTTTAGGATAAGATTATTTAATTTCCAATTAATTTTTGGTCTATTTTCCCCTGGCTTTTTATTGAAAGTAATTGTTATTGCATAGTGATCTGGAAAAAAAATGCATTTACTAGTGATCTGGAAAAAAAATGCATTTACTATTTCTGCCTTTCTGTATTTAATTTTGACGTCTTTATGTCCTAATATATAGTCAATTTTGTACAGGTTCCGTGGACTGCTGAGAAGAAAGTGCACTTCTTTCTGACTCCATTCAATTTCTCCAAAGATCTATCATACCTAACTTTTTTAGTATTCTATTTACCTCTTTAACTTCTTTCTTATTTATTTTGTGGTTTGATTTATCTAGTTCTGAGAGAGCAAAGTTGTGATGGTTTTGCTATCTATTTCTTCTTGCAGGTCTCTTAACTTCTCATTTAAGAATTTCCATGCTATACCACTTGGTGCATATATGCTTAATATTGATATTGCTTCATTATCTATGGTACCCTTTAGCAAGATATAATTTCCTTCCTTACCTCTTTTAATTAGATCAATTTTTGCTTTTGCTTGATCTAAGATCTGGATGGCTATCTCTGTTTTTTTTTTTTTTTCACTTCACTTGAAGCATAATAGATTAATTTTGGGTCTCTTTCAGGAAGTGTTTGGTGAATTCTTTCAATGGCTATTTTACCTTCTAATTCTATGACATCAGGGCAGTTCTCTTTGATGATTTCCTGAAAAATAGTGTAGGTTCTTTTTTTTCAACATGGTTTTCAGGGATTCCAGTAATTCTTAGATTGTCTCTCCTAGATCTATTTTCCAGATCAGTTGTTTCCCCTATTTTTTCTATTTTATTTATTTTTTGGTTTTGCTTTACTGTTTCTTGATGTCTCATTGAGTCATTCATTTCCATTTGTTCAGTTCTGATTTTTAGTGAATTAATTTCTTCATTTGCTTTTTTTCCACTTCTTTTTTTGTACTTGTCCAATTGAGTTTTTAAATGAGTTGTTGTGTTCTACAGAATTTCTTCAATTTCACAAATTTTGTTTTTTAAGAAGTTATTTTCTTTTTACATTTCACAAAGTCTGTTTTCCTGGGATTGTTTGAACCTTGTGTGGTGGGGACCAGGTTATACCACCTTTTGGGGCTTTAACTGGAGACAATCTGTTTTTAGTCACCTCAGGATTTGAAATCTGTTCTCTTTCATCATAGAAACTCTCTGTGGTTAGAGTTCTCTTTGCCTTTTTATTCATTAAAAAAAAGTTAGCATCTGCTTTTAGGGCAAGGGAGATTTTTCAAGCTTCCTCTACAAGCGGTTGAGCTAAATTAGGATCAGGCTGACTGATTTCTGGTGGTGGGTGGGCATGGCCAGGTCCCCTGAGACTCTGGTGCTTTGGGGTACACTCTTTACCTTTTGTGTTTGTGTTGGATATTTTATAACTTCTCTGCTGATCTGCTGGCTTGCATCCAGGGAAGAGTAGCCAACACTGCTATAGATTCCTCCCCATAGATTCTCCACCAAGCGGAGTCTGCACCACTCATGGAGACCACGCACCACCCCGGATCTGCACAGGGTGGGCTGGCATCCTGTGCCTAGCCACCTCTCTTGCACTTGACTGAAACAGACCTTTTCTGGGGATCGTCAGAATTATCTTCTGTTGGTAACTTGCTGCACTCCCAATATTTGTGGATTCTGCCAGTCCAGAACTAAGTCAGAGGCTGGATTTCATAATTAGTGTGAGGGTAGTAGGAGAAAGTCAGAAAGAAATGGGTGTCCTCTCTGCCATCTTGTCTCCTCTTCCTGATTCCTTAGACTATAGACCATGTTAACAGAATTAAAATTATAATTATATTCTGTGATTCAAGACAATTCCAATAAACTTGGGATGGAAAATGTCATCTGCATCCAGAGAGAGAACTATGGAGACTGAATGTGGATAGAAGCATAGTATTTTCACCTTTTTTCATTTGTTTCTATGCTTTTTTCTTTCATGTGTTTTTTTTCCTCCTTTTAGTCTGATTTTTCTTGCACAACATGACAAATATGGAAATGTGTTTAAAAGAATTGCACATATTTAATTTATATCAGATTACTTGCTGTTTTGGAGAGTAGGAAGAGGAGGAAAGAGGGAGAAAAATTTGGAACACAAAGTCTTACAAAAACAAATGTTGTAAACTATCTTTGCATGTTTTAGGGAAAATAAAATACTATTGAGAAAAATTAATTATTATTATAATTCAAAAACCACAAAAATGTATTTTTGTCTTACTTGATTATAAAATCATGCATTTAGAGCAAGAATCTCAGAGGCTACATAATCCAAGCTTTTTTATTTCAGAATTGAGGAACTGAGACCTAGAATGATTAAGTAAATGACTTGAGGTCATACAGGTTAAAAAGTCGAAGAATATTAGAGGGTTTTACTCCATGTTCTTTGACCACAAATTTAGCATACTTTCTACTGACAAAATTATAATATATTTTGTTGACATAATTAGAAATTATGCAGCCTGTTCATTCTCTTAATTTTCAAAATTTTAACATTTTATTTGTTTTTACAAAGTACATGTAAAAGTAATTTTAAACTTTTTTTAACAATAATTTTGAATTTCATATTCTCTTCTACCCTCTTTTCCTTAACCCCTTATTGAGAAGGAAAACAATTTGATATAGGTTATACAGGACACATATGCAGTCATGCAAACATATTTCCATATTAGTCATGTTGTAAAAGAAAAAAAACTCCAAAAAAAAGGAAAAATAAAGTTTTTTAAAATTGCAATATATTTCGATTTGAATCTAGATTCTATCAGTTTTTTCTTTGGAGATGAATAGCAGTTTTTAGATTCTTAGGTACTTCAGAATTGTGTTGGATCTTTGTAATACTGAGATTAGCTAAGTCATTCAAAGTTGATTATTGTACAATATTGCTGTTACAATATTCTTTTGATTCTGCTCACTTTACTTTGCATCAGTTCAGATAAGTCTTTCCAAGTTTTTCTGAAAGCATCCTACTCATCATTTTTTATAGCACAACAGAATTCCATCAAAATCATATGCTACAACTTGTTCAGCCATTGCCTGATTGATGGGCAACTTTCAATTTCAAATTCTTTACCACCACAAAAAGACTCGCTATAAATATTTTTGTACATATAGGTCATTTTCCTTTCTAAAAATATCTCTGGGATACAGACCTGGTGGTTGTATTGCTGGATCAAAGCATATGCATAGTTTTATGGCCATTTGGACAATGTTCAAAATTACTTTCCAGAATGATTGGAGAAATTCACAACACTATCAGCAATTTTCCCACATCCCCTCCAACATTTGTCATTGTTCAATGTGGTAAGTGTGAATTGTACCTCAGAGGTATTTTGCTTTACATTTCTCTAACTAACAATGGCTTAGAAAATTATTTCATATGTCTATAAGTTGCTTTAATTTCATCTTAAAACATCTTTTGACCATTTATCAATTGGGAAATGACTTGTTCATTATACATTTGCCTTAGTTTTAATATCTAAATATATATCTATGTGTGTGTATATAGATACACACACATAGATATATATACAGACATACATATGTATATGTATATGTATATACACATACACATGGATACACCTTAGAGAGAAGACTCCTTTATCAGAGAAACTTTCTATAAAATTTCTCCTGGTTTCTTGCTTTTTTTCTAATATTGCCTATATTGGTTTTGTGTGTGCAAAAAAAGTAACCAAAATTATCCATTCTGTATTCTGTAGTACTTTCTATCTCTTATTTGGTAGTAAATACTTCCCTTATCCATAGATTTGACAGGTAAACTACTTCATATTCCCCTAACTTACTTATGATGTTATCTTTTATATCTAAATCATATACCCTATTTGACCTTATCTTGGCATATGGTAAAGGTTGTTGGTCTATATTTAATTTCTGCCTAGCTGCTTTTCAGTTTTTCTGGAAGTTTTTGTTAAATAGTGAATTCTTTTTCTCAGAAATCTAGATCATTACATTCATCCTATACAAGATTACTATGGTCATTTCTAATTTGTTTTGGGTAATTAATTTATTCCACTAACCCACCTCTCTATTTTTTAGACAGTACCACATTATTTTGATGATTACCACTTTGTAATAATGTTTGAGATCTTGTATGGATAGAGTACCTTCCTTTGGATTTACATGAACTGATGCTGAATGAAGTAAGCAGAACCAGGGGGACAGTTTACAAAGTCATAGCAACATTGTGAAATGATCAATTATGATAGATAGCTTTTTCCTGCAATACAATGATTCAATACACTTTTAAAACACTAATGATGGAAAATTCTATCTATATCTAGAGAAAGAACTATAGAATCTTAAGTGCAGTCCAAAGCATACTATTTTCTTGTGTGTGTGTGTGTGTGTGTGTGTGTGTGTGTGTGTGTTTCTTTCTCATGGTTTTTCCCTATTGTTCTGATTCTTTTTTTCACAACATGACTAATGTGGAAATGTGTTTAATACAATTGTACACACATAATCTATATCAGATGGCTTGTAGTCTTGAGGAAGGGCTAGGAGAGAAAGAGGAAGAGAGAGAAAAAAATGCAGGTATCTTCCCTTCTGAACTACCTTGTAATTAACTATTTTGTCTGTATATGTGCATGTGTGTGTATACATATATATATATATATATATATATAATATATATATTTATGCCATATATATATATTTATAAGTAATGGTAGTAGCATTAATATAGGACTTTAAGATTTGTATAGCACAAATAAAATCCCATTTTATCTTCACAATAAACCTGGAAGATAGTTTATTATTCTTATTTACAGACTTCAGGTCCAGCCTTTATTAACTCTACCACTTAACAGCTTGTGTATATACTTTCCTGTTAGAGTGTAAATTCATTGCAAGTAGAGTTTGTTTTGTTTCTTTATATTTATATCCCAAAAATCTAGTTTAGTGTCTATAGCACAATAGGTACTTAATAAGAACTGTTGTTTGAGGATTGCCCATTGCCAAGCATAATTCACTTAAGAAAGTCTATTTTTCTCTTCTTTCTCTTCATTTTCTGTTATTCCATTTCTGTTATTCTTTCTCCTCAGTGATTGTTGAGATATTTGGTTTATTTACTGCTATGTCTGTACCATAACCAGAGAACCTGTTTCAAGTGGAAAGGGAGAAGCAACAAAACTAGTTGCTTACCATTTAATTTGTGTGGCATGTTGTCGACCTAGCACTTTGATTGACTGACTGATAGACCAAATTAACTCTTTAAAAATGTATTGACTTGACATGTCTTAGCAACATTTGAAGACTACCTTTGTATGAGGAGAAAGAAGTGATTGGTAGTAGTGACTCTCCTGGATTTTCTGACCTTCACCTTGAGGGGGTGGAGCATAAAAGAAAGAGGGGTATCCTTAAGAGGCAATTGTGTCATTCAGTCAAATCTCATTCTCCCACAGAACTGGGTGTCACTCAAGAAAATTTTTTCCCCCAGAATGTTGCTTCCTTCCCTAGACTCCAGGTTCTTGGCAGAGAAGTAGCCCATGAGCAAGGATTATAGAGAGGGCATGTTTTTGTACTGTTGACCCTGGCTTTGTTGTAGGTTCTGCTGGCACAGGACTTGGGTACGTTTTCAAGTGAATGTTTTTGCCAAACTGTCTGGCTTTGTCTATGCTTTCATTGCATTGGTACAGTATTTACATTGGCATGGAGTCTGCCACCTCTCCCAGTGTTGACATTAGTTGAACATTTTTATTTCTTTTTATTACTGTAGAGGAAAGGGGCAAAAATCCCATTGACTGTTTACATTATGCAGGGTTCTGTGTACCAAGGGCAATTTCCTTAAACTAAATTTCCCTTGAAAAATATTTGCATTTAAATAACAAAAGTTGTACAGCTTTTGACGGCTTCTGTGAAATATCCACCCACTGATTTTGTGTTTTTCTTTCTTTCTTTCTTTCTTTTACTTAAGAAGAACAGGTGGGAAAGAAATCATTCCATTAAATAGCAATTCCAGGGTTGCGCCTAGCCCAGAAAATCCAACCTTTGAAGTTCCGTTTCTTAGATTTTAATTTCTCCCTCCAAAGATTTTTTGAATGGTCAGAAAAAATATCTTTTCCTTTTCTCAATTCTCTCCTCATATTCAAATTCAAAAGCCATCCTTGCATTTCTAAAGGTGGGCTTGCTTCTAAAGGACACCCTCAGTAAAACTCATTTCTTTGCACCAGTCAATCTATCAACCAAAAAGCAAAAAAAATTAGTGTCAGGCCCTGTGCAAGAAATTTACTTATACAATAACAATGATGATGATGATATGTGCTTACACACTTAGTTTAAAAAATGGTTGCATCAGATTATCCCTTATACTAGAGAGATAGAAAATAATGCTTTGTGAGATTACAAAGGGCAAAAATGTTGCCAAGAAATTTTGCTTTTTCAGTGACTTTAATCTAATTGATTCATAGAGATCATAACCCTTCCTTGACTCCTCATGGCAATTCCTTCAGAATGTTTTTATTTTTATAATATTGATATTATTATATAAATTGTTCTCCTAGTTTCGCTCACTTCCTCTCTATATCAATTCATACACCCACCACCTTAGGTAAGATTGTTCTTGCCTCTCTTGGCAAATCTATCAGTAAACCTTTAACTCTTAGCTCTGATTCCAAATTTTATTCAGTTCAACAGACATTTATTAAGGACCTACTATGTGGGAGACACTGTGCTACATGGTGATTAAAACCTTCCCTTCAGGATCTTACTTGTTAAAATATATGGGGAAAATGATTAAAATTATTGGATGTTAATCATTAAGGGTCAAGCCAGTGATAGAGACAGGAAATGTTATAAAATTTTAGAAAAGAAAAACCATTTTTCAGTCAGGATGGTGAAGTATGAAAAGATATGGTAAATATTTATTAAGTGACTACTATGTTCCAGGCACTGTACTGAGGGCTGGGGATACAAGTAAGAAAAAGATAGATTACTGGTACCTTCAGAGAATTTATAATCTAATGGAAGAAAATAATACATAAAAGAAAACTGTAACGTTGGGGAGGAGTGGTGGCATACAGAACTAAGAAAGGAAACATAAGTCAACAGCAAGCAGAACAAAAAGTATCTTTTTAAGAAAGGCTTTATTGATGAATTCATATTAGTTAGCAATCACTAATCACAAGTCAAGATCCTGAAAAAATGAGTCACAGATCAAACAAGCTTTTAAGAAAAAAAAGATCTGATTTAAGAAAGGTTTCAAATATGGATTGTTGCTTAGGTTTGTGAGTTTCCTAGAAGTGCCCATTTTTTGTAAAAGTTGAAAGAATTGGGTATTTGGGAGTTAGGGAGTAAGGGAGTAAGGCATCTTTCACCAAAAGAAAATTCCTCAATAGAATGTAAATTACATCATTGGGGATTCTTCTTTTTTCTTTTCTTTCTTCTGTTTTTTCATCTTTGTATCCCAAATGCCTGTTACAATATCTTACATATAGGAGATGCTTAACACATTTTTTTGTTGTTGTTGAATTAAATTTGTTATAGGACAGAATGAGAGTGAAAATTAGGTGAGATAAATCCCAGAGACAAAGTTTGCCTATCTTGAAATTTTGCCTATAGTCAAAAGTTGTTTTATATTTCCACTTCAAAGTAGAAGGGTTCAACTCACTGAAAACCATTTTATGTGAAATTTCAAAGTACTTAAGATGGCTTATTCATTACCTTTCATGGTGACATACAGTTCTCATTGCCTTATGAGGGCTAAGAAGAGCTGAAACAAATCTTGGATATGGCTTTGCTGAAACACCATAGTACGGTAAAATGGACACAAATCTTAGCACCAAAATGCCGCTTTTATTTTTCTGGGTTCTGTCATTTACTAACTCGGGCAATTTACTTAATCTCTCTAAATCTCAGGTGCCTTCTCTGTAAAACATTGATAATGCTCATGATGGTGATGGTGATAGTAATAATAATTATAACAACAATA
This sequence comes from Sarcophilus harrisii, assembly GCF_902635505.1. Taxonomy (NCBI): domain Eukaryota; kingdom Metazoa; phylum Chordata; class Mammalia; order Dasyuromorphia; family Dasyuridae; genus Sarcophilus; species Sarcophilus harrisii. The sequence goes on from NC_045427.1 coordinate 256,062,160, forward strand.
GAAATAGAGAACTTTAAAATTCACAAAATGTTTTATATATATTATCTCATTGGAATCTAAAAACAGTCTTTTGAGATAGATACTAGAGTTATTATTCAACCCATTTTGCAGAGGAGAAAAGTGAGGCATCCAAAGGTTAAATGAGCTCCATGGTCACAAAACTAGTAAGCTTCAGAGAAGAAATTCTAATACAGGTTTTCCTGAATTAAGTTCGGCATTCTGCCCACTACAAAATGATCAAAATTTGGGTTTAAATCTTGCTTGACAAGAACTAGGTCTTCTCAGCAAGTTTGCTATTGCTTGGTGCTTCCAATTATATTACCTATACTACAGAAGCAGGTAGCTGGTACAGTAGAAAACATACTGGGCCTCTAGTCAAGAAGATCTGATCTCAAATATAGTTTTAGATATTTGCTAGCTGGGTGACCCTGGGCAAGTCACTAAACCTGTTTGCCTCAGTTTCCTCCACTATAAAATGGGGATAATAATAGCACTCACCTTGAAGAATTGTGAGGATCAAAGGAAATATTTGTAAAGCACTTAGCACAGTGTCAGGCACATAATAAGCTTTATATAAATGTTTTTTTCTCTTTTTTCTCTCTTCTGTACAAGGTAGAATTATGATTAAATGAGATGATATATACATATATATATATATAAAGTATTTTTTACAATTATAATGCAATGTATAATATAAGATATCATTATCAAGTGATTTTTCCCCTAGTGGATTATCAACTCCTTGAGGGCAGGAATAGGAAATTCACCTTAGTTATCTCTCTCCTGATAGTTATACATGCCCATTAAATTGACAGATATTTGCTATAAACAGGATTTCAACCACCCAGCCACTATCTTGCTACTTGATGAAGTCTTTCTTGATCCCTACTATATTAAAAATCTATCTTTCTTTTATAGCATTCTAACAGAATACCTCCTTTCCCCCTAACAGATCCTACTATTTAACTGTCATATCCTAGTCCCTTCCCCCAATTAGACACTAATTTCCTTGAAGGCTGAGACTATTAAAATTAACTTGTATTTAGTTTGCAAATAAAAGTTTCTGGTCATCTCTTCTAAGAGGATATAATTTTCTTGAAGGTAAGAATTGCTTCTTCTTTTTTCTCTGTATTCCCAATTCCCTAGCACAGTGTTTGGCACACAGTAAGTAATTAATTGACATTTGTTAATTGATTATATTTTATCTTTGTATTTATAGACATAACACAAGGCAATTTAAAAAAAATTAATTGATACACCAAAAGACTTCATTTTAAGTTGCTTTCATCTGGAAGGTGGTTCCTTTTGCATATTCAAAGGAGAATCCTACAAGTTCTGGGACTATATTTTTGGGATATTGACTAAGATAGACTTTTTTTTTCTGTACTAACACCCAAACTTTCTTTTTTCTCATTACCATTGTAAGCAATATTTTCTCTTAGTTTCAAAAAAACAATCTTAAGAAGCTTATGAAGTTTGCAGCAGTATCCCTCCCCCAAATTCTGTTAATGAAGAGAGAGAAAAAAATTGATTTAGAATGTTGGTTTGCCTTTAAGTGATGTTTTAGCTACAAGAAAATCTCATTACAAGTTGATGCCTGAATCCCTTTAAGAAAGGATCCTGTCTTGTGGAGGTAGCATATGTGTCATGTGATGTAAGTACTTACTTTTATTGAATAGGTAAGTATATAATAGCTAAAAGCCCCATAAATCAGCTAAATGTTCTCTCAATTTATAGAGAATATTTGATCTGAGAACATTACTGTCTGGTGAACGACAGTGAGAAAGGGGAGACGTGAAATGCAATGGAGATGGATATAGTGAGTAATTCTTTTGGATGCTGGGGATCAGGTTTCTAGACACAAGTTGACTACTTGCTTTCTGTTTCTACAGTGCCCACAGGATGCTCAGACAAGTAAAAGGAAAAAGTTTGCATATTAGACATGGAGAATGGGGAGTTACATACAAAAATGAATCACCCCCAGATGGATGTCAAAAAATGAGATAGGATGAAGGTAAGGGAAGGGCATTCAAGGAAATGATTTTTCATTTTACTTTAGGCAAATTGAATGTTCATGAAGGGTAAAAGCACTTGTATTTGACCAAAATCTTGGAAGTCTTGTTCTTGGACAGTTCCCAGTTATGTAGAGAAACCTATTTAACAGTCAAAATTAAGGATGGACATATAGAAAGTTATTAAGTTTGTCTAACAGAGAGAATAACCATCCATTTCCCCAGTGATCAGGAAAGGAACCTACACTGCCCTCCACTCTGATTTTCCAGAGATATAGGAGAAAATAATTGCTTACCATACTTGCTCTGAAAAATCTACACTAAATTTTTGCAGCATACACACACATACACACATACATGTGCATATATGTATGTGTAAAACATATGTATACAGGGGTAGCTAGGTAGCTCAATGGATAGAGCAACAGCCCTGAAGGGGGGCCTGAGTTCAAATCTGACCTCAGACATTTAACACTTCCTAGATGTGTAACCCTGGGCAAGTCACTTAGCCCCAAATGCCTCAGCAAACAAACAAACAAACAAACAAAAAACCATATGTATACAATATATACCTACAACCTGTAAAGATTTAGCATATGTCATATGTGTATATATCACATGCATCATGTATATATGTATATTGCATGTGTTAAGATTTAAAATGGAAAGGAAGAATTATTTACATATGTGGCTTATGCTAAATATAGTACATATAATTATATATATATCAATTATACATAAAATATGCATTATATATATGGAGGGTATAAATTTATATCTATATATACATATAGGTACATATACAACTACACAATTCACATATATAGATTAATTTTTATTGACCTTCTATAGTTATCATCCTATTCCCCAATTTTCTTTCAGTGTCAAAATACTCAATTGGGTGATCTAACTGCCATTTTCTTTTTCTTACCAACTATAATCTTTTTATTTCCTCATGACTTGATCTAATCCCTGAGCATTTTTTTTATTGCTTTCTAGAAGGTCAGCAGAAACCTCTGGCTGGTCAAATACAATAGTGCTTCTAGGGTTTTTTTGTCTATTTTCAGTGCTTTATTTCTTGACCTCTCTGCAGATTTTTATTTGGTTGACCATTCTCCTTATTTTATTAATTCTTTGATGACCACCTTTTCTCTTTCAGTGGTTTCTCTTCCTCCTCTAGTCTCCTAAATAAGTCCTTCCAGAGTCCTTGAGTCTTTGTTCTTCTCTTTTGATACCATAGGGGGCAGAAGAAGGAATTTAAGGCATAATCTTGGTTTTGGAAGAGCTAATAGTCTAGATAAAGAGAAAAAACTGTATCTGGAAAATTAATTGAAAATAACATTTTTATTTTAAAAAATCTTTATTTTAAAAAATCTTGTATTATATTAATATGTATACAATGCAATATGCTCCCCTGCCCCATAAATTGTAAGAGCAGTGAGGAAAGAGACAATATATATATATATATATATATATATATATATATATATATATATATATGTGAAATAACAATAATAATTTTATAATAATAATAATAACTCAAATTTGAATGGGACTTTATGCTTTATGAAAGATTTTATTTCTTATAATGGAATTTTTGGGAAAAAAGAAACAGAAAGGTAAAGTAGAATAATATAAGGGAAGGAGGTAAAGTAAGAAGAATAATATAACAAGCAAAAACAAGGAGGTGGGAATGAGTATTGTTTGCTTCTTTTTAAAGCATCAGGAGAACCAGGATCAGATGTGCATGCATGAGTATGCATATATATGAGCATGTACGTGTATATGAGTATTCTATACTCCCTCTTGAGAAAATAAATAAATCATTAATAGATTACTCTCTTTGGATTTCCTTCTCCACTTAGTACTCACAGTTGTAAGTTGGGTCTTTAGAGAGTGGCCAGTACCTCTTGGGCACAGACTTAGGTTCTGGATTCCTACTGCTATTCTAGGTCACACATTCCCAACAATGTGTTTCTTCTAGATCAAACAATCAAGCGATAAACTCAATTAGCTCAAAGCAAAGGCATTTGCTAATATACTATATTAAGAAGAGTATTTATGAAATACTTTCCTCATAAACCTAGCACATATTCATCAACAAATACACATAGCATTCATGGAAAGTGTGGATGTTCTGAGAATGAGGTATTCTGTTTATCTGTCTGTCTCTCCCTTTTCTTCCCCTCCCTCTCTTTTCTCTGTCCTTAATAGAACAATGCAGAGAGTGATGAGCCGAGAGTCAGGAAGACTCCCGAGTTCAAATCCAGCCTCAGACACTTACTAACTGTGTGATCTTGGGCAAGTCACTTAATCCTGTTTGTTTCAGTTTCCTTATCTGTAACATGAGATGGAGAAGGAAATGGCAAATCACTTCATTATCTTTGCTCAGAAAACTTCAAATAGTGTTCTAAAGAGTTAGATGAGACAATAACAACTAGTTTTTCCTTGATCAGCAGCTCCAACCAGAACTGCCTCAACTTTCAATTCCTGATAGTAGCATATTATTAAAGATCCGCAGGTGGTACCCAAGTATTTCTCCAATAGGTTTGCTCCCTTCTATCTCAAAAAGACCATGATGACCATCTCTCACAAAGTCAAAGCAGGAGGCTAACACTTTGTTAAGACACAAATACTTCGTTCTGTGACTACCTGACATGAGCTTGAATGAGGCAGTGCCAAATCCTCTGCCCACCTTAACATATTTGTATATGTGGATAATGTTTATGAATGTGTATGTATGAGAGAAAAAGAGAGAGAAAAAGAAATAGAGAGAGAGGAGGGGAAAGGAAGGGAGGGAGAGAAAAAGAGAGGAAGGGAGAGAGGAAGAAAGGGAAAGAGAGAGACAGAAACTCCTAACGCCAATCAAGATTCTATCTATATTATTTTTGTACAAGTGATTGTGTTATAATGAAAGATCAGCAAACTTCCAATCGGAAGAGACCTGCCTTCAAATCCTGTATCTAGCACTGGTGTGACTATTTTAAGTTCTCTGAATCTCAGTTTCTTTACTAATAAAATGGGAATTTAAAAAATTCCCTAAACACCTACATAATAGGGCTATTTTGAGCATCAAAAAAGATAATCTATGTAAAGCACTGTAAACTTTAAAGATCTACATAAAGAAGTAATTCTTATTAATGGAAGTGGCATTGGGCTTAAAGTACAGACATAGGCTTCAGAACTTATTAGCAATCTGAGTGTGGTAAAAAATACTAGTACTCAGAGCTTCATTTTCCCTTCTGCAATATAGAGCTGTAATTTGGGAAAGACAATTTTTTCCCCCTCTTAGAAGGTTGTTATGAAGAAAGTGCTTGGTAAACCATAAAGCACTAAACAAATATGAGCTGTTATTATTATTATTATTATTATTATTAATATTTGGATGTTATTTTCTGGGAAATATTTGAAAAACACAGAAAAATAATGTTTTGCCTAGGAGCATCCCATTTTTGCTTGTTGATATTTATCCTAAATAATTTAAGCATCTGAAAAAATGTACTAGCAGTACCACCTTTCTAGATAAGATAAATTTGAGTTATTAGCTGAATCTGAACTTTTGAACCCATTGTGGGAGTGGGTCCACAACCAAAGCCAAAGTTTCTTATTATTGTATAATTTATGAAGTTAAATACTTTTAGTTTGCTATGCTTATAGAAGAAAAGAAGGTGATCTAGATCTGACTCCTGCATAAAATTTATACTCCATAGAAATATTGGCTTATGAAAACCATGTGACACTTTCTTTTGAATTGTGTAGTCAGTTAAAAAAGGATGTTACAGACTAAATCTGTGGTCCTTTTTTTTTTCTTTCAAGTCCTTCATGAAGCTGACCTACAGAATTTCTTTTGTTATCTTTTTTCTATCTCACCCATCCCCTTACTCACCAAATTGTCACACTTCTCTCTCCATTAATAACCCACTATTCTTTAGGTCTTAGGCCAAGATGCTTTGTCTGCCAACAAGATTCTTTCTCAATAAAGATCCTTTCTGTAAGGGCTCAAGGACCAATGATGCCCGGGGTCCTGAAACAAGTAATGTATTTATGCTCAAAAGATGGGGAAAGCATTCTGGAAGATAAACTTGTGATGTGGAAGCATCACTGCCTCAGTCCTTAGGTATATACCTAAAATCTCTAAGTTATCTGTAAGGGAAAGGTATAGGGGGTATTCTAAAATGTGTGTGTATACACACACACACACACACACACACACACACATATATATATATATGTGTATATATATATATGTGCATATATAGAGGTATGCGATGTACCTGCAAGACACTATGCATGCTATATTGCAACATGCATGTCCATATAGACATGCAACCTGTGTATCACCATGTGTCTGGGTACAAATATATATAAAACATGTGCATTTATGTTTTTAAATGAGTATGATGCAGTTATTCTCCATCCTAGAATGATCATCTTCCATCTTTGTGTGCTTAATTTTATCTGTTACTTCCTACATTTAAATTCTCTAAGAAATGTAGCATTTGGGAAAGAGCACAAGATTACAAAGAGGAAAGCCTATGTTTTATTTTTGGTTCTGCCGTGATCCAGCTGGAGTAATCTGGATCCAGTCACTTTTTCAGTTTTCTCACTTGTATTATGATAGAGTAAGACCAGATCATTTCTAAAGTTTTTTCTGTCTCTAAAATTGCATAATTTTCCTTCAGAATTGAATGTATTGTTTATCTTGTCTAGTGTCCAGATGGAATTTCTGTTGATTTGGTTCCAAGATATTTTCCGGGTACTAAAAAAACCCAAATTTTATATTTTCAACAAAATCTCCCCTAAAATTGAATATATTGTTTATCTTCCCCTCCCCAGTATCTAAATAGAATTTCTGTTGATAAAAGAAATTCTTTGTATTCTAAAGAGCCAAATCTCTCAACTGAGTAATCAGGAAAACAGACATTTTAAGAACATATGGTAATTTACATTTTTCTAACTATTTTGAAGAGCTTATAAGCTATTGCTTTTTGCCTTTAGCAATATATATATACATACATATATACATACAGATAACATTCATACACACATATCTCCTATACAGTCTCCCAATCATATCTATGAATTATCCATCTATTTTGCTAGTTTCTGCCTATCTCTTCCAGTAAAAGGAGAAACTAGGTCATTTAATCCTCCTATGTCAACAATTCTGGTTAAAGGTTTTGAAGTAGTATAAGGTTAAGGTTATCAGTTAAAACTTTATTTGAAGGTTTCCTGTGGATTTTAATTAACCTAATCATTGTCTATATTTTAATTTCTTCCACTCTATAATGAAGAGGTAGGAAATGATGTTTTAGGGTCCTTTCCAGCTTGAAATTTTGTAATCTAGACCTTTTATTTACATGAATAATGTATTCCTAATTAGAGACATGGTCTACAAATAAATGTACCTTTTTTTCAAAAAAAATATTTTAACTAGCTTTTCAAAAGGGCAATCTTATTTTAGATAATGAGATTCATCCTCCTCCCTGAGTCTTTTCTGCTCTCTTCTCTCTTCATAGTGTGTGTTTTCATAGGAAGATCAGTGGTCTATGAAGCAAAAGATCTTTTCTCTCTATTTGATCCCATGACTAGCTCCTTTAATTAAGTCATTTCTGCCCATGTCAATTTCCCCAAATGTGAAAAAAATAAAGACGAGATTGTAGTATATAATCCCCAAATTATTTTTTTCAGGTCTGATATTATATGATCTATATATTTGCAAAAAAGTATCATGCATGTTATTTTATAATAGCTTTTTATTTTTCAAAATACATGCAAAATAGTTTTCAACATTCACGCCTGCAAAACCTTGTATTCAAAAAATTTTCCCTCCTTTCCCCTTACCCCTTTCCATAGACAGCAAGTAATCCAATATAGGTCAAATATGTGTAATTCTTCTAAGCATATTTCCACATTTATCATGCTGCACAAGAAAAATCAGATCAAAAGAGGAGAAAATGAGAGAAAAAACAAACAAGCAAATCACAACAACAACAAAGGTGAAAATACTAGGTTGTGACCCACATTCAGTCCCCATAGTTCTCTTTCTGGGGGCAGATAGCTCTTTTCATCACAAGTCTATTGGAATTGATCTTAATCACCTCATTATTGAAAAGAACAATATCCATCACAGTTGATCATCACATGATCTTGTTGTTGCTGTGTACAATATTCTCTTGGTTCTATTCACTGTATGTAATATTTTTTAAAATATAGATTTCCTTTTATTACGAAGAAAAAGCATTTTTAGCTGAACTGTCTTAGAAGCTGAGTAAAAAAAAATTATTAAAGAATAGCCTGCCACCCAACCAATTCCATAGGATTCTCAGGTGACCTTCATTGTTTGCTAAAGAGTTGGTGCCACTATTTTGGCAGAAAAAAGAAACTTTGTAAGACTATAGAGAAGTATGGTGGGGTTTTTTTTGGATTATGCATGCATAATTACGCATGGTCTATGCTTCAAATACTCCAATCTCTCTACTTTAATAGAAAATCGAATATATATGTACGAGAATTTAAAGGGTGACATTGTAAGTTTCATTTTTCTTACAGTACATAATTCATTTTTTCCATATGTAAATGAATGATGTTTTGGAGTCAATCAAAATTGTAGAATAGATTAGGAACTTAAGTGGGATGAATGCTGAGCCACTTGTTATATTATGAATTATACTAAGAAATGAATTATACCCACACCAAATTTTTTTAAAGTTAGATAATTCAAGGAACTGTTGTTTTTTGACTATGTTGCTTTGTTGTTGTTGTTATTACTGTTTCAAGTAGGGAGAGGGGATGGGATCTTCAAGGAACACATAATTTTATTTCTATCTTCAAACTAAGCATGAATACAAAATTGAGTGTCCTCTGGAAAGAAGAAATTTTGAAATACTAAGGAAAGTAAGGGAATCAAAGTAGATGACCACATTTATATGAGAGAGACCAGTCAGATCTTAGAAGTGCAGGCTTGGCTCATGCCCCTTTAAGAAAACCCATATCTCTTTTTAAAAGTGGGTTTTTTAAAGATCCAAGTAAAAAGTATGTTTAAATTAGGTTCCTCCCACAATCCTTAAAATTGAACAATAATTGAACACATATGGAAGATTTCAGCTGCAGCAAGTTAGATGGAAAGCACCATGGTCCATTGGGTTCAGCAGCAAAACAGGTATTAATGTTTATTTAATGTCATTTCCACTGATAAAATCATATCACTTTCTGATGTTGAGCTATTTGACATTATTGAGGATTTTTAGTAGCAAGAGTTTTCCTTTTAGTAATTGTGGCTGTAGCATCTTCAGGAGTAAATTCCAGTGTACATCTCCACAAATTTTACTTCCCAAAATGGTGGCTGAGGACATAGACCTAGAAGCACTGTTATTCCAAAGGCTTTAGGGTCCTAGGCTATTTCAATCAGGATCAAAGGGGAGGTTGTAGTCAAGGGAGGCCATGATGGTTTTTGACTTACCCGACCCATGCTCTATTGTGAAAAGTTTGTAAACTTTAAAGTGCTACATAAATGCTATTATTATTATCATTGTAACACTCAATTGAGAAAAATCTATATAGAACACTTTTCAAGTAGTAGGAGCACTAAAAAAACTTTTAGTCCTTATTGGCAAGCACATATAAGAAAGACTTTTCTAACAATCATAGTTGTTCAATTTGAGAATTAATTATACTATCATTGAACTTCCTATCAGTGGAAGTGCTCAAGCAGAGATGGTATGATCATTTGTCAGGCAAATTCTGGAAAGAGGAGGGAGGTTGGATGAAATGACCTATAAAGTCCCTTCCAAATATGAATATCTGTGATATCCATCAACAAAAAGAAGTAGAAGCCTCTTCCTATAGACAGTCATTAGAAGGAAGAGACACTAAGATATTGGAATAAGAGTTCTGGAACTTATTTATAAAGAGGACAAAGAAAACATATTTTTGTCACATTAATTTTTTCTGCTAATAATGTTTAATACTTTACATCTGACAGAACATCCTGTTGACTGGGTGCTGCCTCAGGTGAACAGATGACAACAAAGAATTCTCCATGTTTGGGAGATGTTTAGTCCTGATGATTTGAGTATTTGAAACTAAACTTGAACCCAAAGAGATTTATTTCTGGCAAAAGGTAGTTTCCTTTGTTGGAGAAGGAGGACTCAAAAGGATTCTTGGACATTTTACTTGTGCTTACAAAATACTATTTGGATGATTTAAGCGTAAATGAAGATGAAACATATGGATTACGTTTCCTTTAAAATACAAGTGAAAGAAATGAACACAAAGTTCCATTGGCAAAATGTGTTTTGGGTTTAGCCACAACTAAAAGGATTGGGGGGGGGGGGGGGAGAAGGAAATCACTGGAAGCATGAGACAAGGCCAGACAACAAAGTCCATAGATACTTTAGTTCTATTCATTCTTTTGCCTCTACTCCCCTACCACCCTCCCCCTTAAAAAAAAAAAAAAACCCACAAATAATTAGCAATTTAGGTAATCTATCAGATAGGGCTATTTGGCAAAGACTCAACAGCAGAAGTAGAGAGCAGGTGTTTACCTTTCATTTAACTTACCACACTAAAAGCTTTCTACAAGCAGGTTTCACAGTCTGTTTTATCCTAATTGTGGGCATATATCGCTGAATAAATTAACAAATGTGTCCCAGTGATTCCTGGAGTAGAAAAAAATTATCTTGAGAAAAGTCTATTTCTCCTATCCCAGCACCTATCTAGCTAAACTTTCCCCAAAGCTTCCGAGTTTTTAAGAGAGTTTTAATCTTCTCTATCACAACTTTTAAGGGAAAAGCTAGTTTTCTCTGTAAATCCATGGCAAGACAAATTAAGATTACAGCATGTGTGAAGGCTCACATTTTTCAAATAAACAATTGATTTCTTTAATCTTCTCATGAAGATGTTGATCATTAATGCATCCTGACACACTGCTTTCCCAGATAAAACCATCAAACATTTCTATTCAGATTTGACAGCAGTTATATTGCTCGACATTTAGATTATAGACATATTGGGAAAATCTCACAGTAGTTTGCGTATGAGCACGGAGGCTTAGGAAAGAGAATAGTATTCCATTGGTCACAGGCCAATATTAACATGTGAGGGGTATTCAGTGAAATTATGCCTGGGGACAGAACAAAAATGACAAAGTCAGTTGAGATCTCAAATTGAAAGGCTGGCTCTATCCATATGGAGTTATTGGCTCTTAACATCCTGACTTGGATTTTTTTTACTTGAGCTTCTTGCTGCCAAGTCCCAACTAATTTGACCTGGCTGGAGTTCCATGATATTGGGTAGCTTAGGAACTTCTGGTAGTTTAACTTTGACCCTTGATCCAAGACTGATTTTGGCTAACTTTTTTTCCCACCTTTTTGTAGTATTCTGGGTATATCCCTGGTTCATACTGTGTTTTTTGTGGTTAACTAGAGAAGAGAAAAAGATAAAATAAGACTTACATAAAAGTTTAGTGAAAGTTGTTTTTTAGACTCACAAATAACTTTATCTTCTTGTCCATTGTGCAATACTTAAAAGTAGCAACAAAATAACATTTTTTAATGTCAGTGGTCCAATGTCATAAAACTAGTAAGGATCCATCTTTGCCATTAAATGTAATGGACCTGGTTAATATAATTAGGAAACCTAGATTTGAATCTATTTTACTCCTTAGTAGCAATATGATCTTAGAAAAATCATTTATCCTCCCTGGGTTGCAGTCTTTTTACCTATAAAATTAATAGGTTAGACAGAATCATTTTAAGGCTCCTTTTGGATCTAATCTTATGATCTACTTTCTGGGTTTCCGTCTATATGTCAAATGATGAGATTAGATTATTCCTGAAGTTCCTTTCAGCCCTTTTTCCTTCCTTTTATTACCTTCCCTTTTCCCAAAGATATAGTACACCAATGACTAGGTAGACATCAAACTGCCCATTAATTACCATGAACAATATGCTAAAAATAAGAAACAATCCCTGTACTGATCCTACCTATACCTCCAAAACTATGAGTTCTGAGTATTTCACACACACGCTTTTTTTTTTTTTTTTTTTTTTTTTTTTCAATCATAGAGAAAGCAGAAAGCACTGGGTTTAAAATCAAATTTATTTTTGTATTATGGTTTTACCTTATAGGCTTACCCTATGATTTTAAGTAGGTCATTTAACCTCTCTTAGTCTTGCTTTTTTTCCCATGTAAAATGGGTGTAACAATATTATCTACTTCACAGAGCTATTATTAAGAAAGTTCTTTGTACAACCGTAAAGTTGAGAAAATGTGAACTGGATATTATGGGAAATGAGGGCCCCTTAAATTATGTGTGTGTGGGAAGAGTTGGAAAAGAGACTGAGAGCAGAAGATCATGGATTTAGACAGAAAGAGATCTTTAATTCCAGCTACCTCAATTAACAGATAAGGATTCTGGCCCAGAGTGGATAAGTGACTTGCGCAGAGGTCATTTTTTGAACCAAGGTTCTCTGATTCCAGAAGCAGTTATATTATTTTATTATACCATGGTATAAAGAAAGAAGGAATAAAGTACAAAGAAGGGAGAGAAAGTAGGGTTGAGAAAAATGGGTGAAATGAAGAAAAAAGGCAGAAGAAACAGTGGTCACTATAGGATTTTTTGCTCATTCAGAAAGTGAAAGTTTTCAAAATTGAAATAGAAGGTCATTCCACCTTATTCTACCATACTCAAGCCAGTCCTACATAAAGGCATGAAAGAACAATTCATTTCCTTGTCAACGTGGATAAAAAAGGCAAGGGTGGTTGCTGTTATTTGATCCTCATCAGTCACTGCCCTGGTCCTCAAGTAAATAATGATCTCTTGTTCAGTGTGATGCTACAGCCAGTAATGAGCACATAATAGTGATATATTAGCATGTTAAATAATCGCATACAATGCTACAGTATGTGTGTTGATGTTATGTCACTGCTAACCTGTTCCTCACACCAAATTTGTCACTCTCAGCCCAATTTGTTGTTCCAGATGGAAAGTTTCATTTTGTCTCATTTCCTCCACTCACTTCCCTCTCTGGACAAACATGACCTTCTTTGGGTAGCTCTCACCCACTCTTTCCACCATCTTGTAATTATGCCATTGCCAAGCACACAGCATCATATGAATGAAAATGTGGACATAGATGGATGAAGAGAAAGTCTCCCTTTGAAGACCTCTAACTCTGAACTTCTTCTGGGAGATATCTAGATCTTGAGCCTTATTTGTAGTTGTTATGAAGGCAGGGCAGCCAAGGACTTAAAAGTGTAGAAAAAGAAAAAAATATGGAAAGCTTTCTTTTGGGATTCCTCTGAGGGAAGGATAGTTTTGTCAGGATCAGTTTTACAAAGTCATCAGGATCTAAATACAAGTAATGGACTATTCAGTGATGTGCTGATGGATGTTTAACAACTGACTCCCTGAAAAAAAAAATGTACACACAATATATTTTTAATTTAATTTATATTATCATTGTTTTCTATACCACCTTTTTAAGTCTAGATAATCAAAAACCATAACAATAAAATCAAATCTTGGTTTGTACCAAGATTTCTCACACAGGAGAAGGTAGGTTGTGCAACAGAATTCTGGGCCTGGAGTTAGAAAGACTTATGTTCTTAAATTTAAATATAGCCCTAGACACTAGTAAGCTATGTGACCCTAGGCCAGTTAACCAAAAGTTAACCTAGGTTTACCTCAGTTTCCTCATATGTAAAAGGAGCATAAAATTAAAAAAAAATAGGAAATGGCAAACCTACTCTACTATCTTTACCAAGACGGTCCTAATTGGACTCATGGAGAGATAAGCACAACTGAGAAAGACTGAACTCCAATTTGTGCTAATTGTGAAAATTTGTGCTAATTCCAGCACACTGTCACAGAGTGATATCATTGCTAATAGATCTTCTAAGTTCAAAAGAAAAGAAAGCAATTAAGCATTTGAGCCAAGGGTAGAGTTGAGTCAGCTAGCTAAAAGTATTTATTTGTTTATTCATTCATTCAATCATTTATTTATTTGAGAAGCAACTTAAATATTTCATTTCGAAGCCCTGTTAGGAAGGTACTATCACTATTCCCATTTTACCAATTAAGAAATTGAGACTTATAATGTTAAGTCATTTGCCCTAGTAAGGACTCAAATTCAGACCCTCCTGACTCCAAGCCTGGAACTCTCCACTGGATGACCTCATTGTTTTCTAAGGTTCTGAAGTGTTTCATGGTAAAGATTAAAAAACATTATAATCAAAACTAACATCTGGAAGCTGATTTCAAGCACTCAATCTCTTAAGATTTTATCAGGTTAGGTCATTCTACTCAAAGTAGGGATAATCATAATATTCACTTTGCTTTCATTATTCTCATTTCATAATAAATTTGTGATTCACTTCCATTAGGTTGTTTCATCATTGATTGTTGCTGCTGACTCATTTCAGTCATGTTTGATTCTTCATGACCCCATTTGGGGTTTTCTTGGGAAAAAAAAAGTGGTTTGTCATCTCCAATTCTTTTTTTCTTACAGATGAGGAAACTGAGGCAAACAGGATTAAGTTACTTTCCCAGAGTCACAGATTTAGTGTCTGAGGCTGGATTTGAACGCAAGTCAGGGTGATTCCAGATCCAGTGCTGTACCAGTTGTGCCATCCAACATATCCTTGCAATTACCCTTTAAAGGGAATAAGCAAAAGTATAGGTTCAGCATCCGAGAAATCAAGTTCAGATCCTAGCTTTTCCATTTACCAAGCTAGGAAGGCTTAATCAAGTCAATAACCCTTCTAGACCTCAGTTCCCTCATTGGGAAAATAAAAGATAGACCAGATGACCTGTAAGGTTCCTTACAGCTTTAAATCTGTGATCCTATGATACTGTAGATGAGGAAACTGAGGCACAAGGAGGCTGAATGCTTTGCCCAAAATTCTCTGGCTTAGATATGAGGTCTCAACTTGCGGTCTAGTGTGATTTCCATAACTACAGTTTTGTTTTGCTGAAGGCATGTGCAAGACAGTGTAAATCTGAGAGCTATTTTGCATAGACCTTCTTCCAAACTCTGTGCGAGCCCACCCTCTCTCCAGGCAGTACAACTTGCATTAAACAGATAGTAAAATAAATTAAAGCAACTCCCTCTTTCTGATGGTTTTTGGTTATACAGGCACAGAGCTTTCAATTGAGGCAGCTGGAATGCATTACCAAATGCAATCTCATTCTCTGGTTATTTTTAAGACAAAGAGAGACAACCATATGTACAAAGTGGTTTAGGTACACTCCTGCCTGGAGGCAGGAGGGTAAGAACTCAAAATGACCTAATGAGGTACCTCTTTGCTCTTTGAGCTTTACTTGCTACAATCATGCAAATGTATGTAGTCTTTATTTATTTTAATTTTTTTGTAAAGCCTTGAAATATCTAGTGATACATGGTGGAAGGAACATAATTTCAACCTTAATCATAAAATAGCATTTCTCCCCCCTTCACAGATTGATGCAATTCTAAAATGAGGCAATATCTAATGAGGCCATGTTAAAATTTTGTCCAGTATTAGAAACAGGTTGTCCTTTCGTTATATAATTGAATAGGTTAAATTAAGTGAGGAGGTAGAATGTGGAATATAAATTAACAATTTTAAATTTTGTACCTTCAATTTATCATAGACTAGTTTTTTTGTTTTAGTTTTAAGGTTTTTACTTTTGTTATCATTGTTTCTGCTGTTGCCAAACTCAGGACAGAATTGGTTGCTGAGTATGACCCTTGTAACTTGCTCCTACTTTGGAAGTCATCTATGAATTTTGGACTCTTTTGTTGAGGTTATTAATATTAACATGAAATAGAATTCTTTTTCTAATGATATTAAAAAGCACATTTTTATTTTTTCACAATTAACTGAAAGATATAAAGATATGAGGCCCCATTATGCTTAGTATTTGTAGATTAACAATAAAAAGTGAGTGGTTTTTTGGTTCAGTCTAACAAAACACAACTTTACCACCTCTTTTACAACAAAGTATGTCTTATCTACATATCAAAATCATTCAAGATTCTTTGGAAGATATAACAACAGAAAAACCCTGTTAAATGATCCTCTGATAATGAACATCAGGCCCTGAGGCATAAAAAAAAGAGAGAAATATGCTCATCAAAGACATGTGATAGAAGATTGAGTGCAAATTCAAGATTGAAAAGAGATTTCCCTGTGGATGGTGAAGTCATCCAGATGCTCTTGTTTGTGTTGATTACAAAGCATCAGAATACTTCAGTTACTCATTGAAAAAAATTCCATAATCACTCAAAGGAATTTTCCTGTCCATCCACATAGGAAAGACCAAATGGATGAAGAATATCTAATGTTCATCTAACTATATGTTAGACAATTTCAAATGGAAAAGTTAGACCCAGAATTGAATAATAGAAGAACAAATGGAATTACTTTCAGGAAACTGCTAAAATTCTTTATTAACTGTCCTGATCCCTACTGCTAAATCTTCTTATATAAGTAAATGTCCATCTTTCTAATACTAATATTCTTTTACTTTTGTTATATATCAAAAACAAAAACCAAAATCAAACAAAAAATCTATGAAATTAAACATAGAACTGAAAATTAGTAATACAAAGTGTAGAGGAATTTCCATAGTGCCTAGCATACTGTCTGGTATGTAGTAGGTGTATAATAAGTGCATATTGATTGATTGAGAGGTACAGGGTGGGGTATGATCACACTGCAACATATAGGTAATGAAGAATTCAAAAAGACAGAAATACAAAAAAATTGAGATATCATATGATAGGAAAAAAAGAAACTTGGTTATGTGACATGAATGCTAGACATCCAGAGTGTTCCACTGATACCTTTACAATGTTAGGAGAAAACAAGGAAGGCTTCCAGTATGTTATATGTTCTTTTTCATAGCAAACTTTTGAGATGAAATGAATGAGTCACATAGGATGGGCAAGTATTGATGGGTTCTGATATGCATCATTATGGGGAAATCAATGAGCTCCAAGATTCATTTGAGCATTACTGTACCATAGAGTTTGGCTGAAGTGAGAAACAGACATTGAATACCTTCTAAAATATCCAAGAATTGTCCTTGAACAGAAATATCCATTAACTTAGAAAACTTAGAAGTGACAATCCAGACAGTTTTCAAGTATTTGAAGGGGACTCATACGGGATTAGATTTATTCTGCATGATCCTGAAGCTCTAAAATTAGAGTGAAGGGTGAAATTTGCAGAGAACTAGATCGACAACCTTGATAAAAGGGGGAAAAAAAAACAATTTCTAACCAGAGTTATTCAAAAGTGTAATGAGAAATAGTGGATTTCCCTTCACTTGAGCTTCCTAAGTTAAAAATCAGATGACCACTCATCAGGTATATGAGAGAGAGCATCCTTTTTAAGTTATATGTTGAAATAGATAGCCTTTATGTGGTCCATTCCAGCTCTCACATTCTTTCTTTGCTTCTGCAGAAGATCAATAGATTCAAGTTTGCACTAAGAAAGTGCACAGTGCAAGGCTCAAATGGAAACCTCAGCAAGCTCTAGTACCTTTAACCCTGGCATATGGGGAATATATGTCTTAAAGCTGACTCGCCTGTCTGTCTCAATGCCAGGAAACCTGAATGTGCATCCCAGAATGTGTTTGGATGCATTGCAAACAAATGTCAAAGCAGACATTATACCCCCTGCTAATGTACATTTGCAGGTCAAGGATGTGATGTTGGAAAAGATTAATCCCTTGCTGAGTAATATCCATCAGAATGCTTTTAAATGTTGGCTTATAAGCAGCTAATAAGTTATATACCATAAACACAGCTGTTGGAGGAAAAACTGCATTTCACAGGTCTTACAATTAAAATCTCTAATCTCCTAGAGCAGCAAAATAAAAGAAGGGGGAGGAGGGGTTGGATACTGATGAAGATTGAGGTTCTCTGCTGGGAAAGGCTGTCTTTATGATGGGCCACTTCTGGGATGCCTGGGTGACTGAAAGGGTAGTCTCTCTCTGGCTAGATAAAGGGACTAAGAAAAGAGCAGCCCTTTTTGCCTTTAGATATACTCTCCATGGCAGAGCAAAGCAATGTGGGGAGGGGAAAGAGAGTGGAAGCTCTGTTATTCCCAAGCCCTTATCATTCACTTGAGTCAGTAAGGGGTTTCCTATTTCTGTCACCAGTTTTATCAGTATAAATGTACACACATATCAGCACTGGAGGTGGTGGTGGTAGAGAAGGGGAGAACACTTTAGAGAGGAATGCATGTTACCTTCTCATCTGACAATTTCCCTGTCCTGTCTGATAATTAAGAGAAATTCCAGAAAACTATCTGGATCATAAAGTTGAAGCATCTTTGTGATCACAGTATGAGTTCAGAAGGCAGCATTTTTATAGGATTCAATGTTATTTTAAATTTGTTTCCATTTGGGCCTAATTCCAAAATGTTTTAAACATAACCAGCATCATCACAAGAATGATATTCCTCTATTGACATAATCACTTGAACCTATATCACTCTGAGACTAAGTTTCTTTCCTCCCCATTTTCCCTTAAGAGACTCCTCAAAGATGCATGGTGTATAATCATTTAACTCCAAAATCAACTGGATCTCATTTGCTATTTTACATACTCTAAGTCCTAACCAATTTTGCTGTGGCCCCAGAATGACTGGCTCTCTAAGACTGTCCCTTCAAGGCTCTCTAAAGCCAGGAAACTTTTTTTTAAACATATAACTTGCCAAGGAAACCTATTTCCACTATATCTAGAATACATTTTAGGAAAATTGGAATTCAAGGGACAAAAAGCCACTTCAGGTTTTTCTTTAAATGCTTTAGCTCTCTGGGGAATAATATATATTAGAATTACAAACTTTTAGAAATTGAAGAAAACTTAAAGATTATCTTGTTCAGAGATTCTTAACCTGAAGCCCATGGACCTCCAAGTGATCTATGTGTAGATTTTTGGGGGAAGAATCTGTTTTTTCTAACCTCTAACTTAAAGTGAACATTTCCTTCAATTATTTAAAACCATTATTCTGAGAAGATATCTATAAATTTCACCCAACTGTCAAAGGAGTACATGATCCAGAAAAGATCATCTGTCCTCATTTTACAGGAAAGGAAATGAAGGCCCAAAGTTGGTGACTTTCAGTGGATAAAGGAAAAGGTTCATCACTAGTAGGTTATAGCTAAATCCCTATTTGAGAAAAGATTAGGAGATATTCACTTTTTAAACTGATATTTAACCTTCTTGGTTGTAATGATCATTGTGTTGATCATTATACTAATCATTAATATGTATTAATCAATATCATTATATTAATATACTTAATATAATTTAAGAGCAAGAAAAAGATGACAAAACACACTTCCTCTCCTTTAAAAATATGAGGTACTGCGACTATGGTACATGGCATATACAATCAATTCTGATTGCCACCTTAATTAGTTTTACTATATCTGTTTATATCCGTCCCCTTTAAAATGTTTCTGCCACAGTGGATTCTTAATAAATAAAGATCAGGCATATTTAGTAATGAAAATGATTTTAAAAAGATACTAACAGAGATAAATATTATGAGAGGACATTAAGATATTCTCATTAGAACAGACCTTATGCTTACAGAGAGTGGCTAGCTTTCTTTGTTTTTGTTGTTGTTATAATTGTTTTTAAGGGATCTTAAGAAAGTTTGCCTAAAAGAAAAATTTCCCTCCTAACAAGTAGGTGCCACAGTGGATAGAACACTGTCTCTAGAGCCAGGAGGATATGAGTTCAAATATAGCCTTAGACACTTGACACTTTCTAGCTGTGTAACCTGGACAAATCACTTAACTCTGAATACCTTCCCCCCCCAAAAAAAAGTATAAATAAATACTCCATGGATAAATAATGTTCTCATTAATACCTTAGTGAAAGTTATTGGTTTGTCAATAATCTTTAGTGTTTTAAAAGATTGTAGAGTCCATCTATTCCAACCCTCACATTTTATAGATTAAAAACCTGAATGTCAGAAAGTTTAAATGACTTTCTCTAGGTCAAGAAACTAGCTAAAATTAAAGTAGAATTATATCTTTTGACTGGTATCCCCCTTGTCCCATCCTATAACACCACAATGATCATTTCTTCCATAACCAGACATTCAAGAAAGATGTCAGGTAGGGAAGTGGATACAGAAAGGAGAGAAAAAGGAGCCAAAGAAAACTTCAAGCACTTTACAATTTTGCCCAAGGTCTTTTTAATTACTTACAAAATATTTTGCCATAGCACCATGAGCATTTTGTAAGTCAATTCACTTTCTCTCATGTTCACTTATTCTAAAAACTCTACAGGATGTGAGGAAATCTTCTATCAATTAGATTTTTACTATATGTAGTAGTGGGGATAGCTCTATCAATCAACTGACACATAATTATTAATCATTTACTGTATGACAGGCACGAGAGTTACAATAAAAAAATGAAATAACCTCTTTCTAGGAAGGAGCTCATATTTTAATGGGGAAGAAACAAGGAGTAGATTATAAATATATAGAATATAAAGATGATTGTAAAAATGGACATGAAAATGGAAAATTTTCCTGCCCTCAAAAAGCTTACAATTTAGTAGTGTAATAATCTAGCAGGAACACTTCTTACTCAGTTTTGAAAGACTAAAATAATCCTTATTCTTTTGGTCACTGGTTTATAATAATCAATTCAACAAACATTTATGAATATAAATATAACTGCTTATGTGGAAACATGTTCAATGGCAAAAAGCTGAGCTTATATAGTACATAACTAGACACTTGGGCTAGGACCAAGAGTTCTAGAGACATTAGGAACTATTAAAAGCCAAATGAAATGTTAAGACATTGAAAAAGGGTTACAAATAGTTTTAAAAAAAAAGTTATTTTTGACTTACAATATCAACTAAATGAAATAATTTTCCCATTAGAAGATAATTATGAGAGATATACTTTAAGAATTTTGATAATTATGAAAGGCTAAAACCAAACAAAACAACAAAACCCATGTAATTTCTTTTGGGGCAGAGATGTACTTATTTTGTTCATCTAAAATGAGAGATCATAGATTTAATAATCTGACTTATTTCATATATCCTTAATATAGCATTTTTGTGTACTAGTCAGCAAATTTTAGTGTGTTTCTCTCAAATGCCACATAGCTCTTATATGAACAAACACAGGCGGAATCCAACATTTAGTCCTGGTACTATATATGCCCAGGGCAAATGAACATAGTATAGTGATCCAACTTTAATGGATTTAATCTTTGGAATTAGTTATACTAGAGTTTATAAAAGATATAAAACACACTCCCAAGAATAATCTGTTGATATTTTCAAAGGTGACAGACAGTCAACTTTCTCCTCCTAAATCAGTTCATTTTATCTAATATTTTTGGCAACTAAACTACGATATTCATTGGGGGCCAGAAACATTCTTGGCTGAGTAAAAGAATCTAGTAAAAAAAAAAAAGTAATGTGGTTAGTGAATAGTACAAAATCTCTTTCTAGAACAACACTTAAAAGTGAGATGACCAAGGGCAAACACTGTAACTTTTTTTTTTAAACATCTAGATTGTTTTCCTCCATTAAAGTCCATTTCAATTTCATATTATAACAGGTAAGTTACTCTGGATTTTCAAAAGCTATGTAGGAGAGTAAATGAGAGATGTTGAATATAAACTCCCTTGTGAACTATTATGCCCTCTCAAGCAAGGAAGCAATCAATCAGTGCATATAAACACTTACTTAGTTCCAAGTACTGTTTTAGACATTGGGAATATAAGTACTAATAATGAAACAATACCTACTTTCAATGAGCTTATATTCTAATGGGAAAAAACATCCATCTAGAAATATATACAGTATAATATAAATTTAAATACATACAAAGAAATTAAATAGAACATATTCTGGGAGAAAGGGCACTTAAATACCAGAGGATAGGGAAAAATTTCATGCCAAAAAGAGTGTCTGAGATACATCTTAGAGAAAAGAAAAATGTAATGAGACAGAAATGTGTGTGTGTGTGTGTGTGTGTGTGTGTGTGTGTGTGTGTGTGTGTATGTGTAGCATGGGGAGCTACTGCTGCAAAAACATAGAGATCAGAGATAGAGTATTGTATATCAAAAACAGAAAAGACCAGTTTGGTTGAATCAGAGTGTGAGAAGTGCTAATATTTAACAAGGATGAAAAGGTAGAATGGGACCAAGTTGAATAGGGTTTTGAAAGTCAAGCAGGGAAATTTATATTTTATCCATGAGGCAATAGAAAACTACTGGAATTGGCTTAGATTGGAAGTCAGAACTATACTCTATGAGAATTGTTTTGTCAGCACTGTGCAGGATGGATCGAAAATGGAAAGAGATTTGAGTCAGAGAGACCAATTAGGAGGCTGTTGCAATATCCAAGACAAGAGGCAATTAAAACCTTAACTCAGGTGCTAACTTTGTGAGTGGAAATAAGGAGTCTGGTACAAGAGATATTGTGAAAGTAGAAATGAAAAGATTTCACAAAAAAATTGGTTATAGGTTGTGAGGGAGAAGAAATGATCCAGAATGCCAGGATTGCAAATCCATGGGATTAGAAAGATGGTAGGTAGCTCCTCTGACAGTAATATGGAAGTTTAGAAGATGGGAGGGCTATTGGCAAAAGAAAATGAATTCAATTTTAGACATGTTGATTTGAAGATGTTTCTGGGACATCCAATAGTAGGAAAAAGACTTGAACTGGATATTTAGATTTTGATGTCATCTGCATAAACATGACAGTAAACACCATGAAACATGATTAGCTTACCAAAGGAAAGAATAAAGAGTGAGAAAAGAAGAGGGTCTATGAAAGAACTTTACGAATTACTCATAGTTTGAAAGCATAATAAAATGGATTATGACCCAACGAAGGAGATGAGGAAAGATCAGATAAGTAAATGATAAATCAGGAAAGGGTACTAAAAATAGAGTCCTTTACGAATATTATCTCATTTGGACTTTGCAATCATCCAATTTGGGAGGTAAGGTCTATTATTATCTCCATTTTACAAATGAAAAAAGAGAGACAGATAGAAGCTAAATGATTTGTCCAAAGCCATCCACTAAGTATTAAAGACTGGATTTGAATTCAGGGGTTCCTCACTCTAGGCCCAGTATTCTATCCATCGTGCCATCATTTGTCCTAGAGGGTCAAGAAAACCCAAAGAAAGCTAAGAATTACACAATTGCACTCCCAGCTACCCAAGAAACTAAAGATGGTAGATCTCATGAACTCTGGAATTGTGAACCACAGTGGACTATGCTGGCGGGTTATAGACGTGCACAAAGTTTGGCATCTAGGTAGTAAGGCCATGGGTAGATGGGAAATCAAGTAATCTAGGAAGGAGTCAATCTGCCAATATCAGAAATAGAAGAAAAGTATACTCAAAAAGAAAGTGCCAAACTTTGTCAAACGCAGCAGAGATATCAAGAAGTGTTGGTAGTCCTTACCTTCTGTGACTTCTCAGACATATCTGAAGCTTGAAATGAGAGCTCATGCAAGACTTCTGTAAATAGCTTCAGCTGGCATGGGCTCCAATTTATCTGGAAACAAAAAAAATCACAGAAGGGTTACTATGAATGGTTTTTGGAAACATCTCCACAATAGGTACCATGCTTTACCTGCTTGGGTTAATGCATTAGCCCTTAGAAGTGATGACCTAAATGAATAGAATGGAAGACCTAGCCATTGCTGATTATTCCACTCTGCCCTTATGAGTATGGTGTCAGAACTCATGAAACAGCTTCTGGGTGAGTTGGGGACAGTAATAAAAACTGCAATTTTGAGAGAGCTGAGGGCAGCAAGGAGCTGAGAAAAGCTGGGTAATGCTGTACAAACTCACACATAATTTCCTTTCACTCTGCTTTTAATTAGCTATCCAGCTGCTGGTTAGGAAAGTTTCCCTTGCCTACAGGAGGTTGGAGCAGCCTTCACATCCACCCAAAGCAGAGGGGAAAAAGAATTTTCATGACAATAACTCTAATGACAAAGGAGAGGTTGAGAAAGCTTGAAAAAGGCTGGCTTTCCCAGACTTTTCTTTTCTTAACAACATTAACTGGGTCACAATAGCTTCATAAGCATCTGAGTTCTGGAAGAAAAGGAGCACACTAAATAGTCCAAAGCAAACAATTACCAAGAAATGCAGCTGAATGGATATAACTTTTAGAACAAGTGTCTCTCCAATTAAAAATAAAGCTGAAGAGCCTCACTTTTCCTATTCTCCTTCTCTTTCCAGCTTACTTTCTTTGTCACTTCTTCCCAGACTACCATTTGTTTTATTTCTCTCTTAAGAAAGAAAAAAGCTATTGGTTTGCTGAGTGTGGGAAGGGAGGAACAAAAGGGAATATCATTGCCTAGGGTTGAAATCTAATAATTTTAAATGCTTAGATGAATCTTTATTTCAAATATTTTCCTAATAGAAAAGCCTGGGCACTTTGGCAATCAGAATCAGCTTATGATTTCTAAAGTGAAGAAGAGGAGGAAAAGAAGAAGAAGAAAACAAAGAGGAAGAAAAAGAAGAAAGAGGAGGACAATGACAAGGAAGAGGGGGGAGGAGGAGGAGGAGGAGAAGGAGGAGAAGAAGAAAAATGAGGAGGAGGAGAAGGAAGGAGGAGAAGAAGAAGAAGGAGGAGGAGGAGGAGGAGGAGGAGGAGGACAATGACAAGGAAGAGAAGGAGAAGAAGGAAGAGGAAGGAGGAGGAGAAGAAAAAGGAGGAGGAGAAAGGAGGAAAAGGAGGAGGAGAAGAAAAAGGAGCAGGAGGAGGAGGAGGAGGAAAGAGGAGGAGGAGGAGGAGGAGGAAGAGGAGGAGGAGGAGGAGGAAGAAGAGGAGGAGGAGGAGGAAGAGGAGGAGGAGGAAGAGGAGGAGGAGAAGGAGAAGGGAAAGAGTAGGAGGGGGATGAGGAGGAGCCCTGAGAGGAAGAGGAAGAGAAGGGAGAGGAGGGGAAAGAAGGAGGAAGAGAAGGTGGAAAAAAGACAAAGGTAGGTTTGTAAGTTACAGCATTGTTATAGCAGATAGGGCACTAGAGTTGATATGAAAGTAGGACTCAGCTCACAAAAGTGTAATAGAGAGAATATTGAATTTGGGATCAGTATGACTTGGTTCTAATTCTATTTGAGACACTGACACTGAATGGTTCTGACTGAGGACTGATTTAACTTTTTGCCTCAGTTTTCTCATCTTCAAGATGAGAAGGTTGGAATTGGTGGGGGTTTTTAGGTTTCTTTTAGTGTTAATGCTATTATGGCATGAAAATGTTCACCAACATTTATATATCATTTTATACATTATCTGACTTGATCCTTATAACAACCCTCTGAGGTAGGTATATATCATTGTTCTCATTTTGTAGATGAAGAAACTGAGGCTCATAAGAATTAAGTGATATGACAACATAGTTAATTATTAGAAACAGAAAGAACCCAGGTCTATGTGATTCCAAGTCCAATATGCTCACCACTACCCTTTTGTAAAAGTGACCTAACTCCTCCTTTCATATCAGCTCCTTTGGCAGAGGCTAGCCAATTTCATTTAGCCCTAAAATTAGTTTTTACTGTTATTACCTCAAATGTTCTGTGTTACTATGGGATTGCAACACTTTTCTCATTCAAGAATTTATACAGAACCGATTTAAATTAAATTATGCTTATGAGCTATGGCTGTCTTTCTTCATACTAAATTTGCCTCACTAAAAGTTGGTGAAAAGATCCATATGCCATATTCTAAGCTAACTTTCTTATATCAGATAACATTGTCCTATGACATTTAGGCCAACAGATATTGTTAATGAAATCAAATATACTCCCCTTTGAGTTAGAATATGCAACCCAAAGGTCACTGGTGTTCTGCTTAATGCTGATACCAGTCACTTTTATTTTTGCATAAAAAATTATGACTTCTGTTCTACAAGCCATAGATCCATATTTAGTCTACTATGTTTTAGTGGTATCAAAATGTGTTCTATATGGTTGGCTCTATAGGACACTGTAGTATCTAGTATCCTATTAATGAGGTCTTCAGTGATTGGTGCAATTGGCCAAGAAGGACTAGAACATGAAGGTTAAATTCCCCCAATAAATCTGTCCATGTCTCACGCCATCTTTGCTGAATCTTGCCTACCACAGCACTCTGCCTCTTGGTGCCTTTCCCTTCACCCCCCCAACGCCATGTGTTGTCTCTTCTCTCATGTCCCCATTATGCTACATGGTGTCTCTCATCTCCCACTTTGCCTTATGTTGTCTTTCTCTTTAGAGCAACTCACTCTTTTAGGGTGCTAAACTCCTCTATGGATTTAGCCTGCCAGCTAAGGACATGCTCCAAACCTCTCTTCCTTGTCATTGTCCTCCTCCTCCTCCTCCTCCTCTTCTTCCTCCTCTTCCTCCTCCTCCTCCTCCTCTTTCTCCTCCTCCTCTTCCTCCTCCTCCTCCTCTTCCTCCTCCTCCTCCTCTTCCTCTTCTTCCTCCTCCTCCTCCTCCTCTTCTTCCTCCTCTTCCTCCTCCTCCTCTTCCTCCTCCTCCTCTTCCTTCTTCTTTTCCTTCCTCCTTCTTCTCATTTCCTTTCTCCTAGCTAATTATAAGTTCCACTAGGGAACTTGTCTTTTCCATCATTAATTGTTTAAATCCCTTTCCTTATTAACTATGTGCTCTCCCAACTCTACTTCATATTTACCCTTTCTGGTATTTATTGTATCTCTTTATTTTGTCTGTAATCTCATCTCCTAAATAACCTACCTTTTACCAAAGAGAATGGCCGCTGTGAATTTTTCATATACCAAACTTCAAATTTGGTATCTAAAACCACATCAATATCTTTTTCTTAGTAGGCACTCAATAAACAAATGGATCCAGTTTCCAATGCCCTAACCCCCTCCAAAATAACTCTAGTCATAGGAATTTTAATCAAGTCAGTGATGGAGATATTGAAGGTTGTCAGACCTTTGGGTCATTCAAGTTATAGTCTAAGCATCCAGAGATTTCCCTATACTAATGAGATTTATCACTCAGTGCCTCAAGAAGAGAAGATTTGCAGTTTATGTACTTTTTTTAAAAGAAGGACAAAGTAAGAGTAGGTCTACAAGTTAATTTTCCAGTGTTTTCTGGGGGAAATCCTTTTAGTAAAGGAATTTACTAAGACATCCTAAAGCTTAATGCTTTACAAAGGTCGTTTAACTTTCCAAACTCTTTTCACAGACACATTGCTAATATTTCAACAGGATTGTCAATTACAAACCTTTTATTTCCTGGATTTTTGCAAAATCCTATTTGAGGCTATATCATAACAGATAATTTTAAGTTTCCTCAATTCCTAGGACTGCCCCATAGCATTCTGTTGCTGGGCGTACACTGGACTTCACCTTTCATGACCTGACCTATTTCTATCAATATACCATCTATCCTTATCTTCCTATGATTCTGTTCTTTTCTGCTCTGTGTTCTTTGTATTTACTGAACTGTCCCCTAGCACAACTGGTGGGGTACTTTAGCTCTTATCAGGAGGTAATTTGAAAAGGAATAGGAAAGTCTGTTAGCCCTGAAAAGTTTCTTCCTTTCATTTTAGCTTCTTGAGAATTTTTCCAATCTGTTTCATAAAACTAACCCAGACTTATCCCAATTAAAATACCGAGAAAGAATTTTCTGAAGAGAAAACGGATGAGATAAGATCTACCTGATAACATCTAATACTTATCACTCAGTTAAAAGGAGGAACATCTTAGTTCTTTTAATTTTTTGAAATAAAAAAAAAAACACTATTGAACTTCCACTTTGAATGAGTCAAAATTCAATGCAACAAACCTTACTAAGTACTTATTATGTGCAAATGAGTCAACCAACCAGCTATAGTGTATACAGAGCCTACTTGGTAGACAGGATGATATGGGTTTAAGTTCCATATATTACTCTCACTACCTGTGTCACAAGTCACTATTTCAGTACACTAGCCAATTAAGACTAAGTTATAAGGATAGTTATAGATATGCATTGATAGAGGTAGTTTTCTGTCAGTTCTCTATACTAAAGACATTACATGTCCTATAGAAAACAAAACAAAACAAAAATAAACAAGGGAAAACACAAAAACTAAAAACATAAACTAAGTAAAGCATTATGCTAGTTACTGAGAATATAAAGTACTTGAATTTAATAAATCTTTTAAGGTACTTTTTGTTGAGCACTGTGTTTAGGTGGATGGGGGGAATGCAAAAGTGATCTGAATCATAATCCTTGACTATTAAGAGTTTTACAACCTCATTAAAGTGACAAGATGCATGGACACAAATAGAGGAAACAATTTTTCAGGCATATGCATATGTACCTAAATGTGTGATAGTCAATAATTGCTACAGGGGGTCAGAAAAGGGAGAGGGCAATAAAAAATGAATCTGACAGGAAAAGCTACATGGAGAGATCTGAATAGGATATGGTTAGGTGGGAAGGAATGGAAAGTCTCCAGACTTTAGGAGATTCTTGTGTCTCCTCTCAAGGTACCTGCCTCATTAATTTTAATAGGTGTTAATGTGTCAAGGGAAAAAGAACCATCCATTCTCTTGTTGAACTCAGTAGGTTTGAGCCATCTGGTAAGCTTTTCTTAATGGAATCCCTATTAATCGTCTCAACTGATTTTTATAGTTGCCTAAAAATTGCTTTTAAATATCTTCCAGAAAAATCTCCTCCACTATAAATTAATGCTTGGTTAAATATGTCATGGATTTTTAAATCACATGGCTGATGATTCAAATGGAGAGGCTGTGTTTTTATTTAAGATGAAACATTTTCTTTCCTTTTTATACTTGTACTATAAACAACAACAATGAAAAACAAAATATCAAGTCTAGATCATTGGATGCAGCTTTGAGAGTGGTTTCTTAGCTGCCACAAGAAAGGATTGGGTTTGATCTTTGGGCCAATCTAATCTTTATCAATTAGTATTTTTCACTCTTTTCACAGACACATTGCTAATATTTCAACAGGACTGTTGGATCATCTCATCTTTACTAATAAAATAGACAAAACAGATGTTTCTTTATGGGTACTCTCTTTTCTCCTCTCCATCTCAAAATCCTTTGACATTATCTCTTATTTTATCCTTCTCATTGCAATCTCTAATATCGAGTATGATCCTTTTCACCACAACTAGCCCTTCCACATTTATCCTGGATCCTACTCTTTCGATATTATCCCCCATTCATATATTTTGTCTTCAATCTTACTCTATCTACTGATTTTCCCCTGTTGACTGCAAACACTTACTCGATCCTTAAAAAGCTATTCCATATTCTACCATCACCTCAAATTATCTCCTATAACTCTACTTTTTTTCACAGGCAAATACTTAGAACATATGATTCTCAAATCTAAAAAGCTAACATACTTGTCTCTTCTGAGATCTAATAATACTTTTCTAATTGCTGTTTGAACATTTCAAACAGTATATCCTATAGAAATCTTAAATTAAACATATTCAAAACAGAACTCATCCTTCTTTTTCTTTCTCAAATTTTCCATCCCTTTCCCATACTTCCTAATTTTTATTGAGCATGCTACTATCCTTCTAACCATCCAGTCTGGCAGTCTTGGTGTTGCTCATTACTCTTTTTTCCCCCTTATTTGATACATAATTAGTAAATAAGCTCTTTTGTTTCTACTTCCCCAGCATCTGCCTCATTTATCTCCCCACCCCCATTTTCTTCTCATACAACCATAAATTTCCTCCAGGCCTTCATCCCCTACTTCTGACCTATTTACAGTAGCCTCCTAATTAACCTCCCTTTCTCAACTCATTCTCCACTTCATCTCATTGTCTACATAGCTGTTAGTGATTTTTTTATGAGTATGATAACTTTTTCTTCATCTCTACAGATAAGAAGTTCATTTGTCTGTAAACAAGAGAAATTTAGATAAGGGAGGGGAAATTTACTGTCTTGCCCACTTGCCCAGTTTTATGTTTCTGTATGCCTTAGAAAGCACTTTTGAGCTATAGTAGAGATCTTAAGAAACAAGATATAAAAGTTAAAAAAAATCTTTAAATTCAGTCTAGCCTGGAGTAAGAGGAATTGTATTAGATGCCTGCTGAGATTCCTTTCAGCTTTTCCAACATCTAAAAGTCTAAGTTAAATCTTTCATTTCTAAGTCTTAAAAAAAACTACAACTATATAAAATCTTTTTAAACATCCCTTTTTAAAATTTTGAGGATGGAAAAAAACAGTGACAATACTGCTATAACAATAGCAAAAGTGTGAATAAAGGCTGCCTTTTTAAAAGTATGAAGCTAATGAGACACTGATAAAATTGTTAAAATCAATTTAATAAGCATTTAATGAGTATTTTGGAATTAATTTCACAAAGAAAAATAAGAAAATACAGAATTCATCAAATGGACAAACTTGTGAGAAAGGGTGAACTACTTCCAATGCTTTACTTATTCCTACATCTCAAATCAAAAGCTATTTAAAGGGTGCTGAAAAATTCAGGATAAAACAGTAATTGAGAGTTATCTTCTAGGATGTATTAGTACCTTTACTAGTAATAAGAAGTCCTTTATATTTGGAATAAACTTTGGTTTTCTTATTTTCAATCAACTTCCAGTGATAAGATCCCCACTTTCAAAAGGTATGCCTTTTTTTAAATGCAAGGTTAGATATCATTCTCAACCCCTATTTTACCCTTATAATAGTCACACACAAAATACAATCTAAAACTTGATGCAAGGATTTCAGGAAGAAATTTAGTGCTTGTCTCTTTTTGGTGGAGAGATAATTTTAAAAGCTCTATCCATTTGAGAAAACAATTTTTGATTAAAGATAGTAAAATATTCCTTGACCTAGCAGTCTTATTCTAATACTATACCAAAAAAGAAAGGTTCTTTATGTAACTCCCCAAAATATGCATTGCAGCACTCTTTGAAGTTGGAAGCAAAGTAATATCCACTGATTGAGGAAGAATTAAAAAACTGGGCTATATTAATGGAATGGAATGTTAATTACTTCACTATAAGAAAAGGTGAAGAAATTGGGAATCCAGGTGGTACAATGGATAAAATGCTGAACCTGAAGTCAGGAAATCTTATCTTCTTGAGTTCAAATCCAACTTCAGGCACTTACTAGTTGTTTGACCTTAGGCAAATCATTTAACCCTGTTTGCTTTAGTTCTTTATTTGTAAAATGAGCTCCACTCCAATATCTTTGCCAAGAAAACCCTAAATGGAATCATGAAGAATTGGACATGACTGAAATGATTCTTTATCTCCAAGAATTGGTGAGTTTGAAAAATACTTTAATACATGAGAAGGAAGACATGAACCAATCCAATGTGAAGTAAACAGAACAGTATGGTATATAAATAAAAAGAAAGAAAAAACATGAAATCAAACACCAGTTATAATGATAGAGAAGCCTGGTTTTGGAAAAGAATCAAGAAAATTAATCTACCCCCTCTTCTTTGTATAAATGAGGTAATTTATATATGTAATGATGATACCACTGGATATTGCTGATGTATTGGTTGGTTTTGCCAAACTATTCTAAAAAAAATCTTGTTAAAAGGTAAAACTGCCTTATGGGAAGGGGCAAAGGAGGAAGAAGAAAGGGAGAAGGAAGGTTATATTTAGAAATAATGATTCAAGTCTCTTCAATCATATTGTTGTAGTTCCCCATAACTTTTAAGGTCATCACCATGCATTTCTTATGATTCTGGCGCTTTCTCTTTAGAGCCCATACTGCCTCTTGATACTGGCTTTTATTTTCCTCAGTATTATTTGGTTTTTCCAATTACATATAAAAATAGTTTTAAACAATCATTTTTGTAAGATTTTTATGTCCCAAATTTTCCCCCCTCCTCCTTTACCTCTCCCTTCCCCAAGACAGCAATCTGATATAGGTTATACATGTGCTATCATTTTAAACATGTTGTGCAAGAAAAATCAGAACAAAAGGAGGAAAAAAGTCACAAGAAAGAAAAAAACAAACAAAAAAGTGAAACTAGCATACTTTAATCCTCATTCAGTTTCCATAGTTCTCCATTTGAATGCAAATTGCATTTTCTGTTGCAGTTCTATTGAAATTGTCTTGGATTACTGTATTGTTGAGAAGAGCTAAATTAATTATAGTTGATCATCACATAATCTTGCAGTTAATTTGTACAATGTTACACTGGTTCTGCTCACTTCACTCAGCATCAGTTCATATAAGTCTTTGCTGTATTTTCTCAAATCAACCTGCTCATCATTTCTTATAAAACAAAAATATTCCACTACATCCACATACCATAAGTTATTCAGCCATTCTCCAGCTGATGGGCATCCACTCATTTTCCAGTTTTTTGCCACCACAAAAAAGGCTACTACAAACATTTTTGCACATGTGGGTCCTTTCCTCTCTTTTATGATCTCTTTTGGGATCTAAACCTAGTAGTTACACTGCTGGAACTTGATGCTCAGTTTTGCAGGCTACACATGTCTTTGGCTCTTCTTCAGTGCAGTGGGAATATTCTGTCTCATTTGCCTTCATTCTCTCTTTCTTTGCTGGCATCTTTTCCTTTTGCTTGTGGGCTTCTCATTGACTCCTTATGTAATTTGAGGGTGAAAGAAATCACAGTAGTTGATTGAATTTATTCATTATTATTTTGGCTGGTGTTGTTTCAATATATTTACTAGAATAAGGATGTGGGAACTAGTCTGTGCTTCAAGTCAGGCAGCCATCTTGGATATAACTCCTGAAAATAATGTTAACAAATTATTAGTTAAATATTTTAATATATTTAAATATATTGTAGATTGGGCAGTCAAAGAAACTTAGTTCTCCTTTCTTGCATTTATTTTTTCTTAGATTTTAGAAAATAAAATTGCTAAAGCTCTTTATGTGATAAGGCAATATATATGTATCTGTATACATATATTAATTCAAAGCATCACATTATTTCAACTATGTTTCATACAAGTCTGACTGGTACCTCTGAACTCTAAAAGGTATGTACAATTTATGGTACCTAACATTTACAACAAAAGCAGTTGATCTCCAACAGATAATACCAGTATTAGATTCCTAGGCAATCCACTGGCCCATGACAAATTATATTCTTACTTATTTGTATTTTAACTCCTAATGGCTTTAAAGTATACTAAGAATTTTAGGGCAATACATTTTTTCTGTTCATGTATTTTTAGGATTTTTTGGTCTGGGTGTTTTTTTTTCCCTCTCCTTTAAATCTGTTCCTCTGTTTCTATTATGTCTTTTGTCTCTCTCCCATAGTGTGTTTTGTATAATGCTTTGCATACAGAGCTCCTCTGGTCAACTGAGGCCAATCTCACAATAAAAATACTAAGTCATTCAGAAGATATCTCTTTGTGCCAGATCTGGGAGATATACTCAGATCTATATTTATTTTCTCAAATATATCTGCCTATGAATTGGATCTCCTAAAATCTTTGTAGAGGTCAAAAGTCAGAGACAAGTTCAAGGAGAGTTTAAATATAATAGTCACTCTATCTTCTTTTAGCAGTTAAAAAAAATAGCTGATGCAAATATTCGTATTGGATAAAATGGAGAGTTGCTTTCTGATTTATTTGAGGTTTGGGTTTTTTTTTAACTGCTAAAAGAAGAAAGTGATTAGACTAATTCTCAGACCAATTTAGTCAGTAATATAAAGTAAAATGAGGCAGGTCAATGCATGGAGATACACTTTACATACAGAAAAAAAGCAAAAGGTATGAGCCCTCAGAATTCTTCAAAAAGTTAAGGCATGGGATTCTGTTTCCCTACCTTCATGATATCAGGTATAACGTCTAGGGTTTTTTACGGGATTGACTGAAAAGAAGACTATTACATGAAAAGAAAAAGAAAAGAAAAAATGGGAATGAAGCCACTCAGATCAACAAAATCAAATGCATAAATTAGAGGCAATTGGAATGAAAGAGGAATAGAAATCTGTATGAAGGTCTGATTTATTGTTGATTTTTCTCTCTCTCATCTGTTAACGTGACAAACAAATCAATAAGCCCAGGAAAACCAATTTTGGGAGGGTAAGTGGAGGAAAGAAGAGATACCATTTAAAAAGTGTTTCGATTTCATTTTGGAGTCAACATCCAAAAGTTTCTGAAGATGTTCTAGTATTCATTGCCAGAGTCAATAGCATACTTGAATTTTTCTACCAGCTCCAAGTAAACTAAAAACTCATGTGAATGCAAACAAAAAGGTTCGTGTTTTGTGCTTTACTGGCCAGCATGCTGATTCAGCATTCTTGCAATCATCCTTTACCAGTGCAACTAAATACTGCTCAGCAAGAACCCAAAGTGCTTTGCTTCTCCATTTACAAACGGGCACCCCTGCATCCTAAACATTCCCATTATTTTCAGTTCCAAAGCAACAGTTTAAATTGTTGATGAAGTTGAACCTCACATTCAGCTTGTGTTTCCTGGAGAAGTAAAATCTTGCCAGGCTCTGAATGTCAGCCAGATGTCTTCCATGGGCCTCTCCCCCAAACCCCAGGATCTCCTGGGCTACACAAAAATCTGCTCTGCCAAGCTAATGGTCTATTGCTCTCAAATGTTAGGGGGAATCTGACATGCCCTAATCAAATCCTAACCTTGAATGTGGGATTGCTTTTATTATCTGCCCTTCTAGTCCAAAACTCCAATTAGAGGATGAAGAAATTGAAATTTGAAAATACACCTACCTTGGTGAATGAAAAGAGATACATTTAAGGACCAGTGAGAGAAGAGAAAACTGATGTAACCAACTGCAAAATGTTCAGGGATTGTTAGGGTTGACTCTAGGCAGAAGGATTTTTTGAGGCATTCCTCCATTTTACAATCCTTCCACACATGGCTTTTGATTTTCAATAGAATAGTGCCTTCAAACCTTTATTCTGCCCTCACCAGACCGATTAATTAACAATTTTCAAGAGCCTAGCCAGTACAAAATACCTAGTTCTAAGTGCTAAAGAGAATACAAAGAAGTTTAAGACTTTGAAAACCACCTATGAATTGATGCAAAATGATGTAAACAGAACCAAGAAAGTGATAAACTGAACTACAACAATGTCAATGAAAAGAATGAAAGCAAATATAAAAAAAATGGAACTGTTATATAATTATGATGACAAAAGCTTAGTTAATCAACAAGTTTTTTAACTTTTTTTTTTTTTTTTTTTTTTACTAAATGCCAACACTATATTTAGTACTGATGATAGAAAGAAGTAGAAACTCTGGATCTTTTCCTCTGAATCTTTCTTCAGACTAATAGTGGTGACAACATACACATAGATAAGGAATTGATGAAAAGTAATTTTATAGGTAAAGACATAAGCAAGTAAAGAATCCCTGATCTGAATTGAGTTTTGAAGGAAACCAAGGGTGCTAAAAGAGATGAGTTAGGAGAAAGGAATTCCAGGCATGAAGCACAGTGAAGACAAAAGCATGGAGATGAGAAATTGAGAGTCCTTTATACCAGATAGACTGATATTGTTAGATGGAAGAGTTCATGATTCTGTGCTGTTCCTACTACACTGCCTAGCTAGGTGGGGATTCAAACATGAAATCTGAAAAATAGTCCCTGCTTTCAAAAGGTTTCCATATTAATGAAAGAAACAGTATATTCCCCCATAAGAAAAGGTCAGATAATTTGAAGAAAGAAAGAATAAAAAAAAATGGGGTTTGGGAATTAGAGAAGGTCTCATGAGCTGAGCCTTGACAGAAACTTAAGTTTCTAAAAAGTGGAGATGAAGCATACTTCATTTGGACAGTTTATACAAAGCTGCATTCTGACATGTTACTTCATTTTGCACACCCTTTTCATTAATCAGTCAACATTTATCAAATTTTTATTATATGTCAGGTATTACACTTAGTTCTGAGAATACAAAGAAAAAGTAGAAACATTTCCTGCCTTCAGCAGCTTGCATTCTAATGGAGGAAACGACATGAAAACAAATAGACACATATAAAGTAAATGGGCTATCTATAAACAAGACACACGCAAAGTAGATAATATAGAAATCTGCCAAGACTCCATGTTATAAAACAACATATGAACTCTTCCCCCTCATAACTTTTTTATGTATTATTTTCTTTGAAATTGGTTGAAAGCAGAGGCTGTCCTTCTTGTTTGTATTTGTGTCCCCAGTGCTTAGGACAGTGCTCATAATTGGCATTAATAAATGCTCTATTTCTCTATCCATTCATCTTCCTATCTGACCTGTGTTCTAAGGAGCAAATCTGAATTGCAGTAGCTCCAAAGAAAAATGAGGACAACAGATTTAGAGACATCTCCACACCAAATGTTCATGTGGACTAATTGTGCCCAACCCATGGTACAGCTTTGCAGGCTCATATTGGTCTGATCAGCCACAGTACTCTGGATACATTCTATTTTACTGGACCATCGTGATGTCATTTTAAAAGTGCTCTTTGAGCATGCAACCAACCAAGCTATTTGATGGCAGGTGAAATAGAAATCTGCAATATGGTCCATGTCATGTTTAACTCTCATGTCTGACAGACTTCAAGCACATTTGTAGAGCTTCCTAGCTTCACCTGCCTTAAAAAATAACCCTGTATAGTCCATCTAATACCCTTTGTGGCACAACAATCTTAGACAATTTTAGAGGGCCATTTATCCTTGGGTGATAACAAAAGTGAAGTTCATCGAGGCTGGTACACTTTAAGCATTTTGAATGAGCTCAGAGAACTTTCTGACAGGGCATCTTGATTCTGCCTTTTTCTTTATAGTTTTGCAATATCAATTAGGGACTTAAAAATAGAAATGCATGCTTCTGTCAACCCTCTTTGTGGGGCCCATGAAGAGAAATTTCACAGGAAAAAAGCCAAAAAGCAATTTGAATCAGGGAGCCTGATGCTTCCTTGACACACCCAGTGGGGGCCACCAGGAGGCAGCTGGGGAGCTGCTGACAACTTACCAGCAAGAGACAGCAAGGGAAGCTGCCAGTTATGGCTGTTGTCCTTCAGTTATTAGCATAGCCCTGCCCTTTCTCCTTCTCCACCGGCTCCTCCTGGGATTCAGATTCAGATGAATACAGGGCTTCTGGAAAAGGATTCAACACAGAGAAAGCTCAGCTCCTGGTCCAGAACACAAGGTCTCTGGATCATAACTTTTCCCCTCCCTGTTTGTTTTCCTATTTCAGTGTCAACTATGTTTTTAAAAAATGATCCAAAGCCAGGGATCCTCGAACTTTTTAAATAGGGGACCAGTTCTCTGTCCCTCAGACTGTTGGAGGGCCGGACTATAGTAAAAACAAAAACTTTGTTTTGTGGGCCTTTAAATAAAGAAACTTCATAGCCCTGGGTGAGGGAGGGGGATAATCGTCCTCAGCTGCTGCATCTGGCCCACGGGCCGTAGTTTGAGGACCACTGAAACACTTGAAAATGAAGTAGGTTGTATACAGGCAAAATTTGAAATAGGCCTTTCACTTCAGAGCCCTCTGCCTCCGTTCTGCCTAGGCTTGGGCTAGATGACCTACAAAGTCCCTTCCACTGTAAACTTTATGATCCTATAATTCTTTTACTGCCTTTGTAGCAACCTACTCTCCTTCCCTTCTTTCCTTCCTTCCTTCCTTCCTTCTTTCCTTCCTTCTTTTCTTCCTTCCTTCCTTCCTTCCAATTACTTCCATCTTTCTTTCCTTCCTTCCTACCAATTCCTTCCATCTTTCCTTCCTAATGCTCTCTCCTCTTTCCTATGTGAAAAGTTGCTGTTAGGAAAGTATCTAATTATCTGACTGAATGACCTGGTCCAAATTCCTCAGGAAAATGGTAAAATGGGTGCTTAGGAATACATGATCATTCAAGGGACAAAGGAGTAAGGAACTGAAGCACAGGAGATAAGTTTATTCTCTGAAAGGAGAAGATTAGATTAGATGTGAAAGAAAAGGATTTAGGACTTCAGTTTACCTCATCAACATGCTGCAGTAGAAAGAGTGCTGGTTTTAGTCAGAAGTCATGGATTCAAATACTAGCTCTTGCATTTATTATCTGTATGAGCTTGGGCAGGTCATGTAACCTTTAGTAGCTTCAATTTTCTCATCTATAAAATGAGACATTTGGATTAATTAACTTCTAAGGTCCCTCCCAAATATAAATCTATGATATAATTAGGATGATGAAGATGATATTGGTAGTAACTTTTATATATGGCCTTGAAAGTCTCTTCTAGCTCTGTATCTTTGGGCCAGTGATATTTGAGTTTGCATATTACCTCTTGAGAATAGCTATATTTAAATAAGTAGACAGAATAAGAGCTTTAAACCAAAGGAATGACTCTTGGGTGTGCCATGGCACACCAGGCCACAGAGGAAGTTTGTAGGGTGGAGTTCTCAATAACTTGGAAATCATATCACATGGGCAACAATACAGTCTGACTATGTCTAAGTCCTGCCATCCCTATACATTGGCAAGTTTGTCATTTGAACCTCCAAACCCTGGCACATAACCTCTACCTCTCTCTTTTGATAGTACTCCAGCATTGGCTGTGGACACTTCTCATTTTCACATGAACAACTTAGAGCTACTATGGGTCCCCGATGGAACATCTGATTCTGTACCATGAGGCCAAATGAAGTATTTAAAACTCCAATAGCAAAGAAAGCAAAGCTCAGTGAGTGCACAGACTGCATTCACTCAGCCCACAAGACATTAGAAGAGATTTCCATTGGAAAGTTCAGAAAAGGCCTACATTAGCAGTTACCCTCCTCTGTCTGGCTCTCTCACCATGAAGCCAAAAACACATCTTTTTGCCACAAAATGACACAGTGCATGAACTTAAATGAGTATATCTAGTAACTTAGCAACCACAAATATTTACAAATAAGTAAGTCATTCTCCCTCAAAATAAGATAATTATTAGCAAATTGAATACCATGAGAAAGCTTTACCACCATGCAAAATGAGTCTTGTTGTGGGCTCCTGCCATAATTACTCTTAAGTTCAACCTCAGAGCATCACTTGGGCACTCAGATTTTGTTGGGGACTGACAGACATATCATCTGCAGCTGAGGGGATATATAGCATAGTTATATAGCTTTCCCTGACTGCATTTGATTGCTAATGGCCTTCTACTTAGACAGCAAACTGTGGCCGGCACCAGAGAACTAGTTTCACAATGTTGGAGCCTGGACTGGAAAGTCTCCCCTCACATAATAGAAGGCTGCAATAAATAACTTGAATCCAGATCAGGTCATTGCAAACATTGCCATTTCTGGAAGGGGGGAGTCTGGCCAAGTTTTTACTCAGAACAAATGGCTTCAGAATTCAGTCCCGGACTTTGTTTATGAAGGAATTGTGTATTACGTGCCTGTACTATTTTTCAGGATTAGACTTCCAGCATTCCCTTTAGCATTCCCTTAGCACTCCCTCCCAGCATTCCTAGTTAAATGTAGACATTTTGCTCTTCAAAAAAAATAGTCTTTGTACATATTGAGTGTTGGGAAGAAGAGAAAATATAAAAATAAATGCTTTGGCATATGTATGTTAATTTTTTTAATAGAATGGATACAAAAATCACTTTAAAAGTAGTAAGAATCTTGCAAAAATACTGCTGGATCTAAGTCTAGACACCAATACTTTCATTGAACTAATGTAATTCAAGGGCATTTGCATTTTTAAAGAATGAATATTTAAACCAAAAGAATAAGTTTCTAACTGTGGAATTTTTGGCTTCAGTGAACATGTGGGAGAAGTATTTTGTTGAAGATGGGAGGCTTTAATTTACCTATGTATCAAATCTTTTAACTTCCCTGGTCTTAGTTTGCTTTTTTATAAAATGAGGTTGAAATAGATAGTCTTGGAGATCCCTCTCAGCTTGAGATCTTTGAACACTTAAGATAGAATCTATTTTCCTCTATTAATAAACTACATGAAGATAGAGCTAATTCATTTTTCTTTACATGCCTCAGTACCTAACACAGTACTTTAGGCAGATGAAAAATGAATTTTTAACATTTCAATTTAATATTTATTTATTTTTAACATTTTTTTTTCAATTTTGAGTTTCAAATTCTCTCCCTTCCTTCCAGCTTTTTTAAACAATCACTGAGAAGGCAAGCAATGTGTTATCAATTATTCATGTGAAATCATACAAAACATTTTCATATTAGCCATATTAACAAAAAAGCAAGAAAAATAAATTGAGAAAAATTATACTTCAGTTTGTACTTAGAGTTCATCAGTTTTCTCTCTCTAGAAGTAGAGAACATTTTTTTTTCATCATAAGCCCTTGAAAATATCTTGGGTTATTGCATTGATCAGAATAGTCAAATCTTTTTAAGTTGATCATTATTACAATATTGTTATTACTGTACACAAGATATCCCAGTTTTTCTCACTTCACAATGTATCAATTCATATAGAGCTTATGGTTTTTTTTCCTGAAACCTCCCTGCTTCATCATTTCTTAAAGCACAATAGTACTACATCACAATCAAATGTCACAACTTGTTCAGCCATTTCTTGGTTGATATACATACTTTTGATTTCCAATTTTTGCCACCACAAAAAGAGGTGGTATTTTGTATATATATATATATATATATATATATATATATATATATACATACAAAATTATATATATAGTCCTTGTCTGTTTTAAAAAATATCTGTTTGGGATACAGATCTAGTAGTGGTATTTCTGGGTCAAAGTATACAAAGTATATGTACAGTTTCATCACTCTTTAGGTATAATTCCAAATTATTTTCCAGAGTGGTTGGACCACTTCAGTATTCCACCAATAATTCCATAGTGTACCAATTTTTCCTTCATTCTCTCCACTATTCATCATTTCTCATGAGTGTGAAGTGGTACCTCAAAGTTGTTTTAATTTGTCTTTCTCTAATCAATAGTGATTTAGGACATTTTTATATGATTATAGATAGCTTTGATTTCTTCTTTTGAAAATTGCCTGTTTATACCCTTTGACCATCTATCAATCAGGCAATAGTTTTTATTTTTGTCGAGTTCTACACTCAGTATATATTTGAGAAATGAGGCCTTTATCAGAGAAACTTTCTGTAATTTCTTTTCTTTTTTTCTTTGTTTCTTGGGGGGTTTTTGTTTTTATTTTTGTTTTTTTTTGCTATTGCTTCATTGAATATGGTACCTTTTAGGATAATGTAATTTCCCGGGTTATCTCTTTTATTAAAAATTTATTTTTGCTTTTTCTTTTTCTGAGTTTATGATTGCCACCACTGCTTTTTTTTTTTTTTTTTACTTCTGTTGAAACATAATAGAGTCTTATCCAGTCCATTATTTTAACTCTGTGTGTCTGTTTCAAGAATGTCTCTTCTAAATAATATATTGTTGGATTCTGGTTTCTAATCCATTCTGCTACCTGTTTCTGTTTTATGGATTAACTCATTTCCTTCTATCTCATTTTCTTGTTTCTTTCTGTCATTGTCTCTCTCTTCTGTCCCTCTTCAAAAGTTTATTTTGCTTCTAACCACTGCCTGCCTTCATTTGTCCTGTCTTTCATCACCTTCCTTATTTCTTCCCCTTTCCCTCCTATTTCCCTATTGAATAAGTTACATTTCTATATGCAACTCGTGTGTGTGTGTATGTGTGTGTGTGTGTGTGTGTGTGTGTAACACACTTCTAGACCTCAACCTTCGGCTTATTTTTGTCCTATCACTATCTGGACTGTCAGTGTACCAAGTTTATGATCAAGGTGAGCATCAAGCTCAAAATACACCCTTATTGGAGCCTTACGAGCAGTTGCACAAGCAATCTCTTATGAAGTAACACACACACACATGCGCACACACACACACACACACACACACACACACACACATATATATATATCTTTGAACTAACTCTCATGAAAGGTTCAATCATTGCCCACAACCCCCATTCATTTTCTCTTCCTTTATAAAAGCTTTTCCTTACATATCTTTTTATGTAAGAAATTTTTTTACCATTCTACTTCTCCTTTCCTCTTTCTCCCAATGCAGCCATCTTTCTCATCCTTTCATTTTTTTTAAGATCTTCCCAACATATTTGACTCATACTTTTGCTCTCTGTTCATATAAATTCTGTTTAACTGTCCTAATAATGATATAATTATTAGGGGTTATATCTATCATCTTTCCATATAGGAACATAAACAGTTTAATTTTATAAAGTCTTTTGTGATCATTCATGTTTACCTTTTTATGCATCTCGAATATTGTTTTAATGTCAAAATTTCTATTTAACTCTATTCTTTTTATTAAGAATATTTGAAAGTCCTCAATTTTATTAAATGCTATTTTTTTTCCTCAATAATTCCTGTAATATTATTCTCAATTTTGCTGGATAGGTTTTTCTTAGTTGTAATCCTATCTCCTTTGCCTTCTGCCATATCATATTCTAATCCCTCCACTCATTTAATGTGGAAGCTGTTAAATTTCGTGTGATCCTGACTGACTCCATGATAGTTGAATTATTTGTTTCTGACTACTTGCAGTATTTTCTCTTTAACCTGTGAGCTCTGGAATTTTACTACAATATTCCAGGGAGTGTTCTTTTTGGGATCTCTTTTGTGTGGTGATTGGTGATTCTTTTAATTTCTATTTTATCCTTTAATTTTTGGAATTTGGAGCAGTTTTTCTCAAAAATTTCAGGTAATCTAATTATTCTTAAGTCATCTCTCCTAAATTTATTTTCTAGGTCAGTTGTTTGTCCAATAAAATATTTCACATTTTCTTCTTTTTCATTGCTGTTTTGATTGTGTGGTTTTTTTGTTTGTTTGTTTGTTTTGTTTTGTTTTGTTCTATAAGAAATGATGAGCAAGCTGATTTTAGAAAAGCCTGGAAAGACTTACATGAACTGATACTGACTTAAGTGAACAAAACCAAAAGAACATTGTGAGCAGTAATAAGAAGTCACAAGAAGATTATGCTCCAATCAACTGTGATGGACTTCGCTCTTTTCAACAATGAGTAGATTCAAGGCAATTCCAAAAGACTTGTGATGGAAAGTGCCATCTGCATCCAGAAAGAGGACTGTGGGGACTGATGTGGATCAAAGTTTAGTATTTTCACCTTTGTTGTTGTTTATTTGTTCACTTGCTAGTTTTTTTCTTTCTCTTTTTTTCCCTTTTGATCTGATTTTTCTTGTGCTGTATGACAAATGTGGAAATACATTTAGAAGAACTGCTCATCTTTAACATATATTGGATTAGTTACTGTCTTGGGAGGAAGTAAGGTAGGAGAGAGAGAGGAAAAAAAATTTGGAACACAAGGTTTTCCAGAAATGAATGTTGATAATTTTCTTTGCATGTATTTGGAAAAATTAATATTATTGAAAAAAATAAAAAAACAAAACTTCAGGCTTTATCATGCTAGTGTTTTCATAACTAGTGCTGGGAATCTACAAAGTTTTTGGTGCTTTTAAGGTGTTGTGACAACGGAATAGTTGTGGCCATTGCTTTTCTGGAATATGCTCTGTCCTTTACCTAAGAAAGGCTCCTGATCTCTTGCTGCTACAATTGCTAGCATTCCTCTTTGCTTTGGAATTGTGACCAGGACCTATGCCCTTTATGACTATCAGCACGTCTCTCCACTCTGGAACTGTGATCTAGAACTGCACATGGGCAATGGCGTTACCAGTCTATGCCAATAGTAACTCATGGCAACAAATGGTTCTTTATCACTTCTTTCTGACTAGTTATATGACCCCCTTATTATCTTCAGCCTGAGAGTTCCTGAAAATACTGATACTACTGCAGATGTATAAACTCTGGATTGACCATTATTGTATTACAGATTCTACTGTCCTTTTAAGTTTTCTTAGGCCAGAAAAAAAAGAATCTCACATTGACATTGTGTTTTCTATGTCAGTCCAAGGTTATTTTAAAGTTTTTTAGAGAGTAATGTTGAGAGAATTTAGCTAGATGGCTGTCCCTAATCTACCAACTTGGCTCCATCTCCTGATGAATGTATGTTGAAATCAAAGAGGGAAAAATCTTTTTTGAGTTAAATTTATGTTTTCTCTCACTAAGGAAAAAATTATTTATAAATGTAACATCAAGCTGACTATAAAGTTGACAGATATTAAACTCTCTTCAGATGTCTAGAGTACCAGCTCTAGGACAAAAGAGACCCTTGGAAAAAGGGTAACATGGGAGAGAGGAAGAAAAATTTGGAATACAAGGTATTCGTATCTTCAACTTTGTTTCCCCTATCGTCTCATTTGGTCCTCTGTATGCAGTAGATTTTAATAAATGTATGCTAAACTGATTTCCTTCAACTGATTTATTTTGCCTTTCACAGTATTTTCTAAAAGGGGAGAGAGTCTTTGTTTCATGATGTATTTTTTTGTTGTTGCTATTTTGCCAAAATTCAAACCAAAGCTACCAGCACTCAGTTCTAGTAACAAATAAAACTGGACATAAATGAAGATTTTACAACATGCCAGCCACCATGAAGTCAGTCAAGTGCAAAGTAATTCTGCACAGTAGCATTTGTTAAAGCTTTTCAAATGTTCAGAAAAAATAGTTGAATGTGTGTGTAGTGCATCTGGCTTATGGAGTTGCCACACCAACACTCAATTTTTTTCTGATCCAAAATTTAAAGACAAGAAAGAAAAGGAAAAGTTAACCATTCTCTTCTCGTTTTTTTTTTTTTTTAAGAATGTCCATGCCAAATTCTCCAATGAACTTATTCAGCCCAGAACTAACTTGCTAAACAAGTTGTTTTGGCTAGACATACTTCATCTCCATATGGAACTGCTTGCACAATTTTTCTTGTGAATTATGTGGTCAAAGGAAGGATGTTAGATCAGAAAAATAAAATAAAATTGCCCAATGCTTTACTTTTTCCCAGTGTAAATTCATGTTGGAAGTTGAAGGGAACAGTATGAATTTCTTCAGTCTAGGATGAAGCACATAGCAGCAAA
This sequence comes from Sarcophilus harrisii, assembly GCF_902635505.1. Lineage (NCBI taxonomy): Eukaryota > Metazoa > Chordata > Mammalia > Dasyuromorphia > Dasyuridae > Sarcophilus > Sarcophilus harrisii. The sequence continues at coordinate 256,107,050 of NC_045427.1, forward strand.
TCCTTTTCTTCCAAAACTGAAACCTCTTTTAACAGATTTGCCAAGACACCTCCTAAATTAGAGTAAATTTGCTGATAAATACTCTCTCTCCACCTCTGCTCATTCTATAGATAGATAGCTTCAAGTTCCTTCTTAGGGAGAAATGTTTTTGATGTGTCCCAAAGTAAATTTATTTACCAAAAGTATGCTGTAAAGAATTATTTTGAGAGTCTATGATAAGTGCTGAACTAAAGACCATAAGAGTAGAAAGGAATGTAACATTTCACAAAATTCTAACAGCAAAATTGTCTCAGAAAAGGGAGAAGTCTGGGAATGTACTCTTAACATAGTTAGATAAGTTTGAGCTTAGGACATACTGACATTCAATGCTTTTAAATATGGTGAGAACTTCTCTTGATAGAGAGGAATGAAACCGCTTGGGAGAATTGAACCTGTTAGCAGGGCTCCAATGACTATGGGTTAAATACAAGATGTGATACTGAAAACAAAGACATTTATTTGCAATTATTACTGCTCTTTCTAAAGAATAGCAACAGGTTCCTGGGATACAGATTTGGTTTAAATACCCCTTTAGGCCCATTCATTTAACAGTATTCTTTGGCAACTTAGATAAATAAAGTTCTCTACTTTACAACAGCAATAGCTTTCATTTTAGGATTTGCAAAGCATTTCTTCATATTTATCATCTCATGTAATCTTCAGATCATCTTTTGTTAGGGAAGATGGGCAAAAATTAATATCCCCATTTCACAGAGAAGGAAACTGAAGCTCAGAAAGTTAAATTACTTAGCTACAATCACATCACTAGTAACTCAAAAAGCTAAGTCTTTAACCTAAGATTTCTAAGGATGCTAAGATCCTGATTTTTTCACTGCACTATTCTGAACTTGTTTGCAAGCCTAATTTGGTCATTTAAGACTAACAACTAAGACTAAGTTGTAAATAATTTGCTGTATTACATTAGTAGAGAATTAATTTTTCTTCTTTTTATATTTCTCTCCCAGATAACACACTGAATGAAGTCACAAATCTAGTCCAACAAAAACATCAACAAAACTGTCTCATAATATCAATTGTCTTTACATCTATGCATCTCTAAATTCCCTAATTAAATTATAAGCTCCTGGAGGACAAGAGCATACCTTGTAATTCTTTGTATTGTCCTCAAAGGGACCATGTAGGTGACCAACCATGAGCTATTTTTTTGTCCTTTTTAACTATAGAATTTCAAGAGTAAACTAATTTATAAACTAAGTATCATTTTGTAAGAGTCTTTCCCCCTCTTCCTCAACATTTATCCTTATTTAGCAATGTACTACATAATTTATCCAGATGTTTTTCTAAGTTCACATGGTAGATAATTCTGTCCAGTTCTAAATCTTCCTTCAAAGTATGCTCTATCACTGATAGAAACATTAGGAGCATACTTTGAAGGACGATTTAGAATCCAGAGCACTACTGTCATCCTAATCGTTTGAAGATGGCATTGCTGATGGCTTTATTTCCTGTTCCATCAGGACGTCCCAAAAGAAACCCAAAGTGATTTGGCTTCTACAGCTGCCTGAATCTCTGAGCTTTTAGAGCAGCTCTGGTACATTGCTCAACCTTCTTGAAGAACATTGTGAGCCAGCATTTTTTAAGTTGCTGCCAAAATCAGGTTCTTATGAAAATAAATTTCCTCATCTATAAACATGCTTATCCACTGAGGTCATAAAGGGAAAAAAAATTCACCTTATACAAATAAGGCAATGTTTCATTTCATAGATGTTATATATAACAGAATTATTTTTAAGTCTTCCTATGCTAATCTCTGTATGCCTGTGCACTGGGGATCCAGTTGTTCAAGGGATATCATTTGTGAATCTGGCCCACAATTTGATCTCGGGAAATAGGAAGTGCATTTGACAGAAGAAATCATTTTTATGTATCATTCCAATTATGCAAATTACCACAGCCCATGAACCATCAAAAATTACATTGTCTAAAGAAATGCAAAATAAACACACACACACACACACACACACACACACACACACACGTACTTCTTAATAATATAGACCAAAGTCATAGAAAATATATAATATCAACTATTCTGTAGAGCATTTGGAACTATATCCAAAGGGCTATGGAACCATGCATATTCTTTGACCTAGCAATACCACTACTGTGTCATTATCCCCAAAGAGATAAAAAACAAAAAGGAAAAGGAGTGATTTATACAAAAATATTTGTTGCATTTTTTTTTCTAAAGTCAAAGAATTGGAAATTGAGCAGAGGTCCCTCAGTTGGGGAATGTGTAAATAAATTATGGTATATTATTGTAGTGGAATACTATTGTACTACTAAAAAAAAAATGATGAGCAGTATGCTCTCAGAAAAACCTGGAAAGACTTATATGAGCCAACGCAAAGTGATAGCAATGTTGTAAGATGATCAATTGTGAATGACTTAGCTTTTCTCAGCAATATAATGATCCAAGACAACTTTGAAGGATTTATGATGAAAAATGCTATTCATCCCCAGAGAAATAATTGATGGTGTCTGACTGCAAATTGAAGTATGCATTATTTTAAACTTTATTTTTCTTGAGGGTTTTTTTTTGAGGGGGGAAAGCTGTTTTCTTTCACAACATGACTATTGGACATCGGAGTAGTTTGTAATTTCCTTCTCCAGCTCATTTGATTATTATTATTTTTCTGTTTCAGCAGCTTTTTAATTTTAATCATATTTTAATTTTCCAATTACATGCAAAAATAGTTTTCAATATTCATTTTGCAAAACCTTGTTCCAAATTTTCTTCCCTCCTTTCCCCTCACTCCTGATATAGCATGCAATCAATATAGATTAAATCTGTGCAATTCTTCTAAACATATTTCTATATTCCCAATGTTAACTAATTTTACAAGTGAAGAAACTGAGGCAAACAGGATTAGAGGATTAGGTGACTTGCCAGGGTCACACAGTTAGTAAGTATCTGAAGCTGGATTTGAAGTCATATCTTGTGATTTCATGTCCAGCTTTCTACCCAATGAATCACTTAGCTGATATATATATGTGTGTGTATATATATATATATATATACACACACATATATATGCATGGATGTATATATGTGTATGTATGCGGGTATATATAATATAATAGTCCAGTTTCAAATATGTATATGTATATGTATATAGTCTACAAATACTTTTTCCTATGGATAGATATAATTACCATTTCCCCACTTGGGTATTTGTATAAAGTCCTGTAATTCCTTAAGCAATTTAAGGGATATTATCTCCAGGAAACATGATCAGAAAAAGAGGTAGGCTGGTCTTGAATGATAATAGTTGCTTTACTAGCATATACGATGTTTAATAAGACCTAGAAGAAGACCTCCAGCATCACGGACAGATCCTCTGTTCACAATTTATTTATTTTTTTTTGTTTTTGTTTTTGTTTTTTTTTTTTCATTTTCCCTGACAAAATTGGGATTATGTGACTTGCCCAGGATCACACAGCTGGGAAGTGTTAAGTGTCTGAGACCAGATTTGACTCAGATCCTCCTCATTTCAGGGCTGGTGCTCTATCCACTGCACCACCCAGCTGCCCCTCTCTGTTCACAATTTATAGGAGAACACAAGCGCATGTTCCACAGCAAGCATGGCATGGTGACAAATGAATGTAATCCCAGTTACCAGGGAGGCTGAGATTAGTGGATCTCTTGAATTTAGGAGTCCTAAACTTCAATGGAATCTGCCAGTCAAGTGTCCACACAAAAATCAGCATTCCTACAGTAAGCAGGGAGATACTAGGATGCCTAATGTGGGAAGAACCAGATCAAATCAAAAACCAAACACGTTCAAGCTTGTGTGCCAATAGGAAACCTATGCCGTGAGTGTGCTGTGTAGTATAAGTGAATAAACAAACAAATGAGTGAATGAACGGATGGATGAACATACTGGGAAGCTAGCTGGGCCAGTGACTGGGCCAAGTCAGGAATATGTGAATGGAAATCTGGCCTTATATCTTTAATATGTGTGCTACTAGGCAAGTCATTTAAGCTCTGTTTATCTCAAGTTTCCTCATCTGTACAAATGAGTGAAAGAAATATCAAGAAAACACCAAATGGAGCCACAAATAGTTCAGCAATACTTCCTTAGCTAACTATTTGACTTGGTCAGACCCAAAGGAGTTTTCTCCCCTAAAACTCAGTGAACCTCAAGGTTAACCTTGTTATGGAAGCAGAAAAATTGGACAGGTTCATTCACAGTGCTAAGCAGCCTGCCTGGCCTTTCCCAGTGCCTCATTCTTGACCAGCACACAACACCCAGTCCTCAGATCTGACCTTAGAACTCTTTCTGACAAACTCCATATTTCTTGATGATATTTGACCAATCTGATCAGTCAGAGTGTAATTCAACTTGCTCCATCCATAAAGAAAATCTTATAGACTACCCAGGTAACTTAATGACATGGGACAAATTCCAACATTAAAATGGTCTTACACTCCTTCCATTTGATTCACAGAATGGTGCACAATAACCATCTTGGATGGGAAAATATGTTAAAAATTAAGTGTATAGCCTACAGGTTTTGCTTTAATCGTTTCCCTTAGGAGGAAGCAGTCCCTGGAGCATTTCTAATTTCTTTATTCAGGTACAAAATGCCTTAATATTTAAAAATTTCTCACCAAGGTAATTCTGTTCCTTTTTTTTGCCTTCCATTTTCTTTAATGTTTGATCTTATTGGTCTTTTTCCAGACAAATGTATCTAGTAAGCAATATGCATGCAGTATCTTAAAGTACTAGATTGTGAGCTACATGAGGGCAGAGACCATTTCATATGGATATCCATAACACTCCCTCTACCTCCAGTCCCCCAAATACATACAAACACATGAGCATCTATTTTGTTGGTTCAATCAGTGTTTTTGTTTTGTTTTATTTATTTTTTGACTTGTGACTTCCTTTCATTCTTGTGAGAAAATTCCATCGACCAGTATAAATTAGCAACTATTCTTCAATGTAGCTGCTTATGTGTTAGTTTAGTTAGTTCATTCATAGTTAGTGCATTGGACTACAGGGAGGAACAGATAAGCATAAATAGTAAATTCCTCCTGAAGTGTTTACATGATTAGAACTTGCACTGTATATTTTCATTGGACTGGAACCAATTACTGTATTCTACATAATTATAACTTCGAATGGCAAAAATTTGAATACATGCAATCACTTCAGGAGATCCATTATTCACACTATTTGGACCTAGCTGTACTACTAGCTTTCTGAATGTTCTGACCTCTTCCACCTCCACCTATTCCACATCAGTTGCCCCTTCTCTCATGATAGAAATATTCTTATTCCTCATTTCTGCCTCTAAAAATTCTTCTTATCCTTCAAGGACTTGTTTACATTTCTCAAAGTAAGGGGTCTTTTGGTGTAAAGGACAGAGAATTGACTTTAAACTAAGAACGACCTTCATTCAAGTCCCACGTCCATGTTTCTGGATCTGTGACTACAGACGAATAACTATCTCTAAATATGCTAGGTGACTATATGAGATTCTACGAGCAGGGTAGGAACTAAGTCAAATTATCTTTATGGAAAATGATTCTTCACCTAACATTTCCTTTTATGAATGAAATCACAGGTCTATTTCCTGTTTCAATGACTGGTACACAGTAGGGTTTAATAAATGATGAATGGAGGAATGAATGAATGAGTAAATGATGAGGCCCTGGAGTAGTTGGTTAGCAAACAATGGGTGGGCATGCTTTGCTAAGGTTTACAGATGTAAATATACACACTTTAAAATACGTCCAAATAGCTTTTCAATAAGAGAGTGAATGAACATCTTAGCAATTTAATCAGCATTAGAGCAAATATGAAGGTTTATTACATTGATTCTATATCCAAATATGAGCTCTTAACAGTTAGTTTAAAAATGTGTTCCTTCACTGATTCAAAGAATAATTTCCCAGAAACACTGAGGGATGCAGGGAAGAGGCAGAAATAAGAAGAGCTTAAGAGCTGTGAGCAAAAAAAAATTGGAGAAAAATACCTTGAGCATTACACACTCTGCATCTGTGTAGCATGGCTCAATTATATTCAGAAAAACATGTGTGGCTCATAGAATCATTAACAAGAAAGAATACCTCACTCTTCAGTGCTGTTCCTTTCTCAAATGCTACCCATAAACAACTTAGAAGAGCCTCTGTGTGTCTTCCAGCTATCATTATCACAAATGATGATGCTTAAAAAAAATGTAATATCTCCATGGATGTGGATTTCCAATAATTCTCTTGGAAAGCACAGAGGGTGGGGCAGGAAAGGCAGCTCAGTGTCACTCTCAGCATCAGGCTATGAAAGTTCTCAGTGCTGATCATGATTAACCTCTGCAGAGGTTGTTTACAGACCAGTTTCTGGCTCAGTGAAAGGTTACAGCTGATAGAAAACCTTCAGGATGCTCCACTGTAGTCAGTTATCGTCACAGCTATAACAGATCACACCCCAGTGTTAGCTACAACCTCCATGGCTTGCCAGTATGACTTTCTGGAGAGGTCTCACTAGTTCAATATCTTATTAGAACCAAAAGCAAAGAGAAGTTATGAGGGGGCAAGGGAGGGAACACTCGCATATAGATATTTTGGCCTGACTGTAGGAGACGAGCTCAAATAAAGTGTCACTTCAACTTGCACAAATCACTGTAAACAAATACTGCTTCCTCCTGCCTGGTGTAAAACATCCCCAGATGAGACTAAAACCATCAAATGTAGCTTTCAGATATGCTTTTGTCTCCTTTAACTCAGAGCTTAGAACTCAATACAATTATTCCCCAAATGTAGGCCCTGTCAGTGATTTGTATACGCTTGGGTTTTAAGATTTATTTGTTTGTTTGTTTGTTTGTTTGTTCGTTGGTTTGTTGGCAAGGGACATGGCAAGGCAAAAATTTTAGCCTGAGAGCTAAAATCATTTCAAAATAAATACGAATAATAATGTACCTACCTCCCCAGAAAAGAAAAACAAAACAAAACAGAAACTTGTTTTTCATTAGGTATGTGGATTCTTCATAAGGCTCTTTCAGTTAAATAACAGGCATTCATGAATCATCTGCTTTGGAAAAAATACTCTTTTAGCTATTAGGCAGCTAGGTTGGACAGTGGTTCAGATGTTGAATTTGGAATCAACTAAACCTGAGTTTGAATCTAGTTTCAGATGCTTCCTTATCTGCATGATCTTATGCTAGTCATAACTTCTCAGCCTCAATTTTCTTACCCATAATATGGCCTGTATTGTTGTGTCAGAAGAGATAACAACTCAAAGGATTTTCAACCTTAAAGTGCTTTATAAATTCTATTATAATTATAATAATAGAAAAAGAAATCCTCCTTACCCCCTTCTTATTCTATCATTTTTTTTCAGTTGGTAGCTTTGCTCCTTAAAACAAAAAATTTTGAAAATGGAAGAGAGAGGGGTAGAGTCGGGAGAGGAAAAAAGTAAGGGATGGAGAGAGAGACAGAGAGAGACAGAGAAAGAGCAAGAGACAGAAAGAGATGAGAAAGAGAGAGAGAGAGAAAGAGAGAGAGAGAGAGAGAGAGAGAGAGAGAGAGAGAGAGAGAGAGAGAGAGAGAGAATCTTTGTAATTCTGGCATGCTAGAAAGAACACTAGATTTGGTACCAAAAGACTTGAATTCAATTTTTCCCTCTATCACCAATTGCCTATGAGACAGGAAGGTCACTTTACCTTTTGGGCCTCAATATCCTCATGTACAAAATTAGGGAGCTGGATTGAATGCCCTCATGCAATTTCTTATTAGTGACCCTATGGTCTTCTTGTTCTTATAGTCATTTCAGTCATATCTAACTCTTTGTGGCTCCATATGGGGTTCTCTTTGTAAAGACACTACAATTGTCATTTCCTTCTCCAATTCATATGATAGATCAAAAAACTGAAGCAAATAGGTTTAAGTGACTTCCCTAGAGTCTTTAAAATGAAGGGGTTGAAGTCAGGAAGCTCAAAGGTTACTTGTAGTTCCAAATCTATGATCTTTATGATTCTTATAATTGCCTTTTATAATTCCTTTCACATCTTACAGTTGAGTATAAAAATATCTTATATTATGTAACTAAAACACTTGATTTTTCCCTCCATAATTCATATTGATTTTTGCATAAAATGCCTATTCTAAATCCAGAACTACATAATCAAACAGAATGATCAGTTTCTGATGCTAAACAAAATTATCCCTTTGGGGGAATTTACTCATACCTTCCGTGAAAATAAAGGGGGAAATAATTGTCTTACTTCCTGAAACATTATGGGTTTGCATTAGATAAAATATTCACTTCTATCTGGAGTCAATTTACACGTCAGGTAAATCAACTAGTCACAACTCCCAATGAAAGAACTAAATCTCATATGTAAGTCAGGATTTTTCCAGACACATCCGGAGGCTTTTTAAACCTTCTCAATACTCCTGGGAGAGGATGGTCATGAAGAAGGTATTTTTCTAGTGAGTGGGCATCTGGTATTTAACAGATGTTCCCCACTATCCTTATCCCACACCTCTTCCATTTCCTGCTCCATACCTCCTGAAGAAGAAAAAAAAAAACATACACATTGCATAAATTTATTCTTTTAAAACATTTACCTCCTTATAATACTAATGTGTATTACTAATGTAAGTGTAATACTAAAAAATCTATTATTTCAGCACCAAAAGCATGTATGTCTTCAAGATCACCTAGTCAAAATCCTTTATCTGGATGAAGAAAGACCTTCGTTCAGTGATTTTAAGTGACACCCATGGTGAAGGTCAACCATATAATAAATTGTAGACTCACATTTGAACTCAAATTCTTTGATTCCTAAAATCAAGTCTTTCCACAGTAATGCACCATATAGCATGGCTTACAGATGGAAATCCTTTGGTGGAAAATTTCATAAATCACAGTACAATAGCTAGATTCCCTCTAGGGTCCCAGAATTCAATTCAATAAACATTAAATGCCTACTATTAACAAAGTAAAAGGGAACTTGATAATGGAATCAGCTTTTGAATCAGGAAGAAATGATTTCAAATCCTAGCTCTGATACATACTAGTTGCATAATCATGAAAAATTCATATAACTTCTTAGCACCTGCTCAATTTTCTAAGATTATTAAGTTATAGGGAAGTTATAAACAGTGATACAGGAAACTTTAATATCTAGAGTTCCCTAAATAAGGCTGGATTAAGTAGCTAATTGGTGCAGTAGATAGACCACTATTCTTGGAATCACAAAGACCTGAGTTCAAATTTGAATTCCAATACTAGGTATGTGACACCTGGGTAAATAATTTCATCCTGTTTGCCTCTTTCCTCATCTGTAAAATGGGTTAGAGAAGAAAATGGCAAACAACTACAGTCTCTTTACCCAAATGGAGACAGGGGGAGTTGTACATGACTAAAATGACTGAACAACAAAAAATAAATGCAAAGAGAAAACCTGGGAGTAAGAATAACCTAGATTCAGATCCTACATTTAAAGTACTCCTGAGTGAATCACTTGACTGCAAGACTGTCTACATTGATAGAAGGAATTTCCATACCTGGGTATGAATTCACAAATCTGGAACAAAAAGAAAGATGGATCAGGGAAAAGAAATTATTATGCAGTCTCTACTTTGTAGAAGCCAGAAGTCCCTCACTTTGTTTCTGTATTGCTTAGTTTATTCTCATGTATAATAAGGGTTTCTGAATAGAATAGCATTCTCTTGAATGGCTTGATTCCTTTCTACATCTAAGTTAGTCCCCTTTCCTTTTCAGAAGTGAATTCATGGAGCAAGTGGATAAAACACTGGCCTTAGAATCAGAAGAACCTGAATTCAAATTTGGTCTTACTATTATTAGTTGTGTGAATCTGGGTGAGTCACTTAACCCCAATCACCTCACCAAATCAAAAAATTTTAAAAAAGAAGAAGAAGAAGAAAAAGAAAGAAGAAATAAATTTATCCAATGTAGTCAAACCAAATGACTTTCAAATGGATCTTGGATCATAGATCTTAGCTAATAAGAGCCAGGGGACTTCAGAAATCATCTTTACAAATGAGGAAATTGGAACCCAAAGGCAACCAAGGGCACAGAGCTCATTCCTACATTCCACCACTGTCCTATTAAGCAGACATTTCCTGAGTCTCTGGGATATTTTCCACTCATTCCCAGGAAGGCATCCAGACAGTGTGAGGGGCCTGTGCTGTTACCGAAGATGGGCACTCCCGCTATTGCCAGGTTCCAAGGGGGACATACAAGCGGCCCCCGTGTCTGTCTCAATGATATCATATCACGCCAGCGGCTGGGTTTCCGTCTGTGAACTTGAAAATGCAAGGCAGGTTTAAAGATGAACAATTTCCTTGGATAAAGGAAATGGGAAAAATATAATTAATCATTTGCCTGTCCCCCAACACTAGTTTACAAAACCATGGTGCAACTTTATTGAGCTCAAAATTGAAGGGTGACAAGGTTAATATGTAGCTTTAGACCTCACGGTTTCATTAACAAACACATTACAGGCTGTAAAGCTGAGCTGACAGTAATGCTAGGCCCAAACAAAGTAAATAATTACTGGCTTGGCAAATGAGGAAGTACTCACAGAGTTTGTTTACATTGGGTTTTTGGAAAATTCTCGTTGGCAACAAGTCAAATCCAGTTCGACTAGCAATTGTGACAATCACTCACAGATGCTGCTGGATGAACAACAAAAGAATGGATTTATGTCTTTTTTTTTCTCCCCCTGCATTTTCCCCCCTTTGTTGTCTTTTTTTTTTTTTCCTTTACCATTTTGGATCAATAAAGAACTTGCAGCCACAAAGATAAGTGGGTTACATGGCAGATGGGCCTTGGAATGTTTAAAAATCTCATGTTGCATTTTGTCTTTTGGCCCTCAATTGGAAAAGACACAGCTGTGTTCAAGCTGCAGTCATAAAACTATTGCTCCTTGAAAAATGCCTATGGGTCCCCTTGGTAGAACCCAGTCGAGAGAAAGTCTGTATGAAATTTTCCATAGGAAAAAGGCCCCACCTTTTTTTTTTTTTTTTTTTTTTTTTTTTTTTGTGCCGGTGCACTGTGAATAAACCATTGAATTTGGAGGCCTGAGGAGAGGATTCTGTACTAGGGAGGATCTGTTACATTTTTCCCTGGCTGGGCTGGAAAACTTTAAATGGGAATCAAGTAATAAGACAACTCAGCAAAATGGAAAAGACTTCTGCAGAGCAATTGAGGTCCATGAAATACAATTCGAAACCATTTCAGCATCCCTCTGGTTGGTATTTCAGCAAGCATAAAGCTGGAACTTGACCACACAGAGTACAAGGACTCCTAAGCCCTCAAATTTGAATTTCTGTAACCTTGGGAGATCAGGTTTCAAGAGTTTTATGGGTATATGCAAAGCCTGGATTATCCTAATTCCATGTCTACTGACTTCTAATGGAAAGAGTGAACAGTCTAGGGTTTTCATGTTGTTAAACTGGATTGTTTAATGCTATAATCGTAGGCCACTGGTGTTATTATTATTTATGGGCCAGTCCCAAATCTACAGGCTTTGAAAAAATCAAAGCCATATTCAGTGTCTGTACAAAAATTCCATCTCCTTAATCTTGTTACTTTTAAGGTGCTTTGGGATGATTGTTGTATAAAACTAAGATAAATAGACCATAATTTTTAAAATAAATATAATATAAAATGGATATATGCCAAATGTAATAGACTTTCCTTCTATAATTACTTAAATATAGACCTAATTTTCTATTTATGAGATCAAGTTCACACTTTCAATCAATCAATCAAGTATTTATTAAGTGCCTAGTATTTTCTTGATACTGTGCTAGGTACTGAGGATATAAACACAATAAATAAATCAATCCCTACTCTCAAGGGGCTTACCCTTTGAGTATTTTTATTACCTCTCATCTGATCCATCTTGTCTACTGTAACTGACTTTTAAGTCACTAAACCTTTAGTCTCTTTCTTTTCCTATCCATTTGCCATTTTTGGCAAAATATTTCCAAAAAATAGTTCTAACTGTAGCATCTTCTTGATCAATAAACTTCTATAGCTCCCTATTACCTAGAGAATTAAATACATCTGCCATTTATTCTAACTCTAACTAAAGTCTCTAAACTCCAGTCTATCTTTCTGCTTTATTTTACATTATCCTCCTTTATGCACTCTATGGTCCAGCTAAAACTGTTTTTGTGGACTTCATCTCTTATTTCCATGGCTGTACCTTACGCTTGGGATATATGGCCTCCTTGTTGCTACTTCTTAGGATCCGTAGTAATTTCTGTAAAAACTCAGTTCAGATAACATTCAAATACTTCTGTATGAAGCCTTTCTGACCCTCTCTTGCACTTTTTAAGACTGCCCCCCTTCCTGGGAATAGTTTACACTTATTTTGTTTTATATATGTGTATGTATTTCACATGTACTTTTATTTTCCCATAGATTGTGAACTCCGTGAAAGCAGGAATTATTTGATTTCTGTCTTTTGTATCTCCAGAACCTAACACGGATTACTGACACTCGGAAAACAATAAATGCTTGGCAATGAATGGCTGATTTTGACAAGTATTACTGTTGGCATTTACATTGACTCAGAGAAAGGTATAACCTCGTAGCAGCCATTGTCTGCTGTCAGCTACCACACTACTAGACCTCACTACCAAATCCCATCACAGGATATGCATTTAGTTTACATGTAGGGCAGATAGTTGAACTCAGTCTTCAAGAGCTGAACTATTGAAAAGAAACCAAAATCTTCACTGGTACCTTGAGATATTACCTACCAGGTTGGCTAAAATGATAGAAGGGGCAAAGTGACAAATGTTAGAGAGGATGTGGAAAAACTGGGACACTAATTCACTATTGGTGAACCAATCCAACCATTTTGAAGAGCAGTCTGGAATTATGCCCAAAGGCTTATTAAATTGCCCATATCCTTTGACCCAGCAATACTACTACTCAGTCTACTTCCAAAGCTGATTAGGGAAAAAGAAAAAGAACTTCTATGTCTAAAATGTTTGTAGCAGCTCACTTTGTGGTGGCACAGGACTGAAAATTGCAGAGATGCACATCAAATGGATGAATAGGTTGTGGTATATAATTGTGAGGAAATATTGTGATGCTCTATAAAATAATGAACTCAATGGTTTTAGAAAACACATGGAAGACTTGCATGAAATAATGAAGAGTGAAATGAGCAGAACCAAGAGAACATTGTATACAGTAGCAGCAATACTATTTGAAGAATGACTTTTTTTTTTTTATTTAATAGCCTTTTATTTACAGGATATATGCATGGGTAACTTTACAGCATTAACAATTGCCAAACCTCTTGTTCCAATTTTTTACCTCTTACCCCCCCACCCCCTCCCCTAGATGGCAGGATGACCAGTAGATGTTAAATATATTAAAATATAACTTAGATACACAATAAGTATACATGACCAAAACATTATTTTGCTGTACAAAAAGAATCAGACTCTGAAATATTGTACAATTAGCTTGTGAAGGAAATAAAAAATGCAGGTGTGCATAAATATAGGGATTGGGAATTCAATGTAATGGTTTTTAGTCATCTCCCAGAGTTCTTTCTCTGGGCGTAGCTGGTTCAGTTCATTACTGCTCCATTGGAAATGATTTGGTTGATCTCGTTGCTGAGGATGGCCTGGTCCACAGAACTGGTCATCATATAGTATTGTTGTTGAAGTATATAATGATCTCCTGGTCCTGCTCATTTCACTCAGCATCAGTTCGTGTAAGTCTCTCCAGGCCTTTCTGAAATCATCCTGTTGGTCATTTCTTACAGAACAGTAATATTCCATAATATTCATATACCACAATTTATTCAGCCATTCTCCAACTGATGGACATCCATTCAGTTTCCAGTTTCTAGCCACTACAAAAAGGGCTGCCACAAACATTCGTGCACATACAGGTCCCTTTCCCTTCTTTATAATCTCTTTGGGATATAATCCCAGTAGTAACACTGCTGGATCAAAGGGTATGCACAGTTTGATAACTTTTTGAGCATAGTTCCAAACTACTCTCCAAAATGGTTGGATTCGTTCACAACTCCACCAACAATGCATCAATGTCCCAGTTTTCCCGCATCCCCTCCAACAATCATCATTATTTTTTCCTGTCATCTTAGCCAATCTGACAGGTGTGTAGTGGAATCTTAGAGTTGTCTTAATTTGCATTTCTCTGATTAATAATGATTTGGAGCATCTTTTCATATGACTAGAAATAGTTTCAATTTTGAAGAATGACTTTGAGTAAATGAATTATTTTGTCTATCCTAAAAACCCAAATTAATTATAAAAGATATATGAAAAGGGGCAGCTAGGTGGTGCAGTGGTTAGAGCACCAGCCCTGAAGTCAGAAGGACCTGTGTTCAAATGTGGTCTCAGACACCTAACACTTCCTGGCTGTGTGACCCTGGCTAAGTCACTTAACCCCAATTGCCTCAGCAAAAAAGCAAAAAGAAAAAAAAAAAAAAAAAGGTATATGAAGATGATATTTACATCCAGAGATAAGTAGATAAATAGAAGCCTATCCATCTATCTATGATAATTTAATATGTGTACACCTATTTGTTTCTAATAATAGCTATCTCTATGGTGTGGTTGGGGAGGGAAGGAAAAAAAAAGAAAAAAGAAACTTGGATGATAATATATGTGAAAGGAACAGCAAATTATACATAGTAAATTTGCAGTTTCTTGTGCCATCATACTATATTATGGACATACTAATTTTATTCTATAAATTAAAAATTAAATAAAATTAAAAAAAACCCAAAATGCCATATTAGCACACCTTCCTGAGGTATAGGCAGCCCAAGAAGATAGAGTCTTGGACTTATAATCAGGAAGATGGGGTCCAAATCATCTGCAGGCATTATGAAGCTGGAGAGCTTTCAAGTAGGGGCCTAGTGATAAATTACATATCTCATTTATTTTTTCTCCTTTTAGCCTTTCATCTTTTAATGATCTAGTTGTGTCTACTCTTTTATCAGATTTTAAATCACAAATATGGCATAATTATATGTAAATAAATGTATTTGTATTACTTATAAATAATTATATAATTGATACATTCATATTAATATTGAATAATGTATAATTCTAATTGATTGAGGATAAGTTTTCAAGGTCAGATTTCAGCCAAAGATCTTCCTGATTCTAGGCCCAGCATTATATCCACTAAATCAATCAATCAACATTTATTAAATATCTACTATTGCCAAATACTGTTAATTACTGGGAATTCAAAAAGAGACAAAAGACAATTCCTGTCAACAAAGAATTTACAATCCAATGGAAAAGACAACATACAAACATGCACAAATAAGCTATATACAGAGTAAGCAGGAAATAATTAACAGAGAGAAGAAGTGGAGAGGATTTGGAAATTTTCCTGTCAAAGATGGGATTGTAGTTGGAACTTAAAAGAAACTAGGGAGATCAATAATCATAGCTGGGAAAGGAGAGCATTTTAGGCATGGAAGACAGTCAACAAAAAATGTCCAGAATTAAGAGAATGAATGTCTTGTTCATGGAACAGCCAAGAGGCAAGTTCTTACTTAATTGAAAAGTATGTGTCAGGAAGTATATCATAAGAAAACTGGAAGGGTAGGATGGGGTTAGATTGTGAAGGGTTTTTATCACTAAATAGAAACTTTGGTATTTGATACTGGAGGCATTAGGAAGCTACTTAGCTGCTTCACAGTTAAAATCACTAAAGGACCCTAAAATATTGAAATATGAATATAATTTAAACCATGATATGCCAAATTAGAAATAATTTGCAGATTCCCAATGTTTTACTACTCTCAGATGCTACCATTATTCATTGGTAATAGATTCCTCATCTGGAAATCCATGGCCCATTTCCTATCTCTATCCTATCTATTTTGCAATTTGTGGATACTCCAAATCTCAGAATGGGTACCATCTTTAAAGGCAGGGAGAATTTCCCTACCTGGAATACCCCACACTTATAAAAGAAAACAAAATGCAAAAGACATGAAGAGGTTTCATGATATCTTAGAGAGTGAGGGATTTAAGTCCAAACACTCTCAGAGATATATGCTAGCTTTGTGACTACAGGGCAAGAGAGTGAATCCCTTTGAGACCTAAGCAAGTTTCTAATGCCATGGTACATTCAAGTTCTCCCTCAAAATTGGTGGTTGGAGTTGTTCAGGCATGGAGAGGTCCCTATCTTCATGAGCCTATACCAAAACAATCTAAAATCTGACTTCTTTGCAAAGATATAGCAATGGGATGAATTTGTGCCAATTTAGAAGTATGTTGGCTTTCTATAACCTCCCTTCAGAATATCTTGTTCCTATGAAATAACAGGCACTGATCACATCTAAAAACTGTCCAACCATCCCAGATGGGTCCCTGTCTGTCAGAATAGTACATTTTTTAAAATTATAAGATGGACTCATTGATTGTCTTTAAATGTTTACAGTTAAATATCCTGCAATTGGGAGAGCCAAAAGCACTGCTGTAGGTGAGAATAAGGGAAAAAAATGGATACGTGATAGGTAAGTCCTTTGGAGAGCCTCTAAGAGGGAGAAAGTGGTTAGAAGCAAAACGCTTTGAGATTGGGTATGAACCGTGTGCACTATCGATTAAGGCATTTTTTTAATCAATATAGAAACACTTTACACAGAGTAGCTTTCAGGACCCTTCAGGGAAACTGATTTGATTTAGTTCAAAGGTTAGGGACCTCTGCCTGAAAAACAGGTAAAGAAAGTGGCACAGATATATTTTTACAAGACTTTAAATGCCTGCATTTTCAGAACCTACAACTAGTCAGTCATGATAATTAAGAGTACAGGATTTTTTAAGAGGAAAACGAAACCTTAAAAACAATGATGTCTAAATTAAATAGATGTTACATTGCTAAAAATCTGCAGAGAGACTTTTAGAGGCTCACTAGACTGGGCTTGTCTGATTCTATGCTTTTGATCTATCCATTTCCTCAATTACTCTGTAAGCTATCTCTAGATCGCTGTGGATGTTTGAAAAATCCCATTAATATATATTTTATAGGTTCGAAGACTTGGAACCAGAAGAGACCATTTTGTTCAGATTCTTCATTTTACAAATGAGGAAATTGAGGCAGTGGTATATTTGCTGTGGTTCCAGGTGTTTCAAAAAGTTCATCCTGTTTTTGCCATTCCTTGATGCTTAAAATTCACAAATCCCAGAATTTCAGAAGTAGAAAGGATCTTAGTAAATATCTAATTTAAAGTCCCCTTTCCTCATTTTGTATAGAATTTTAGGGCTAGGAAGAAGAAGAGATTTTTCTCCCAGTCAAATGGTTAGTCAATGATAGAATTGCCATTCTTTTTTCTACTATGTTATCTTGCATTTCTTTAGAAGATTCATTAACTTAAAGCTTTAATCACTGTCAGAAAGGAAATCTTTCTGGAAGAGTGAAGACTACACTTTATGCTATTAGTTATATTTTAGCTATTGATTCTTTCTTAAAAATAGCTTTTGGTAGGAAAAGAGCCTAATTATAGTAAATGTATAAGTGGAGGAGGATAGCTACAAAGTGGAGAAAGGATACAGAATTGGGCATTTGGGAAATACAAAGCAATTTTTGTCCCATTGCAAATTGTTATGTAGAGTTCTGGGGCAGGCCTGACAGACCGATCTGTTGTTCAGAGTCAGGATTGGAAGAAATTAAGATTCTCTTTACTATATAGTCCAGAACTGGTTTAGGACACTCTAGTAGCTGAAGTCTGGAACTGAGCTGAAATGAGCCATTGTCAGACCATCTAATAAGTATTGAAAGGACATTGAATTAGCCATAGCACAGGAAGGATATTCTACCAAAAAAATTCACTTACATGCATTATCTTTGCCTCTTCATTGACTAAGGTTCAACTCCTTTTAGGGGATAACTTTTATTTCTTCTTGTAGAAACTGCCTGTTTATATCCTTTGGTCATTTATCAGTTGAAAAATGGCTCTTATTTTTACAAATTTGACTCAGACCCCTATATATTTGATAAATAAGAAATTTGATATAAATATTTTTGATGTTATTTCACCATCATGGTACCTTTTAGCAAAACAAAACAAAACAACAAAAAAAAAAAAACGTAGTTTGCTTTGTTATTTATTTTAAGTAGGTCTATTTTTGCCTTTGCTTTGTCTGAGATCAGGATTGTTATGCCTGTCTTTTATTTTTACTTCAGCAAAGCATAATGGATTCTACTCCTGCCCTTAATTTTAACTCTGTGTGTATCTTTTGCTTTCAAGTGTGTTTCTTATAAACAACATATTGTTGGATTCCATTGTCTAATCCATTCTACTATTTGCTTCCATCTTATGGGTGAATTATCTATATGATTACTAAATTATGCTAAATAATTTATGATTACTGATTATATATTTCCCTCCATCCTATTTTCTTTTATTTATTCTGTCCTTTTAACCTGTCCCTCCTCAAAAGTTTTTTTTTGTTGTTTCTGATCATTGCCTCCCTTAATCTGTCCTTTCTTTTATCATTCTTCCCTCTTTTTTATTATTCCCCTTTCCCTCCTATTTCCCTATTTGGTAATTTTCAATTTGGGGTCTCTTTTAGGAAGTGATCAGTCAGCTCTTTCAATTTCTTTTTTACTTTCTGGATTTAAAATGTCAGGAAAATTTTACTTTATAATTTCTTGAAATATGATGTAGAGGCTCTTTTTTGATCATGGCTTTCTGATAGTTTGATAATTCTTTATTATCTCTCCTCAATTTCGTTTTGAGATCAATTATTTTTCCAACAAGATATTTAAATGCACTCCTCCCTCTACCCATCCCTCCCAACTTAAAACATCTTAAAAATTGGCAGTAGCTACTGATGTTGTGGTAGATAAAGTACTGTGCCTAGAGCTGGAGTGACCTGAATTCAAATCTAGCCTTAGACACTTATTAGCTATGTGACCTAGGGAAAACTATAACTTCTATATGAATCACTTCTTCATCACACACACACACACACACACACACACACACTATTGTCTAACTCATTTCTGATTTGAGTAGGTTTTCAGAACTGCAAGCCCTCTTCCTCTTCTAATACTTCTCTGTCTCTCATTTGTATAGCATACATCCTTTAGAATGAAAAAGTCACTCTGAATATTATGTGGGTCCCTCTTTCAGCATACTTAGGTTATCACAGCAGTAGTTTAATTGAGACATAGAATGTTAGCATTGGAAGGAATTCTAAACATAATGCTGTCATGGGATTCAGAAAAGAAATGAGTCAAAGATATCATTTAGTCTAAATCTTCATTTTATTTGTAAGGAAACTAATGCCATACCTCTCTTTAATAAGGAGTTGAATTAAATGGATATTATAATCTCTTATAACTCGTAAGAGTCTATGATTCTGGTGATCATGGTCACTAAACAACCTTTAAATAATTTTAATAATAATAACCATCATTTTGTATGGCATATTAAAGTTTATAAAATGATTAACAAATGCTACCTAATTTTATCCTCCCAAAAAATTGAGAGATGGAAGTTTTATTATTTCACAACCATTTTATAGATAAGAGAACTGATTTACATAGAGGTTGTGGTTTTCCCAAGGTCACATGGCTAATAAGGGTCTGAGGATAGATTTGAACTCAGGTCACTCAAACTCCAAGCACAGTACTTTATCTACCACATCATCTACCACACAACAGCTACTGCCAATTTTTAAGTTGTTTTAAATTGTTTTTTCCTCTAAGTCCCTCATTTACTTCCAAGATTTATTCTACTGAACACATAGTTCATTCTAATATGTCTTTCAAACCGTGGTTTACCAACCCTTTCATATAGGAAAGGGATATAAGGCTGAGCACAGAGTCAGGAAGATATCTTCCTGAGTTCAAATCTGGCCTCAAACATTTACTAGCTATGTGACACTAGGCAAGTCACTTAATCCTATTTGTCTCAGTTTCTTCATCTGTAAAATGACTCGAAGAAGGAAATGAAAAACCACTCTAATATTTGTGGCCAAACATGGTCACAGACAATCTAACACAGATGAAATAATTGAAAAATAGCAACTTTCTAAATACTCGAAAATAGCTAGTTTTAGAGACATCAGAGACTAAACATTCAAATCTAGTATAATATTAAGAAAGCAAAATTTCATTAAGAAAATGAAGGCATTGAAAAGATTCAATGGCTTTTTAAAATAATTTAATCAATTTGTCTTTTCCACTAAAACCTGAACCAAAAGGAAATTCAATGATGAATTTTTAGAATTATTGCAAATATGGTTATCTTTCTTTCCCTTCTCTCTATGTTTAATTTTTTTGTTACCATTTTGAGACAATAAACAGGTCAGATTTCCCTGACACAGACATAATCAGAAACTCTGGACTTCAATGATATGGAAATGAAGATAGCATGGAGTAACTAGGTGGGAGGGGGAAGGAGAGAGGAGCTGGGGCAATTCAGTTTGGGAAGGCTTTTTTTTTCCTGTTTGTCTTTTAATTCCAATTTTACAAGCAAGCTTTTACAAATGACTGTGAGAAAGATGACTATGAATCCACAACATAGCTGGGTTTTTGTTCCCACAATGATCATTAAAATACTAGCTCTGGTAAGGGTTAGGTACAGAGAGGGAAGTAAGCACTGAACCAGCTTCTACCCACCACTTTGTCAATGCACATAAATTCTAATTTGTAACACCCCTGCAGTTCCATTGTATGGCTCCATTAGTCTATCCATGAATTATTCACACATGATACATCATAATGGCATCAGAGCCATTTATGATATCAATTCATACTATTATAGAACAGGTAATCTGCAGCTGTCCAACACAACATGTGTTAATTAGAACTCCCTGGAACTTTGGCAAGTTACTGCCTCTCCAAATCCAACCCATTCTTCAAGACCTAGCTCAAGTATTGCCACCATGGATCCTTTCCCAACCATCACAGCCTGCAAAACTTCTCTTTCCCTCTTCCAGTCTTGCATAGAACATATTATAAAAATTTATTAATGGTTCTATGCACACTGGAGCTATAATTTCATAGTTCCTTGCTTAGGAACTCCTCAAGAATTGTGGCTGTATCTTCAGCTCCCTCTGTCTCTGTCACAGTTCTTCATCAGTGATATGCTCCGTATACATCTCGTCTGGCTTGACTTCTTGGCTGCACTGCAAACAGATGTAACCTGAGTACTGTGGGGTTGTACTGCAGAAGGGAAGCCAAAGTCCTGGGCAGTCTGGGGTGAGTTGTGAATTCCACAATAGGCAGGAGATTTCTGTATTGTAAACATACACATGGAAAAGTGTTTTATTCTCTTCTCCTAATTTTCTAAAGAAATAAACTGCTTTGAAATTCTGAAGAAAAACTCAAGATTCTGTCATTGCATTCTACTTTCATTAATAACATTTGGGATAATTAGTAAACCTAATTTCTTTTCCTTTTTCAAATAAACTGGATCAAGATGTAATTTGCATTTCCTTTCTATTTTGAAGATTGTCCCAGGAAAAGTCTAGGTATATATGCAGTTGGATTGCTCAGTGGATAGAGCACTGGTATTGAAGTCAGGAAGATCTGAGTCACAGACACTCACTGTGTGAGCCTGTGCTAGTCTCTTAACCTTTGTCCTTCAGGATGGTTTTAATCAAGGTTCTTTGCCATTATTTTGAAATTTCTAGAGACACAGCCAAACAAGACAGACCAATGATTACATTATATAATATGTGCATATATGCATATTTCTGTATATGTATATACATACATACATACAAATACACCCAAGGTACTTTTTAGAGGGCAAAGGTGCTAGTAGATAGAAAGGGGACAGTGACAGAACGGGCTTCACGTAGGAATTAGCACAGAGGGTAAATGTGCCACGGATGTAAAGTATTTTTAAATTTGATTGGTTTTGCTGGTATTTTTTTTCTTTTTTTTTTTTTTGGTTTGTTCCTTTTTATATGGGATGGCCTTCTAGCAAAGAGGCTATCAACTGAACTTTTGGTAATATAAAAAATATCAATTAAAAAAAATAAATAGGGGAACATGAAGTGGGAATGAATTCAAAGCATGAGGGACAACCAGTACAGACTCCAAGATGGGAGATGTAAGCTTGTAGGCAATAGTAATAAGGTCAATTTTGCTAGGCTATATAATATATATGAAGGGGAAAATGTAGAATATGACTGGGAAGATAGTTTATGAAGAGTTTTAAAACACATTTTAACCTATATTCTAATTTGATTTGTTCAATTACAATTAAGGGCACATCTTTTGAACATCTGTATTCTTCTAGTAACCCTATATGGTTATAAATCATGAAACACAATGAACTAAGAAGAATCAAAATTGTAGATGTCCCAAAATACAAATGTTATACTATTATATGCAAAACAATACAAGATCTAGCAAAAGGGTGCCATTGCATTTGTAGATGGGGGTGTTTGTAAAAGGATAAAAATTAGGATGAGAAGGAATAGATGGATTGAATTCTTACTGGAGGAAGTGTCCACACGAATGAAATTCATTGTAGTGTTGAAATGATTAATTTAGATTTTTTCCCGAATGAGTTCAACTCATTTTTTGAAATAAGATTTTGCTGTAAAAAGAAGTGCAGTTATGAATGGCTATAGAGAGAACATTTCAAAAAAACAACAAAGAATCAGTAGACAAGTAGTACCCAAAACAAACTTTTTCTACTTTTTAGTTTTATTTAGGGGTACTCTTATTTTTGCCATTCTGGGAATGGGACAGGAAAAATGAAAAAAGAATAAAGGAGCATGAGATTAAAGAAATCTCTTTAAGCAACTTGGATACAGATAAAAGGGTTTCCTCACAGAAGCAATTGTAGAGACAAAGCATAAAAAAATAGTGACTTCTGCTATGTTCTTGAAGTAAGCAAAGATGAATTCTTATGCCTACAACTCCAAATATAATTCAGAGAGAAAACTAATTGAGAAGGGATACTCATTCTAGTCAAGCAAGCAAGCTATCTAGTATTTGCTAAGTGCCCCCTACGTGCCAGGCCCTATGCTAGGCATTCAGGGTTACTTTAAAATATGTTTCTGGTTGGATTTTAAATTCTGTCTCTTTTCTTAATAGTTTTCCTGAGTTTAGATAAAAAGAATTTTCAGTTCCTTTCCTATGTGATCTCCTCAACTTCTAGACCGCAACATCATCAACAATAACAACTCATAAAATTTGTGAATACTGAACTTTTCGGAAGTGTTTAAATAAAAGTGCTATTAGTGTAGATTCAAAGTAGAACAAGTATTATGCCTTGCATCATTTGAACTTAGGTGATCTAGATGAAGTTCACATGTTGGATCACAGAATTAGAGCTAGAAGCAACCTTAATGATCATTTGGTATAACCATCTCATTTTATAAATAAAGCAACTAAGACCCAGATATTTGCCCAAAGTTACAAAAGTAGGAAGTGGCAAAATTATGATTCTAACCCTCTGGTTTCCATATCAAGCACTCTTATCAATATAATATCAATCCTGAATTTTTTCATGGGTAGCACTTCCTTGAAAATGGTAGCACAAAAATTGGTATATTGAACCCATGGAAGATAATGATGATCCTACAACCATCAAAAATTATAATCTTTTGCTAGAGATTGTTGAAAATACACTTTTCTGCATATAATTCTTCATAACAAAGCATTGGTTCTGATAATATTCAGTCTTCCTAAAACATTAACCATGAAATAACTCGTAAAATGCAGTCATAAAATAAAATTAGTAATTTGCAAACATTTTTCTCACAAAAAATTCCCTAGAAATTGTTGACCTTTTGTGCTAAATATCTTAATTAAAACACCACTACCACCATTTATTTCAGACAATATTTATTTTTTATAACACATGAAATCTACAATACAATAAATTTATTATTCCGTCATTCAGTCATGTCCAGTTCTTTGTGACCTCATAATTTATAGTATTCCAGGCTTTTCCAATCTGAAGGGCTCATCTTTCAATGCTATTTTTTTTTTATCATTTTAATACTGTCCATGGGGTTTTCTTGGCAAAGATACTAGAATGGTTGGGTATTGCCTTCTTTAGTGGGGTACCTCTTTTCAGAGCTCTCTACTATTACCTGTCCATCTTGAATAACCTTATTTAGCACAGCTCACAGTTTTATTGAACTGCACAAACCTTTCCAACATGACCAGGCAGTGGTGCAGGAAGGAAATACCACAAATACTGTGCAGCAAATGAATATCTTAAAACTAAAATATTTTAAAAATCTGAATCTTATCTTCCACTGTGTAAGAGCTTCTGACTCCATATCTAGCATTCTTTCCCTTGTAACTTGATGATATATTTATCTAGACCATATTCAGTCATCTCTTATACCAAAGTACTTTATGATATACTTACAGAACTAAAAGACTTCATAGAATCATAGAATTTCAAAGTTAAAATAAAGAAGTGACTCCTGAGTGGTCAACTTCTAACCAAAAGATGAATATGCTCTTAAAAAATCTGAGCAAGTGGTCAGTCATCTTATGCATCAGGTCAGACAGACCAGTTGACTTTGGGTTACTTCTAATTAATAAGAAGGCTTCCTCTCCAACACTGTTAAATTTTTCTTCTTTTCAATTTTGCCCCACTGTACCTCATTTTTTTCATTAAGAATTCAACAGGAAAAAAAATTCTATATCCTCATACATAGTATTTCATTGCCTTTCAAATATTTGAACAAAAGTTGTATGTTTCTACTATTCTTCTCAAGGATAAATACTTCCTTTTATTTTATCCAGTCCATGGATATATTATCTAAAAGCTTTCATTATTTTGTTGGCCCCAGTCTTAGTGTTTTTTACTTATCAATGTCCCTCCTAAAATGTGGCACTCAGAATAATAAGAGCTGATATTTATATCTTGCTTTAAGGGATTTAAAATATGTTATCTCATTTGATTTCTGTAACAATCTCATTAGGTAGGTGCTGCTATTCTTATTTTTAAAATGAGAAAACAGTCAGAAAACTTAATTGAACACAATACTTCAAATGTATTTTATCTGTCATTATTATATCTTCATTAAGGTATCTTTTTGTTGCTTAGCAATGCATATATTCCTGCAAGCTCCTCTTCTGATTGGTGAGTTCTTTCTGTGAAAATTTCCATGTGAGAAAGCACTTGCAATAATTATTTCTAAACCAGCTTAGCCTTCTACTTTAGACTAATTTTCTGCCATGTATCCCAGGTAGATATTTTCCTCTTAGGTCTTTTCAAGTTCTCTTTAATGTATCAATTTTTTTATTAGAATTTAAGCTCCTTGAAGGCAGGATCTACCTTTCCTTTTGTTTGTGTGTGTATTCCCAGCATTTTAAAACTGTAACATATACTAAGTGCTCAACAAATTTTCTAAGTAATAAAATCTTTTGATCCCAGTATTGATTACAATTTTATTGTGGTATGATTTTTAAAGGTTGTATTTAGAACTTCTGCCATAAAAAGCATTTATTTATGATTTGTTTGTGTCCTAATATACTTTTATAAAGATTCTATGTGATAATGAGATATATTGATATAATGTTCTTGTTCAAAAGATCCTATGAGATTTGCACTATGCTTTGGAGACATAATTATAACATGAAACTTGAGTTTTAAAGGCTAACAATGAAAATATGTAATGAAT
Source organism: Sarcophilus harrisii (assembly GCF_902635505.1). Lineage (NCBI taxonomy): Eukaryota > Metazoa > Chordata > Mammalia > Dasyuromorphia > Dasyuridae > Sarcophilus > Sarcophilus harrisii. The sequence goes on from NC_045427.1 coordinate 256,132,725, forward strand.
GCACTGAAAGATCTTTATAATGGTAAGGTGAACAAAACCAGTGAAGCGCCTAGTACGATACCAGCTGCTCCACAATCAATTTTGTGTAGCTGCAAATATGCAGGATTGCCAACAAGAAAGTGAAAATGAGATTACTGATCTGAAGTTGCAAAACTTAAACATACAAATATTGAGGATTTACAGTATTTCACTGCTGGTAAAACCCTTAAAGTTTTCAAACTAGCTTGAAATTCATTCAAAGTGTAAATGTGAGGTAAACAAGGCAGGACCCAATCAATTTGATGAATTGTTTTCAATATAAGCTTTTTTCCCCCTTTCTTCCTTATCACCCATTATTCAGATGTGTTTTCCTTTCTTGGTCCAATAGATGGCAAAAATTGAGACACTGGCAGATTTCCTGGCAGTAGCAACCTGTGCATACTGTTAGCCTAAAACTCATGGAAAAAATTATAAATGTTATTTAGTACCCCCGTTCCAATTTGGAGGGAGGGATATCCTGAATTCCATAAGTAATCAGATATTGTAATTTAGTCTTCTAGTCAAAGAATGGAAATTTCCTGGATAGTACCGGTCTTAGGGATTGTTTCATGAGTTACCCCAAGTGCACTCTCTAAGGTTGAGAATTAAGACACCAGGCATTCCAAACAGAGGGGAATTTCCTGATGTAGCATTTGCCTTGGAGAAAGAAAGGAATCACTCATATAGTTCCCTAAGCATTGTCTTACTTGGAGAACAAAATTACAGATTCTATGGAAAAGACATTGCTTGTTCAGCAGTCTAAAGTATATCTGCCTTCTAGGGCATATTTAAACCACAGACTCACACTAGAAGTCTGGGCAGAGAATTCACAAGAATGTCAAATTGTTGCCCCAGACACATCCCTAATTGCAATTCTAGGCCTGTCACTATGTAGAATCTTATTAAAGAAAATTTGGAGGAATGGAAAGGTGAGTTAGGATGATGGGAATTTGAGAATTTTCTTGAATATAATTTTTTAACTACCTAGTCATTACCGAGACCAGCATGTGGTAAGAAACATTCAGCTGAATAGTCAAATACATTGTTTATTTTGTTTCACATAAATATATTTATAAATATATGCAATAAGATATTACTATTATAACTATAACCTGAATTTGTATGGCATATTGGATGGTAAGTATAATTCATTTGTCTTGAGCACCCATCTCAGCTCAGTGGAGAACTCCTAAGGTCATTTAACCAAAATTGCATCAAACCAGCAGGCTAAATAAGAAACCTGAACCAGTTATTGTTTTAAGGTCATTATTAAAAAGATAATTCTCATTCCATGTCTTTGCTCATTCTTCAGGTCTTAAATTCTATCTAATCTGTGCATATATCTCTTTTTAAAAATTTTAATAATACTTTTTAAAATTTTTTCAAGATAGTTTTCAACATTCACCCTTGCAAAACCTTGTGTTCCAAATTTTTCTCCCTCCCTTCCCTTCTCCCCCTCCCTTACACAGAAAGCAATCCAATATAGTTTAAACATGTGTAATTCTTCCATACATACTTCCACATTTAGCATGCTGCACAAGAAAAATCAGATCAAAAAGGAAAAAAGCAAGCAAACAACAAAAAACGTGAAAATACTATGTTGTGACCCACACCAGTCCCCATAATCCTCTCTCTGGATTGTGCATATATTTCTGAGCAGTTCAGCCAGGGGTAATTTGCTCTTCCTCTGATCTGTGAAATACTTTTAATTTGTGTGAAAATAATATAGTCCCTGTCCTTTCTAATAGATAACACTCTGGATTTTGGTGAAAAGGGTGCTTGTAAATGATAAGATATTATGTGAAGGTGAGCTTTTATTTCTTATTTCCTATTCAATTAATTCCTTTTCTTTTTTCCCCTGAGACAATTGGGATTAAGTGACTTACCCAAAATCACACAGCTAGAAAGTGTTAAGTGTCTGAGGTCACATTTGAATTCATATCCTCCTGACTTCAGGACTGGTGCTCTATATGCTGGGCCGCCTAGCTTCCCCCTAAGTCCTCTTCTTCATGTGTTCTGGTATTTTCATGGGACTATTTTATACCTCCGCAGTGTTTTATGCATGGTCTTATCAACTCTCTCAATTGTGACCCATCTCTTCCATCAAATATTTTCTGAGTAAAAATAAGAAAGAAAAATTATATTGTTTTAAGGTTCTCCAAGCACTTTACATATGCTATCTCATTTGATTCTCAAAACAGCCTAGAGAACCTCCATCCTGTTGCTGTTTCTGGAGCAATTGATAGGAGGAAAGGAAGGAAACATTAGAGAGATGGATAAATGTGTCTTCATTGAGTTTTATAGAATGCAATTTGAAATTCCTTGGTTTTTGTTCTCAACCTGCCTGAGGAAGGAACTAGAATATGTTTTCTTATAGAGGAATTATGAAAAACTCAGGAAGCAGATACCCTGGCTTCTAATCCTGGCTCTGGCAATAACTAGCTTTTTGACATTGGGTGACTAAATTCCCTTCTCTAGGTCTCAGTTTCCCTATCATGATACTGAAAGGGGTGGATTCTGTTAACTGAAAGTTTCCTTTTTAGCTCCATATATATCTGTGATCTTGTCTATCAAGGATCACTTAAGAGTCAGGTAACATGTATTTCATTAAACACTTACAATATGCCAGGTGCTGTCCTAAGTGCTGGGGATGCCAAAAAGAAAAAAAGAAAAGAAAAGACAATTTTGAAGATAATACAAAAGAAAAAGAAAAAAAAAGCAAGTCTCTATCCCATATAGAGAAAAGCATATAATCTAAGAGATCAGATGATATATAAATAACTAGGTATATAAAAGAGCTATAAAGAATGGTTAACAGGTTACTTATGCCACTGGGACAGCTAGGTGGTTCAGTGGGTAGAGCACTGGTCCTAGACTCTAAGCAAATCACTTAAATTCTGCTTATTCTACCAGAGAAGGAAATGACAAACCATTTTGGTACCTTTGGCCCATGGCCAGTACTGGCATGCTATGGATCCGTGGAGTCACAAAGACTCAGACATGACAATATTACATCCACTGGCACAGTTTGCAATCTAGCTATGCTTTCTCATCTGGTATTATTTCTAGGTGGTATAGTGGAGGGATTGCTGACCCTGGAGTCAGGAGAAAATGAGTGAAAATCTGGCCACAGATGTGTGTGTGTGAGAGAGAGACCCTGTTCCTCAGTTTCCTCAACTATAAAATGTTGATAATAATAGCATCTACCTCCCAGGGTTATTGGGAAGAAAAAGTGAGATAATATTTGTAAAGTGCTTGGCACAGTACCTAGCATTCAGTAGGTACTATAAGAATACTTATTTTCTTTCTGTCGACGCTCCTAGATTAAGGATGCTTAGTCTTTTTGTGGCCCATGGATCCTTTGGCAGTATAATGAATCCTATGGAGTTCTTCTCAGAATGTTTTTAAATGCATAAAATCAAAGATATGGGAAATGAATAATAGCTAGCACTCATTTAACTAGGTTTACAAACTGCATTGCATATATTCACTCATTTGATTCTCATAATAACACAATGGGGCAGATACTACTATTATCCCCATTTTACAGATGAGGAAATTGAAGCAGAGGTTAAATTACCTGCCAAGGGTGCTACAGCTAATGGAGGTCTGAGGCTCAAGATTCAAATTTGTCTTTCTGACTCTAAGTCCTAAATTTATTTATTGCACTGCCCAATTCCCAATTATACTGAAATTTAGTTATATATTTTAAAAATTTCATATATGATAGTTTAAGAATGCCTGTTCCCATTTTAAATAGATAGTTAGATAGAATAGATGGATAGATAGATAGATAGATAGATAGATGATAGATACCAATGCAGCACTGACTCACCATCTACTATATCTCACGCTGACTACATGGCTGGCTAATTTTCAAATCTTATATTTTCACCACTTCTTTTTCATAGGCCATTGTTGGAAATATACTGCAGTTCCATTATTCCCAGATTCTGTTTGTATGCAATGATTCCATCTGCCCTAAGTGGAAGGTGGTTTTAATTTAGTGGAAGGTGGAAAATAGAAAATAGATCTGGTTTCAATCACCAGGAAAAAAAAAAGCTGAACTTAAAAAGAAAAAAAAATGAAGAGAGACTGAAAGCAGGTTCATGCCAAAAGTGGGATAGAGCTGAAAAAAACAAATGCTACGGTAAAAGGAATCTGAAATAAACAGCCTATGAGATTAAATATTAAAAATAGTTATTTCTATTTGGAGAAATCTGGAAGACTATACCTACAGTGCAATCAAGGACAGAGTCATCCTATTGGTTTATATGGGGAAAATAGTTGGGATTTTGAAAGATACAAATTTGTTCAGATTCTGACAATTTAGTCTGGAGAGCTAAACAGTGGCAATATGTGGAAGATCTGTGATCACAGTGATGTAAGATTCCTATCCATCTGTGGCTACTCCTGTGGTCCATACTTTTATCCTAGGCAATATTCTTTCAAAAAAACATAAATAATTCTTGGAAATACCAGTAGCTGAATAGAGGTTTTGCTTAAGAATTTGGCATTTAATTCATGTAGGAAACTTTCTTCCTTATCTGTAAATTAGACAATTCTTAGAGACTTGCCTGAGTTGAAAAAGATTAAACAGATTGCTTTTGGTCATAGCTAGTGGGTGCCAGAAGTGAAATTTGAATCCCGGGCTTCTGGGGCGAAACCAGGACACTCTGACTCCACTTTTCATCTGAATGGAATAAATAGAAAACAGAAGAAAACTAAGTTTAGGAGCTTCTTCTCCCCTCCCTTTCTGTAATAATATAGCAAAGAAGGGTATTTTCTCAGCTTGAGTGTTTGAAGAAAAGGCAAAAAGTTGGGCAGTTTCAATTCAAGAGAAATCTATAGTGAAGATCTTGCTGAGAAACAACACATTCCTTATAGTCTAAAAGGGTTTAATTTTGTTGTCAAGTTTTGTTTCAGACCATATTGGAAAGCACTGAGGGGAAAAAAAAAGATTATTCAAAGCAACAGTGGATGGCAGTATTGGTTTGCAGCTATAAAGCAAGAAAGAATGGAAAGTAGAATGTTTTCCAGAAGAAATCTAAGATTTGGTACAATCTCTAAAGGAGACTTATTGAGGGACTAAAACAGTGAATTTCTGTTGGAAGTGTTTGAACAATTTAAGAGAATACTCTGATGATTTGAGAACATTAGGCTATGAAATGAGAGTTTGTGAGGGTGGGGGTGACAAATAACCTAGAAGAAAAGTATTTTTTATTGTTTAAAGCAGTGTTTCAACTAACCCTTTACCACTAGGAATAATAAATGTGGTTTTAGATGATGATAGAGAGTTGGGGGGAGGAGGAGCAACAAAGAATGAATTTGGTCAATAATGAGATTGACAAGGAAAGTTTATAGCTCCTTCTAAAGCCTAATTATGAATAATATTATTTTAATTGAAGAAGAGTTAGATTACTCACCAGAGGCAAAGATTGGGTTTGGGATTATAATAAAGTGATAAAAGAGAAGAAACGTGATATATTTTGCATTTCAGGCATTTTTTTCTTTTTTCTTTTTTGTTTTCTTTTTTTAAAAAGTAGAATGTGAATGATGTTGAAAGCTATATGGTACTATAGAAAGATCACTAGGCTAGAAGTCAGGATACTGAACCTAATACTGGTTCTATCACTAAAATCCTTTGTCACTTTATGTCTTTGGACATTAGTTTATCATCTGGAATTGTGAGGGATAAAATTTAATTTGATTAAACAAATATTTGAAGAGTGAGCTATATTCAAAGCACCAGACATACAAAGACAAAAACAACATCGCCTCCCCTCCAGCTTTCAAGTTAATTTAATATTCTTGAAGCATAGGTGACTTCAAAACTTCTCTGCTCTATAAAATCCAATAGCTCCCTCTTGCCTTTAGAATAAAATATAACATAGCATTTTCCCTTTTTTTTTTCTTTTCAGGACCTTTACAATTTAACTATAGTCTTTTCCCAGACTTCTTGCTTTTCACGGCATATATTTTGGATTCCTGCAAAAATGGCCTACTTGACAGTCTACCTATATAGGTATTTGGACACAGTCCTGTCTTTGCACAGGCTACCCTTCATGTTTGAAAAGTCCTCCTTCCTCAACTCTGTCTGGTGCTTTTCTTCAAAGCATTAGGAATTTTATTCTCACTTCTCCAATTGTTAACATCCTCCCTATGGGAATTACTTTGCATATATTTTATTTAATTTTTGAAATGAATATGTACACATATACATATTTATGTAAATATATACAGGTGTATGTGCATTTATGTATATATGTATATATATGTATGTACATAGAAAGAGACACAGAGAGGATAGACGTCAGACTAACAGAGATTTTCTTTGTTTTTAATAAAATGGAAGCTCATTTAAGGCAAGGACTTTTCTCATTTAAATTTTTGTTAAATGAAAGAATTGGATTAGGTGAAACCTCAGCTTCTAAATTTGGAACAGTCCTTGATTTTATTTAAATAATCCCCATTGCCTGAAAAATTGAGCATTATGGCAGTTTTTTTTTTTCAGCACTGGGTTATTCTGTACAATCCCTAATGCTTTTCTAATCATACTTCTGATTATCCGTTCCATAATAAATACAAAGGTAGAAGACATAGTGAAGTATAGATTTCACAGATTTTTTACTTTTTTCCATTCAAGATCAACTCAATGGATAGGCAGTAAATATTTGTCATGCATAAGAAAACAGTGGATAAAATCCTTGAGTCTAAGACATTATGTATGGGCCAATGAAATGCCACTGGGTTTGGAGTTTTAAGAACCAGATTCAAATTCTGGTTTTTTCACTTATTATCATGAGATCTGGGGCAAATAAATAAGTTAATAAGCATTTATTAAATGTTATTTGCCAAGCACTATGTGAAGCACCAAGGAAACAAAGAAAAGCAAAAGACAGTTCCTATTCTGAAGGAGCTCACTCTAATGAGAGTCAACATGCAAACAACTATGTATAAAAAAATCTATGAACAGGAGAAATTGGAAATAATCAATGAAATGAAAGAAGAAAGAAAAGAAAGAGAAAGAAAGAAGGAAGGAAGGAAGGGAAGAAGGAAGGAAGTAAAGAAGGAAGGAAGGAAGAACTTATTAAGAGTCTACTATGTATCAGGCACTGTACTAACAGCTTCACAAATATCTCATTTGATCCTCACAACAATTCTAGAAGGCAGGTGCTACTATGATGCTCATTTTATAATTTAATAAATGGAGGCAGAAAGAATAAAAAAGAGATTGCATTGGAATTAAGAGGGATTGGAAAAGATTTCTTTTAAAAAGTGGAACTTTACCTGAGACTTTAAGGAAGCCAGGAAAATCAGGAAGCAAACATTAGGGAAAAGAGCATTTAGATTAAGGGACTGGTCAGTGAAAATGTACAGTATGGAGATAGAACATATTGTTTAAAGAACAGCAAGGAAGTCAGTGTCACAAAGTATGCAGGAGAAACTAGGTATAAAATGAGTGAAAAGATAAAAGGGGCAAGATTGTGAAGGACTTTGAATGCTAAACAAAGGATTTCATATTTAATCCTAAAGATGATAGGGAGCCAATGGAGAATATTGAATAAGGGAGGGGGTGACATGGTCAGATCTGTGCTTTAGGAAGATTGATTTGACAGCTGAGTGCAAGATGGTATGGATCAAAGAGAGACAAAAGGCAGGAAAAATATCAGGCTATTACAATAGACTAGAGATAAGAGGATGAGGAGGACCTATATTAAGGTGGTAGCAGTGTCCAAGAGGAGAAAGGGAATATACCAGAGAAGCTATGAAGGTAAAATTGACAGAACTTTTCCACACATTGAATATTGGGGTAATGGTGAAAAATAGTAAAGAGTCAACAATGCACAGGAGCCAAGGTGAGGGGCTGTGCCCTTAACAATATGGTAAAGGTCAGTCTCTGTAAAATGACAGTGTGGGACATTTTCCACTCCAAATCTATACTCAGAGACTAGGCCCTTGACAATCTTTTTCTCTAGTCTAAGCCATAAAGAAATCCTCAGATGCTGGTGTTAAGACCTTTAATGGGAGATGAAGCGTGTTAAAAAAGGATGGAATCTCAGGAAGTTGGTATCTGTTAAGTATATTAAAGTAAACATCAAATATATATGGTAGATGTTCCAAGCTTCAATTGAAAAACTGTGAAATGTAATAATAGCTATTAAGAGGAAGTAGTATTTTATGTTAGATAATAGATGGTTGCAAAGTACTTTGCAAATATAAAATATTTAATAACAACAACATACTATAGCATAAAAAAGCAAACTAGTGACTTCATTAGGACTGGTAAGTTATTGTTTAAAGAAGAGGAGAAAAGAGGATAGAATTCAGGACAGATTTACTAATTCCATTTTTAATATAAATATTTATTAAGCAAAGACTTTGTACAAAGCAATATGTTGATCTTGCCTCTAACACCTATGAGCTGTTTGATCTTGAAAAAGTCTTGACCTCCCTGCATTTCAGTTTCCTCATCTTTAAAATGGGAGAAGTGGGGAATGAAGGAAGAAGATGGTTCCAGAGCTCCCTTTCAGCTCTAGAACTGTAATCTCCATGCTGGGGATTGGAGAAGTGAGAACAAAGAGACCCAGATGACAAATGATATATATTCCCTGACTTTAGGAAGCTTGAAATATTTGGAAGCAGCAAGGAATTATAGATATAGGGAGATAACCTATCACTACTTTGACAGAGGGAGCTTCCAAATAAGGACATTTCTTTTCCATTGCAGGTGGACACCTTTGTAACAAGGCTTTTTAAATTTTTTCTTCTCATGACCCATTCTCTCCCAAGAAATCTTGACATGTTCTTGAGTTTATATGTATATAAAATATGCATAAAATCAAACATTTACTCATCATAAATCATCTTTTCACAATCCCCACATCCTATTTTGCAATCCCATTTGGGATCAGTACCCACAGTTTAAGAAGCTTTACTCTATAACTTGTAGTCTTATAGAACTGCCTAAAATACTAGAATTTGTGATTTGTCCAGGATCACACAGGAAATTTTGTATCACAAGCAATACTTTAAATCCAAGTCTTTCTACTTCCAAGGCAAGTTCTCTATCCATTATGCGAGGCTACTTCTCATCCAAGCATATACGATATAAATCAGACTCTAAATAGATGCTGCTATGAGATCACAAAGACCCAGCATTTCAGAGTTGGAGGAGATGTCAGAAAGCCAAGTGATCCAATCAATACCTGAACAAGGCTAAAATTACCTGAAAAGCAGTAATCTAATCTTCTCAAAGATCTTTACTGAAGAGGAATCCACTCTTTCTTATGGAAGTATATTCTACTTTTGCAAAGCTCCAATCTTTGGAGCATATTTTCTTAAATTAAGTCTAAATCTATTTTTCTGTTCTACCATTGCTTTTAGTTCTTTCTTCCCTCTGAGACCAAGTCTCTTTTAAAAGCAATCTAAGGTGGCACTTTCTATTAATGAGGAACATTAAAACAACCACAGCAACATCAATGCAAAAATAACAAAAAAAAAAACACACCTAAGTCACACAGAAAGCTTTTTTGTTGATTTTTCTTTTTCATAGCCATACTGTAACAAATTCTTGAGCATTGAGAAAACAAAATAACTTTCTGTCTTTTGAACATATGTTGCATCATTTCCTATGATTTACACAGTTAATTATGCCTGGAATACTCAGATTCCCAATTATGTTGCCTGGAATTTCCTATCCATCTTTTAAATCTTAAATCAAATCTTCAATCAATTATCCAGTAAGCATTTATTAATATCAGGTTCCTCCTTCAAGAAGCCTCCCCTCATCTTCCCTATTGATAAGACTCTTCTTCACAGATTACAAAGTCCTTTGTACACTATTTCTCTGAAATACTTATTGTTATGTCTCATATTTATGACATTCACAAATTTATTGTGTACTCCAAAGGTCAGGGTTTATTTCTTGTCTTGCTTTCCTCTGGATCCTAAAATAATCCTAAGCACACAGTAGATACTCGATAGATACTTGTTGAATGAATGAAGTTCACATTTGGAAAAATCATCACAAATTAACAAAATAACTGTGGATAATAGGTACATGAATTAAAGTGATCAACTGAATGAAGATCCAAGAAAGAGAGATAGCAATCACAAAGAGAAGAACAAACAAAAATATTTTTAATTAAGAGCTACAAAAATACTCTGACAAAAAAATTTGGGAGCGGAGAACTCCTACAAATATTCCTAAATAGTTTGTTGACAATTTTTAAAAATGGTAGAATTTTAGAGGTAGAAATTACTTGGAGAAAATCTATTTGAAAGAAAAAGATAGGGATTGGATTTATGATTGATTTCATTGATATGACTAGTTCCTGATTAGGAAACAACCTTTATCATTCATGTTGGCACTTTCTCTATAATTTATCAATTTAGATGCTCAAAGTACTAAAATTAGAATAGAATGTCTTGTTCAAGGTCATAAAACCAGTATGTATCACAGGCAAGACTTGCACCTAGGTCTTCCTGTCTTCAAAGCCAACATTCTAGCTGCTTCATTACATTGTCTCTTCATCCACTCTAAATCCAATATATGTTTATTTTTGTTTGAGGAAATGGAGAGCCAGAAAATTTAAGTGAATTATGCCAAAATTATACAACTAGTTAGCAATGAAGGTAGGACTAGAATCCTGATGTTTTAGCAATCAGATCATTACTTTTCCCATTATACCATACTATCTCTTTCAAAGGCCAGATATTGTTTATAAAAAATTGTGTAACATGTGAAAGGAGAGAAAATAGAAAATCTATTCTTAAGCAAAGTACTAAAAACTAGTTCAGGAAATGCTAACTTGAACTTTTATGGCACTACTACATTGCTTCTTTTCCAAAAAGTAGCTCTAGACTAAAGTTGTTTGGGAAATTAAGGATATGCACTCATAATGTGTGTATTTGTGTGTGTGTGTGTGTGTGTGTGTGTGTGTGTGCATAAAATTAGTGAGAAAAAAATGAAGAATCCCATAAATACCTAAATATTGGGTAGAGACAGTATTATGATTTTTTTTGGTTTAATTTATTGGTGCTTTGTAGTAAAGCATGAATTCATCATTCTTACTCAATAGTGGTATAATGGACATGGCATGAAAGGATGTGGTGAGATGGGGTAATTTTCAGGGAGGATCAGAAAAAATAATACCCTTAGGCTACATTCCTACAGAGGAGTGACCAATTTTTGCAATAAGTTACCAATTTTAGAGATCAAATTAAAAAGCATGGGCATATCAGAATGCTGCAAGTGGCAGCCATCCATGATTTTTAGATGTCTGTTTGGGAGTTCAACTCCACAATGTAAATAGCTGGCAGCCGCACTGTTGTATGCTAAATGTCTCATTACTAACTGTCTGGGAACCTAAGAATTACACACAATTAAGGGTTGGTACACACGAGTGGCCGAAATTGCAGTTTACGAAAGAATGATAATTGTTCAAGAAGATAGAATTGATGCATATAATTGGATTTGGTCATTTCACTTTTATCAAGTTTTTTTTTTTTGTTTGCTTTCTTTTGTTTCTTTTCTCAAGTGTATTAATACAGTCACTATTTGTATTAATGTGTATGACTGAAATTTTGACTTTTATAAAAGTCATCTCTATACATTCAGGCTTATTTTTGTGTTCCATTTAGTCTTCCATAACAGTTCTTTTTCATGCTAATTTTTTTCTTTCTACATTTCAATGTAATCCAAGAGATTTATATGGAAGTCAAATTTAGAAGTCTATCTGGTATTTATATTATTGATTATATATATATATATTAATGTTATTCATTTTAAGAATATCATATAAATATAAACTCTTACACTTTTCAAAGTGCTTTTCTGACAATCTGAGCAAGTTAGTTAGTGAAAGGATTGACAACCCCACTTTATAGAAAACAGTTAAGTGATTTGCCCATAAGTTATACTACTAGTTAAATAGAATGGAAACTCCTTGTGGATGGGGATTAATGCACTTTTGCATATGTATTTCCAACCTAAAGCATAGTACCTGGTGTATACCAATCATGGCATATACCAATCAATTAATCAATAAGCACACAAACATGTTTGTGTGTGTGTGTGTACTTACAGAATAAATATATAATAAATTTGAAGTAGACAATAGGGGAAGGGCATTAGTAGTATGTGTGTGTGTGTGTGGGGGGGGAAAGAGTCAGAAAATGTTTTTTGTAAATGATGCTTGAGCCAAATCTAGAAGAAGAGATCATATGAGATTAAGCTTAGAAGGAAAGGGATACAGAATTTGACAGAAGTATAGGCTGCAGGAAGTATAGTAATGTATAATAAGACTAGAAAAACAGGGTTGGGCCAAGTTATAAGGATCTCTAAAAGTCAAACATAAGATTTTCCTTCTTATCTTAAAAGCAATAGAGTGCATTTGTTAAATAGGGAAGTTATATGATTATACCTGTGTATAAGCAAACTAACTTTGGAAGCTATTTGGAGGATAGATTAGAATAGGGAAAAGCTAGAGACAAGAAATCCAGTTAGAAAGTTATCCTACTTGTAAGATAATGAAGGCCTGAAATAGAATGGTGAGTATGAGAATGAGAACAATATAAGAGTATTTGTAGGGATAGAAACAACAACTATTTGAATATTCAGGGAAAGAGAGAATGGGAAATAGAAGTTAATATTAATAATGTGAAAACAAGTTGTGCCTTTAATAGAAATAGGGAAATTCAGAAGAATGTGCATTTGGAGAAGAACATGATCCATTCTACTTTGGAAATGATCAGTAAGTAATCATTTTTTAATAAATGGATAATTAATTAAAGATTAGAATTGTAACTAAAACTTACATTTTTCTAAAATAAATATAATGATCTTTCTGCAACATTAGACTGCCTTTCAAATTGAATATAACCACTCTGGTTTGCTTCTTAGAATCATAGTGATGGAAAGGCTCTGAAATATCCCTCGGTCCACTTCCTTCTCACATTTAAGAATCTCCTCTCTAATGTCCTTGGCAGGTAGTCATCCAATGTCTGCTTCAACCAGGTCACTTACATGACTCCAAGTACTTCACTAAACAACCCATGTTATCACTGGCCTGCTTTAATTGCTAGATGATTTTTTCTTATGCTGAGGGAAAAAAAATCTATGGTCCAGCTACTTCCAGCCATACTCCTAGTTCTATTCTCTTAAACCACATAAAATAAGTCTAATTACTTTTCCACATGACAGCTTTCCAATATGTAGAGCCAGTTTTGTCCAAAGGCTCTCTATATAATCACCAATCAATTGTAAGCATTGGGTTCCACAAGTGTATTATGGAGACCATTGGTAGCCTGAAGGCTAACTTCATGTGCTGTTCATGTTTTCAAAAACTATGCTTTTGCTTTTATTTGTAATATGAACTATTCACTTATTTTAGAACTAAGAAACAAACCAGATATCACCACCATGATGAGTCTTCAAAATTATGAGAATTTTTCTCTGTCATTACAAGCAAACATTAGGAGATTCCCTTTGACACAACCAGGAATGTTGGAAAGAAGGGAAAGGAGGATTTAGGGGGAAAGAAAATGATTTCTGTGTGAGGCATATTGAGTTTGAGATACCAATAATTTAATAGAACAATTTAAGCTATCCAAAGGCAATTGGTAGTGTTGGATTAGAGCTCATGAGAGAGATTAGCATATATAGACATGCATATATAATTAAACTGACTGAAACTCATGAGATGCCCAACAAAATAAAACTAAGGGAAAAAAAAAGAGAGAGCCAGGAGAGAATTTTAGATGTTATCATGGTTCCTGAGTCTGACCAGCATGAAGATCTAAGAAAAAGAGACTCAGAATGAGTGCAGTGAATAGAGTGTCAGTCCTGGAATCAGAAAGACTCATCTTCTTGAGTTCAAGTTTGGCCTCAGTCACTTAGTAACCATGTGACTCTGGATAAGTTGTTAAGATCGTGTATTTTAAGATCAGCACGAGACAGGAATTCAGGTTAGGGGAAAATCGTCAGTCTTTATTCTCAGTGAAGAAGGATTGGAGGTGGAAGAGAATCGGCGATAGCAATGTGTGCAGCTGAGTCAAGAAGCTAGCTCGACCAGCAGCCACACAACCAGCAGCTCGGAGTCTCGAACCCAGCCCAATCTCTCCCAGCTTGTCTTCTCCCCTCTCTCTCTGCCTCCACCCACCAAAATCGTCATTTCCTATACAACACATCAGGACTTGCCCGGAGAGTGGGCAGGGACCATTCTTTATCAATCATGTATATTAATAGAGTATAGCCCAATTACTATCTAGCCTCATGTCTTAGGGAACTCAGTGCATCAGCTCAAACCTCAGCCCATTACATTTCCCGCTTTCTTTTATTTTAGAACACCGGTGGTCATGCCATCCCTGACTCCTCAGGAGGTCAGAGACCCCAAGGAGGTGATCACAGCCTCCTAACTTCTCAGGGAAGGAGGTGAAAGCACGAAAGGAGGTGATCACAGCCTCCTGACTTCTCAGAAAAGGCGGTGAAAGCACTAAAAAGGAGATGATCACGCCCTACCTGACATCTCAGGAAGGGAGATGAAAAGCACCAAAGGGAAATGGGGGTTGCTAAGCGAGTTTCTGGGCTGAAGGGTCTGATTATGACAAACCCATCAGCATGGGAGGTATTACACACAGCACATAGCAATAACGCAGAGGCTATTAGGGATGACCCTCCCCTCAGTCAGTGCAGGCTCGATGTGGTGTAACAAACATGAATTGTACACACAAGTAGCAGAATAGCAAACAATATAAATCAACATGATGTTGGAAAAGATCACCAGAAGTCCTAGAAGGAGGGTATGTAACAACAGTCACACATACACCTTCTTCAGCAGCCAAGAGATAGTCCAAAACCAATCTATTGTCCATTGTTTCACATGTCAGGGAATCCAATGATCCCCCTGAGTTTTTGAAGTCCTGAAAAAGTCTTTTTATGTGTTAGGGAATCCAATGATTCCAGCAGATTTTGAAGTGTTGTAACAGTCTTATCATTTCTCAGAGAATCCAATGATTCCTGAGAGTTTTCAAGTCCTATGTCTCAGAGAATCCAATGATTCCTGAGGGTTTTCAAGTCCTATGTCTCAGAGAATCCAATGATTCCTGAGGGTTTTCAAGTCCTATGTCTCAGAGAATCCAATGATTCCTGAGGGTTTTCAAGTCCTATGTCTCAGAGAATCCAATGATTCCTGAGGGTTTTCAAGTCCTATGTCTCAGAGAATCCAATGATTCCTGAGGGTTTTCAAGTCCAACAATCTTTGATGTCCATGAGTCAAGCATAACTGCCACGCTCTTTCAATGGTGAGCACAATCAGCAACAGCACCACCGATATTTCTTGGGTCTTCTCCTTTGTTTCAAAGGTCTGCTCCGTCTCTCGCAATGGACAAAGGCGAATATGGTCGTTGGCACCCATCTGATTCCTTCTCCACCTGTAGAGATACAAGCAAACCCTCTCCCCAAGCAGTTAGCCTATCTGGTCCTTTCCATTCACCACTTTCTGGGTCTCTCCACATCACCTGGCGATTATCTAAAGATAGTGGAGCTGCTCGCACTGGACACTGACCTTCGGTGGGTTATAAAACCTAGTCAGCGGAGCCAGTGCATCTTTAGTCAAAAATCAAGAAGTTAATAGTATAAAGAGCTAGATTTAGAAGTTCTCTAGGGTTACCTGTGGGTTCCCCCTTTCTTTTGTTTTGGAGTAGTGTCTTAATATCTCTGTTTCTCCTCTCCACTATTGCCTGTCCTTGAGGATTAAAAGGTATGCCGTGGTGTGTAAAATCTTATACTGTGCACAAAAGTGTGCAAAATGTTTCAAGTATAAGCAGGACCATTGTCTGTTTTATTGCTTGTGGCACACCCATAATGGCAAATGCTTGTATGAGGAATTCAGTGACCACTCGGGCTGTCTCTTTTGCTGCTGGCATTGCAAAAGTGAATCCTGAAAAGGTGTCTACCACAACATGGATGAAAGACAGAGCGACCAAAAGATTTATAATGGGTCACATCCATTTGCCAGATTTCATTGGGTCTCAAACCACGAGGGTTCTTCCCTGGAGGCAGTGTAGGAGCGTGGAAAGGAAGGCAAGCCGTACAGGCTTTTACTATGCTCCTAGCTTCCTCTTTTGTTATTCCAAATTGTAAACTGTAAAGCTCGAGCAGCCTGATGATATTTAGAATGAGATGCCTGAGCTTCTTGGAACAAAGGGGTATTGACCAACATAGTTAGAATTGCTGCTAATGCTATCAAAGCGTGGGATTCGATTCACAATAAAAATGATAAAGGTGAGGCCTTCACAAAAATAATGCAAGGGCCAGATGAGCCCTTTGCTGACTTTGTGGGACGTTTGCAGACTGCTATCACAAGAACTAATGGGGAAAATCCAACAACAGATGTTTTAATAAGGCAACTTGCTAAGGAAAATGCTAATGAGGTGTGCAGAAGGATTATACTAGGACTGCCCAAGGATGCTCCTTTAGAGGAGTTCATAAGACACTGTGCCACAGTGGGCACAAATGCCTTTATAGCCAGACTATGATGCAGACTTCCCAAGATCCCAACATGGGTAGACAGGGTCCCTTCCAGCAAGGGACTTCTAGAGAGACGCGTCAATGCTTTCAGTGTGGTAAAGTAGGGCATCTGAAAGCTCAATGTTGGTATAGAGGCAGAGTGAGAAAGCAGGGTGGGAGAACAAGACCCAGTATCCCATGTCCAAAATGCAACAGAGGCTTCCATTGGGCCTCAGAATGTAGACAGGTTCAGGGAAGCAGGATGAGGGCCCAGCCCCAGGGCCTAGGCAAAAACACTTGGGGCATGATGGCAGCCAATGGTGCACCCAGAGAGTGCCTAGATGGCCAATACCCCAATATGACCAATCAGCCAGGAAGCCATATGATGGCAGAAAGGGATTACACAATCAATCAGCCAGGAAGCAACCTGATGGAAGAAAGGGATTACAATTAGGGAGAATAGAGTTGTATGCAGCTGAGTCAAGAAGCTAGCTTGACCAGCAGCCACACAACCAGCAGCTCGGAGTCTCGAACCCAGCCCAATCTCTCCCAGCTTGTCTTCTCCCCTCTCTCTCTGCCTCCACCCACCAAAATCGTCATTTCCTATACAACACATCAGGACTTGCCCGGAGAGTGGGCAGGGACCATTCTTTATCCAATCATGTATATTAATAGAGTATAGCCCAATTACTATCTAGCCTCATGTACTTGGGAACTCAGTGCATCAGCTCAAACCTCAGCCCATTACAATAAGTGACTTGTCCCATTTGCCTCAGTTCCTCATCTGTAAAATGAGTTGGAAAAGGAAATGGCAAACCACTCCAGTATCTCTGCCAAGAAAACCCCAAATGGAGTCACAAAGCCACAACTGAACGATAACAACAATCAGAATCAGGAGTGAACAATATCATGGAAACCTAGAGTAGAGATTAATCAGGAGGGGCAATTAATTCATTATCAAATATTGGAGACTGGTTAAGAAAAGTGAAACTTGAGAAAAGGCTATTTGATTA
This sequence comes from Sarcophilus harrisii, assembly GCF_902635505.1. Classification (NCBI taxonomy): domain Eukaryota; kingdom Metazoa; phylum Chordata; class Mammalia; order Dasyuromorphia; family Dasyuridae; genus Sarcophilus; species Sarcophilus harrisii. The sequence continues at coordinate 256,150,269 of NC_045427.1, forward strand.
GGCAAATACCAGGTCAAAGGTAATTTTGGAAACCACAGTTTCAGTTGAAGTACAAATTTGAAGCCAGATTATAGTTTATTAGTTGAGTGAGAAGAAAGATAAAGAGGTCAGTATAGATGGCTTTCTCAAAGAGATTGTCCAAGAAATACAGGAGAGATATGAAATGTTAATTTCCAGAATTCATTTTTATCAAGTGAAATTTTTTTTTGAAAGAATTGGAGTAAAATGAGCCCATTTTTAGGCAGCAGGGAAGGCATAGTGAATAGGGAAAGACTAAATAACAGAGTGGAATAGCAAACTGTTGGAGAAGATGAAAGAGCATTTAGATTATTTGTTCATGTAAAAGGGTTGGTCTGGGCAGGAAGAAAGGACACTATTTCATGAAAACTAAGGAGATGGTGGAGGGAGATAGTGAGTGCTAGAAGAAAAGAATAAGGGGATTAAAGAGAGCTCTTAATGAAGGCTCTGAATTTTTTGGTGAAGTATGAAACAATGTCCTCACCTGAGAAGATGAGGTTAATGGGACTACATGGGAGGCTTGAGAAGTAAGTTCCCTGAAGACAGGGTTTGCCTTTGAGACTGATTAATTGATTGATAGTGAACAAGTTAACAAATCAATTAGGTTAAGAAAGATTGCCTTGCTGCAGTGAGGGCCCAGTTGAGATTATACAACATAATTTTTTGTACAAACCCAATAAGCATAGTTTCATCCTTATTCCTTTTTTTTTAATTGAAAGAATATTGATGCTATTCATCATTTAGAGCAGGGCTTCTCAAACTTTTTCCATTTCTAATTCTTTTTTTGCCCAAGAAATTTTTACATGACTCTAGGTATGTAGATAGCTAAAATAGGTATATAAATCAAACATTTACTGTAATGTAATTTCATAATTTCACCCACCCACACCCACACACACATTCAGTTATTAGACTCCATGTGGGGTCATGAACCATAGTTTAAAAAGCTGGGATTTAGAGAACAGCTGAATAAATTGTGATATGAGAACATAATAGAATAGTTTATATACTAAAAAATGACATTGTGGAGAATTCACAAAATTTTGGGAAGGATTTTGTGAACTCATGAAGAGTGAAATGAACACTATTAGGATGAAAATTTGCATGATAGCTATAGTTAATAAAGGCAAATAAGACCAAAATAACACTGATCAATGCATTGACCAATCATAATCAATCAAGTATATATATCCTGCCTCTTAGCAGGGAGTTAAATGAAAGAGAAATACAAAATAAGTCCTTTTTAATATTATGATCAATATGTTCATTTGTTTTGCTTAACAATTTATTAAAAGGAAGAGGGAAAGGGCAGTTGGGTGGCACAGTGGATAGAGCATTGTCTCTAGAATTAGGAGGAGTTGAGTTCAAATCCAGCCTCAGACACTTGACACTTACTAGCTTTGTGATTCTAGGCAAGAAACTTAACCCTGATTGTCATATACACACTCAACAACACCAAAAAAATTGGGAGGGAACAAACACATATTATGCACATACTATGTGCAAAACATAGAAATAAGCATTTTATCTCATTTGAAGTGTGATATTTAGAACGAGAGGGATGAATTATTAGTGGACAATAATGAATTTTTAAAAAAACAAATAGAAATTCTTAAGGGAACATAATAGGGTAAATTTTTATTTCTTTTTTAAAATTAATAAATCCTTTCAAATTAAATGGAATAATAGTTTACAGATTCACATACTATCTTTTTCTTTGTATACTGAGTTGTTTGTGGTTTTTGGTGATGATTAAAAGCGTAAAAAAATAGGACTGGGGCAGCTAGTTGGTTCAGTGAATAGAGCACCAGCCCTGAAGTCAGGAGGATCTGAGTTCAAATCTGGCTTCAGGCACTTAACACTTTCTAACTGTGTGACCCTGGACAAGTCACTTGACCTCAATTGCCTCATTTCCCCCCCCCCCCAAAAAAAAAAGATTGTAGGTATTAAGAGAATCTGTTGCTGCTTTCATCTTTTATCAACAATGTATTTTGGCTTGTGATTCATAATTTTGCAACATGAAAATAGCTTTGAATATTTGTAATGGCTGTGAGAGAGAATCTTAAAAATCCCTGAAAAATTACCTTTTTAAACCAACAATATACAACAAAAGGTTAAGAAAAAAGAATAACTTGGACATTTCAGTATCACCAACTGGTTGGATCTACTCTGAAAGAGATCACATGATCGTGAATTGAAGATTGATATTTAGAACACTTTGTGTACCATCTCTAATCTGGAGTTTATAGAATGGCCTTTGCAAAATAAAATAAAACAAAAATAAGTCAGATTGAGAGTGAGAAATAAAGTTGATTAGAAAGACTAATCTACAAATGAAGTTTTGAATAACTCAATTCAGCTTAGCTGGCTGATATCCAAGGGAGGTTTGACAAGTCAGCCAGGATTAGAAGGAGAGAAACACAATGGAACTAATACAGTGGGTGAATAATTAGAAATAACTGTATGAAATTGAGCAAAGGAAAACTTGGACAATATACTAAGAAACATTTTTTGGAGTTTCTTGTTTTCATGGTCTCTGAAATCAGTTTTTAAAGGAAATGGTAGAACCACTACCCAGCCCCCCTCTTTCTTTGCATCATCTAAACTTGATTGAGCTAAGCACTCTTGTAGGGTTTATAAATCTATATTAACTAGCTGAAGGTGGACTATTCTAACTCAATGTTTTTTTTTTTCTTTTGATTTCTGTGAACTAAATATGTTAGGGCATTTGGCGATTCGTTCTGAAAATAAATGTTTCTCTCTTCCAGTTCTCTCTATTCTCTTTTTAATCCTCCACCAAATCCCTATCCAAACCAACCTTTGAGCTTTTAAAAAAGAGATGTAATTTAATAAAAAGGATAATTGAATAAGAAGTTTAGTCTCATTTCACAATCCTACCACAGTAAGATCAACAAATCAAATATAAATATTTGAAAGGAATTCATTTTTTTGGTTTGGAATAGTTCTTGAATGGAAATGAACACCATTCATTAAGCAAGAGCTAGAAATTTCAATTCTATTTTGAAAATAATCTTGTCTGTGGCTGTTGTAACTTCAAAATGACATAGCACAGTATTCTAGTCCCCAAAATGACCTATTGAATTATACTAAATTTCCTTTATTCAGACTTCTACTACTGTAATTTTTTGCCATTATATAAAATTTGTACTAAATGACAGATTCTATTTCATACAATTTGGATGGTGCTGATGAGAAACTATCATTGTATTTATTACAGAAAAGCAGAACTAACAGGATAGTAAGGGAACTCCAAATCATGCTGTATGGAGATCATTTGAAGGAAATGGCACATTGTTGTTTTTCCAGTCATTTGGTTATATCTGGCTTTTTGTGATTCCCATGGAATTGTCCATGATGTTTTCTTGGCAAAAACACTGGAGTGATTTGCTATTTCCTTCTCCAATATGTCCCCAATTTTACAGATGAAGAACTGAGGCAAACAGACAGTGACTTGCCCAGTGTCACACAGCTAATATGTATCTGAGTCTGGATTTGAATTCAGATCTTCCTAACTCTAGGACCAGTTTACTATCCATTGTGCCACATAGCTAGTCCTAATTGGCACAGAGTAGGCATCTAATAGGTTTTTGTTGGCTTATTGATATGGAAGAGGGATGAGATTTACTTTGTCTCCAAAACACAGAACTAGGAGAAATGTGTATCAAGTTGCTGAAAGGTAGATTTTAAAATTTTATTTATTTATTATTAAATATAAGGGGGGAGTATTCCTTAAAGTTAGAACTCTCCTGTAATGGACTGCCTTGAGAAGTAATGAGTTTCCTGTCACCAGAAGCCTTCCAATATAAATTGGGAGATAATTTATTGGTAATGTTGTAGAGGGGATTTTTATTTTAGCATCAGTTGATATGTCCTTAAATGTCTTTCCTAACAATGAGAATCTGTGAAAATGCATTGTATTTCTGAGTGACAGATAAATAGAATAAATAAATTGTGGCAAAATAAATTATAAACTATTCTAAATTGTTCAACAAGAAATCATTTTCATTTTGGGAGAAAAAAAATCCCATAGCATAATGCTGAAAAATAGCATGGTTTTGCTATCAGCACACTGGGATTTAGATCTTAGCTCTGCTGCCTATGTGATACAACAGTACCTCATTTATCCTCTCTATGTCTCAATTTCCCCATCTTTAAAATGGGACATGGGTGGCCTAAAAGATCACTAAATTTCCTTCTTGCTCTTGGTCCTAGGATTTTGAGATTAAGATTAATGGAAATAGCAAATACAATTTTCATTTTGCTCATTACTCTATCTGGCAAGCACTTGATGAGAATAAAGAAAAATTCTAATATATGAAAAAAAGGAAGTTATCTTATCTTAATCCAGTTGGGTAGTATCATTCTAATGATTATGACAGGATCAATATTATCAAACATGACTTTGGACCCAGTGGGAGGGATAAAGTCCAATATTCACACAATAGTTGACAGATGTTTGGCCTTTGTAGGAATTCCCTTATAAGAAACTCAATTGAAAGTCATTGGTCATTCTCCTTATTGACCAACCTCCACCAGGACTATTTGATCATTCTAGACTAATGAGCAATCCTACTTTTCTTGGCATAAAATGGTCTATTATGGAATAGAGCATGATGACACAATTTGCCTCTTTTTTGAAATGTTCAGTCATCTTGGGATCTCTTAATCTGTTTACCAGCTGTACTGATGAGTTGGATTTATTTAACTGTTATCACTGAGCTGACCTATGTTATAATGACAGATCATGTTCTAGTGAACAAAAGTATCATATTTCCCAGGCTTTTCCCTATGAAAAGAGAAATTTATGTCTAAAGATTCCACTGCCCCCCTCCCACTCTTTAAATGTAAATATGTCAGAGATATATTAAAATGGTATTCGATATAGACTACTATTTTTAAAACAAAGTTGTCATTCGACTCCTGGTGAATTGCTCGTAAATTCAGGACTGAATAAAGAGATCAGATTACATTAAATGCATTTTGGTATCTATAACTTTCTGCAATGAATTAAAACTGGCTGATCGTGTCTCTAGTGCATTTCATTTGCCGTTGATTCATGTACTGTAATATAACCTTCAAAATTCCCTTATGCCAACAAACTCACTCAGATATGCTGAGTGCAGGAGGAGATTAAAGTGGCTATAAGATTGAAAACTATACGAAGGCATCAGATAATGCAGTAGAGGTATAATGAAAGTGTAAACAAAGCCCACAAATGTAGAAATTACTGTTCATATAATCCACTGTTGAATTCAATGGAGAGTTTAGCTGCGAGTCGGATATATATTAATACCCAACAAATTGGCAAGATCAATACGCTGAGCCCGTTTCATTCTTATTAAAGTATTTTTCTCTTTGTGGCTAAGCAGAAGCAAAGCATGCCATTCTCCTTCAGAAAAATACAATATTTCCCCAATAGGAATTTAACATTCAGGTATACGCAGACCCATGGCTCCAAGAAACTTTCCTGGACTGATTTTCCTCCACATTTTAAGATTGAAATGACTTACAGAAATAACCTTCCAGATTTTCCATGAGCAATAATAGTGTTGGCTTTTTTTTTCTTCTTTTTTTGGTCTTTATATTGTGAAACCCAATCCATCCTTTAAAAGCTCTTTAAGCTGCTATAGATAAATAAAATAAATAAATAAATGGGCATTATTACCAAGCTTTGGAGGCTCTATTGTTTCAGGAGTAGCTGTGGCTATGGATGAATGCTTCCAACAGAAGTTAAAAGAGATAATGAGCCTTTAATGATACAAAATCAGAGCCTTGTGTGCCTAGTGAAGCTTGACACGAGCTGGCACTTTCAGCAAGCAAGGAGAACACATCCTGTCTCTTGGTTTTACAAGCCAAAAATATCCACCAAAGGGCCCTCCTGGACCATGACATGTCCCCCAAGGTAGAACTAGGCTCATTTATCTATTATGTTAAACTGGGATATGACACAAAACATAAAACTGAATTGAGATAAGGTGAGCCTGATTGCCGCCCACCTCCTAATTCATTCAATTCAACAATACACATTTATTAAGCATCTACTATGTGCTAGGCCCTGTAGAAACACAAATGAAACAGTACCTGTCGTCTGGAACTTATTATACTGAGATAAAATAGCATATATACGGATAAATTTATAATATATGTGTGTATATTATATATTATATGTATATATTATGCAATTACATTATATATTATGTGTATGTTAATATACTATGTAATATATAATATATATGTGTAGCTATTTAAATATGTAAGTATATTTTATATAAATTTATACATGGATATGTTTTTATATATGTAAATATTTAATTGAAGGTAATTGTTAATGAATGAAGGATTAGGAAAAGACAAATAAGATCTCTAAGATGAATATGCATTCAGTTTCAAAGCAAAATCTTCTTCTCTATTCTAGACAAAGAATTATACATTAGAAGAAATCTCAGGGACCATTTATTCCAACCTTTTTCAAGTACATGTGGGGAAACCAAGGTTCCCATTCTTGGGTTCCCAAGACACTGTTAATTCCACTTTATCAGAAGCATTCTCTACCAAACTCAAACAAAGATCTCCAGCATGAATGGGTCAGCCTCACTTTTTCCCTGCTTGTATTGACCAGGTAAGACACAACTTTGTTTTTCCTGTGGCCACTTTACTCATGGCTTTGAGGAGATCTGGTTTGAATCTCAGCTGTGATAATTTGTGAAACACACCTAGCCCTCCTTCTGGAGCAGTAGCCTGGAGGGTCTGCTCCTCTGAGAATGGAAACCAGTCTCCCTGACATGAAACCCTTCTTGTTTCTCAAAGGATTGGCATGTCTGATATGATTAGGGAGCTTCAGTTGTGCTGATTATAAATTAAAATTAGTAAAAACAGATTGATCAGGAAAGTAAGAAACATAAAGGTATATTGTAGCACTCTGTCTTTGCAACGATGCTTTTTTAATAATGAAAATGGACTTATTTTCTCAGGCTGGTCCAGTTTAGCAGAGACTTGGAACTGGAAAGAAATATAGAGATCATGTAATCTGAACTCCTCATTTTGTAAACAAGTAAACAGAAGGTGCAAAGACTCATCCCAAAACCTGAAGCTAATTTATGACAGAATAAGTTCTGATATATAATTTTAGTCAGAAAGTAAATTATCATCATGAAATAGTAATTTTTTCATTCCTGCCATTCCAGAAAGATTGAGCAAATACTTTAGTGGATAGAATTCTGAACTTGGAGTCAGGAAGATCTAGATTCAAATTCAGTCTCAGACATTATTAATCTTCTCATACTTTACACCTCCCCTTACTTCCTAGGACACAGACAAATAAGTTGTTAACCAGTGACACTGGCTAATTCATTCTTTCTCACACAAAAATACTATATCTCTCAACTCTGTATAGATTCTCTGGTTGTCTCCATGCCATATCTGGAATGTCTTGATCCTTATTGTTACCTTTTAGCTTCCCTATCTTCCTTTAAGTTTCAGCTAAAAATCCTACCTTCTACAGGGAAGAGATTTTCCAATTCCCTTTAACTCTAGTGCTTTTCTCTGGTTTATTCTCTCAATTCCTCCTTGCCCCCTACCCCCAAACAAACACACTTTGTATGTGTGTGTTTGTTTGTGTGTGCGTGTTTGTGTCTGTATCTGTCCCTGTCTCTATCTATCTATCTATCTCTCGCTCTTTTTCTCTCTCTTCCCTCTTTTTCAGTCTCTTTTTTTCTATCTTTCCCTTTCTCTCTGTCTCTTTCTCTGTCTTTCTGCCTCTTTCTCAGTCACTCTCTCTCTTTCTCTTTCTCTATATGCTTTGAATATTATTATAAATATAATGTACATGCAGGTATCTATATATTTAAGTCATTTCTATATAATTATTTTCCATGTTTTCCCTTTTAGAAAGAGGACTCCCTTCTAGGAGGACTAGATGGCACCTGAATTCAAATCCTGGCCCTGCTACTTGGAAAAATCCCAACATCTCTCTAGACTTTCATCATTTGTATAATAGGTTTTTTTATTTTTAAAAATATATTCTTTATTTTTTAATATTTTCTTTTTAAATTTTGAATTACAGATTATCTCATTCCCCTCCCACCTATGTCCCATCCTACATATGAAATCATGCAAACGTATTTCCCAATTACACATATTACAAAAAAGCAAAAAAAAGTGAGAAAATTATACTTCAATTTATACTCAGAAGTCATCAGTTCTCTCTCTGGAGATGGATAGTATTTTTTAATCATGAGTTATTTGTAATTATCTTAGATTATTGTATTGATCAAAGTAGCCAGCTCTTTCACCTGGTTGATCATTATTATAATGTTGATGTAACTGTACACAATGATCTCTCAATTCTTCTCACTTTACTTTGTATCAGCTCATATAGATCCTGCCATGTATTTTTTCCCCTCAAACCACTCACTTATCATTTTTTATAGCCTAGTAGTATTCTATCACATTCATATGCCACAAGGCAGAATCAATATAGTGAAATAAATGTAGGAATTCAACTGAATTCTCACAAATTCCCTCCAAACAACTTTAAAGTCATTCCTCTAAATGAAATTTGGAGTGGTAAAACCAACAAAAAAATAGGATGAAACAATACACTAGCCCAAGACAACTTAAAAGGGTAGTAGAAAAGATCTATTTTATTGGGGTAAGTATGAATCACAGTTCAGCACATACCACTCCACAAATCAGCATTAAGGCTCCAAGTGCCTAATCAAACTGTGAGATCCTGTTCTAGCACAAGCTAGCAGGACACCTTAAGACAACTGAATCTGTGCAGTGACTTTTGGAGCTATCATCTGAAAGTCAGTAAGTTGTCTGATTAGACAACTAATCAGAAGGTGATTTACAAAGATCCATGAGCTGGCACTGGGTATTGGACTATGTTGTATTATCCATACAGGGATCCAAACCACAGTCATGGGTAAAAAGTAGCAATAGTATATTAGGGCTCCTAATTGTAAGAAAATAAGGACACTAGCCACAATTCCAAAGCAGAAAACAGTTCTTATGTTTACTCATATAACACCTCAGAAGAACTGAAACCTTACAGATGCCCAGAATTAGCTCTGGAAACAACAGGAGAAAAAAAGACAACATGAAGCTTCAAATAGTGTTTCCTCCACCCCTGAAGCAGAGTCTAACCTTAACATAAAGTTGAAAGTCAAGAAATTGGCTGGCAAAAGGAACAAACGATACCAAAAAAAAAAAAAAAAAAACCCAAAACCCTGACCATAGAAAGTTACCACAGGGACAAGATGATCAAAATACAAATTCAGAAGAATATTGAAAAAGTTAAAATAGATACATACAAAGCATCAAAGAAAAATGAGAATTAGCTTCAGTTTATAAGGGAAGCACCAAAAAATGCTTAAGAAAGTAACACTTTAAAAAACAGAATAAGTCAAATGGGAAAAAAGGAACAAAAATCAACTGAAGAGAAGAATTCTTTGGTTCCATTGGTCATTGAAAAAGTTGGTCACTTTTAATAATATATTATCACTTTTAATAATAATGCCTTAAAAATTAGAATTGGGCAAGTAGAAACTAATGACTTCATGAAACAAGAAGTAATAAAGTCAAATAAAAAGAATGACAAAATAGAAGAAAACAAGAAATGTCTCACTGATAAACCAACTGATGTATAAAATAGATGAAGGAAAAATAACTTAAGAATTATTGAACCACCTAAAAGCCATTATCAAAAAAAGAGCCTAGAAAATCATATTGTTAGAAATTATCAAGGAAAACTTCCCTAGAAAAGTATCAAAGCATCACCTCCTGAAATAGTTCCCAAAATGAAAATTCTCAGGAATATTATAGCTAAATCTCAAAGTTCCCAGGGCAAGGAGAAAATTTGATTTTTAAAATATTAAACTGGAGAAGAATAAAAAAGTAAACATGAAAGGGAAATTATAAGGGATGTATAAGATTAAACTGTTTACATTCCTAAATGGGAAGATGATATGTGTAACTCCTAAGAACCTTATTATTATTAGAGTAGTTAAAAGCTATATACATAGACAGAGGGTATGGGTATGAATGAATTATGAAGGGATGACAAAAAATGTTTAGAGATCAGAAAGAGGGATGTCCTAAGAGAAGGGGTGGGGAATAAGAGTAGAATGCAATAAATTCTCTCATTAAAAAAGCACAAAAGAGCTTTTCCATGGAAGGAAAGGATAGGAGGTAGGGAATGCTTAAACCTCACTCTCACTAAAATTGACTGAAAGAGGGAAGATTCACACTCAATTGAGTATAGAAATCTCTATCTTATTTTACAGGGAAGTAGAAGGAGAAGGGAACAAGAAGAGGGAGGGAAGATTGAAGGTGATGGTGGTCAGAAGCAAAGCACTTGAGGGGGGACAGAGTGAAAAAAGAGAGAGAATAATGCACAAGGTTATAATAGACTGAAGGGAAATACACAGTTAGGAATCATAACTGAGAATGTGTATGAGATGAATTCATTCACAAAATGAAAATAGATATAAAAAACAAAATTCTAAAATATGTTATTCACAAGAAATTCACTTAAAGTAGAGAGACACACACAAAGGTCAGGGGCTGGAGAAAAATCTATTATACTTCAGCTGAAGGTAAAAAAAAAAAAAGAAACAGCAATCATGATCTCATACAAAGCAAAAGCAAAAGATTTAATTAAAATACTTTTTGCTAAAAGACATCATAGACAATGAAATAATATCATTATTAAACTGATATGCACCAAATGATATGAATCTAAATTCTTAAAGGAATGAAAAAGGAGTTACAGCAAGAAATGGCCATTAAACTACAATAGTGGGGAATATCATTTTTTCCAGCTCAGAACTAGATAAATTTAATAACAACAAAAAACAACAAGAATAAAGTTAAGAAGATGAATAGAATTTTAAAGAAATTAGATGTGATAGACCTCTGGAAAAAACTGAATAGAAACATAAAGGAATATATTATTTTTTCAATAATTCATGGCACCTATCCCAAAAATGGATCCCAAAAATGTATTAAGGTATAAGAATCTCACAACCAAATTCAGAAAAGCAGAAATATAAAAATAAATCCTTTTTAGATCATAATGCAATAAAAATAACACTCAATAAATGGTCATTAATTTGAAACTAAATAATCTAATCCTAAAGAATGAGTAGATCATATGGAAAATAAAAGGATTTGTGGCCAAAGAAGAAGTAGAGTACATTATAAAATGCAAAATGAGTAATTTTAATTATGTAAGTTAAAAAGTTTTTGTACAAACAAAACCAATGCAGACAAGATTAGAAGGGAAGCAGAAAACTGGGGAAAAAATTTCATTCAAGGGTTCTGATAAAGACCTTATTTCTAAAATATATATATAATATGTATATATATAGAGAGAATTGATTCAAATTTATAAGAATACAAGCCATTATTCAGTTGATAAATGTCAAAGGATATGAACAGAAATTTTTCAAATAAAGAAATTAAAACCATTTCTAGTCATATGAAAAAAATTCTTTAAATCACTATTGATCAGAGAAATGTAAATTAAGAGAACTCTGAGGTACCACCATATCCCTGTCAGATTGGCTAATATGACAAGAAAAGATAATGATGAATGTTGGAGAATGTGGGAAAAACTGGGACACTAATATATTGTTTGTGGAGCTATGAACTGATTCAACCATTCTGGAGAGCAAATTTGAACTATGCCCAAAGGACTATCAAACTGTGCATATCTTTTGATCCATCGGTGTCTCTACTGGGCCTGTATCTCAAAGAGATCATTAAAAAAAAATGGATCCACATATGCAAAAATATTTGTAGCAGAACTTTTCGTAGTGGCAAGAAACTGAAAACTGAGTGAATGCCCATCAATTGGGGAATGGCTGAATAAGTTATGATATATGAATGTTATAGAATTGTTTTTGTATAAAAAATGATCAACAGGATGTTTTCAGAAGCCTGGAGAGACTTACACAACCTATGTTATATGAAGTGAATAAAACCAAGAGAATATTGTACAGAGCAATAACAAAATTATGCAACAATCAACTCTGACGGATCTTGGCTCTTTTCAACAAGAAGGTGATTCAGGCCAATTCCAATAGACTTGTGATGGAGAGAGCCATCTGCATCCAGAAAGAGGAGTGCGGGGAATGAATGTGAATCACAACTAAGTATTTTCACCTTTTTTGTTGTTTGCTTGCTTTTTGTTTTCTTTCTCATTTTTCCCTTTTTAATCTCATTTTGTTTGTGCAGCATGATAATTGTGGAAATAGGTATAGAAGAATTGCACATGTTTAACATATATTGGATTACTAATGGTCTAGGGGAGAGAGTAGGAGGAAAGGAGGGAGAAAAAATTAGGAACCCAAGATTTTGCAAGGGTGAATGTTGAAAACTGTCTTTGCATATATTTTGAAAATAAGCTATTATTTTAAAAAAGTATAATTAGATCAAAGAATAAATCAATAAAACACATTTACAAGAAATGCACTTAAAGCAGAGAGACACACACAAAGGTGTGTCATTAAAAAGAATGAGAACAATGAGACAATATATAAAAAAAAATTTGAGTCAGCCAAAACAGTATTTAAGGATAATTTATATCTTTAAACACTTACCTCACTAAAACAGAGAAAGAACAAATCAAGCAATTGAGCATGTAATTGAAAAATGAGATAGAATAAATTAAAAATACCTAAATAAATGTCAAATTGGAAATCCTGAAAATCAAAGGAGAGATTAATAAAATTGAAAGTAAGAAAAATAATAAATAAAAGTAGGAGCTGGTTTTATAAAAAGATTAAATAAATAAAACATCAGTTGATTGGACAAACACATTCTATTCATTCAGTCATTCCCCAATTAATGAGCATCCTCTCAAATTTTAATTGTCACAAAAATAAAAGCTGCTAAAAATACTTTTGTAAATATTGACCCTTTTCCTTTTTCTTTGATCTATTGGGGTACAAATCTAATAATAGTATTAGTGAGTCAAAATGTATCACAGTTTTATAGACTTTTGGACATAGTTCCAGATTGTTTTTCAGAATGGTTGGATCAGTTTGCTACTCTACCAAAAATTCATTACTGTACCTATCTCCCCCACCCCATCCCATTCTCTAGCATTTATCATTTTTGATAAGTATGAGGTGGTATCTCAGGTTTGTTTTAAAATCAATAGTAATTTACAGCATTTTTTCACATGACTCCAAATAACTTTGATTTCATCTTCTAATATTACCTGTTCTTTCCCTTGAACCATTTATCAATTGAAAGAGAGAAGATTCACAGCTCTTATTTTTGACAAATTCGACTCAGTTCCCTATTTGAGAAATAAAGCCTTTATCAGAAAAAAAATTGTTATAAAAATTTTTACATTGCTTAATTAATAATCATATATTTTAGTAAAATGTAGTTTCCTTGATTATTGATTTTAATTAGATCTATTTTTGCTTTTGCCTTCTTTGGAATCATGATTGCTTCTCTTGCTTTTTTTTAATTTCAGCTAGAGCAAAATAGCTCCTGTGCTTTTATTATCCAGTATGTCTTTCTATTTTAAATTTGTCTCTTGTAAACAACATTTTGTCAGATTTTAGTTTCTAATCCATTCTGCTACCCTACTTCCATTTTATAGGTTAACTATGTGGTTTTCATTTTGGGGTTCTTGTAACTTTCATTTACATTATGGAAATTAATGTACATGTTGTTTTCTTGTCTGTACTTAATTCTCTCTTCATCAATTCATAAAAATCTCATGCTTCTGTGTATTCTTAATGCCCAACATTTTTATGGTGTTTTTTACATTCATTTATCATATTATATATAGCTGTTTCTCAATTGAAGGTAGCATTAATTTTATAGATAAAGAAACTGAGGCTCAAAGAGTATCAATAACTTACCTATGGTTGCATAATTCTTAAGAATAAGAAAGACAAGGCACCTAGGTGATTCAATGGATAGAGCATCAGCCCTGAAATCAGAAGGACCTGAGTTCAAATTTGGTCTCAGATACTTAATACTTCCTAGCTGTGTGACCCTGGGCAAGTCACTCAACCCCAATTGCCTCAGGGAAAAAAAAAAGAATAAGAAAGACTACTGGGCTTGGTGGCTCATAGCAGCTACAAAAAAAAAAAAAAAAAAAAAAAAAAAAAAAAAAAAAAAAAAGTTGAGACTGGTGAATTGCTTGAGTTCAGGAGTTCTGAGCTTTGGGCTATCATAAATTGATGATCTGCACTAAGTCCACTAGGAATGTGGAGTGGGCCAGCACCCGACTGTTTAAGAAGGGTCAAATCAACCAAATATGCACAAAACAGACCAGATCAAAGTTTCCACTCAGATAAGTATTGATACTGAGTTGGAAGATCAAGTCTAAAAAAAAATCAAGGCAAAATTTGTTGTAACCCTTTCTAACTTCAACTTCAGGATTTTATGCAGTATACTTTACTGCCTCTCCACCTACTAGCTGACTACATTGGAGAACTATTTTCAGTATTAAAATTTTATAAAACAAGAGATGAACATTACAATAAAGGAAATATTAATTTAGATGACAGAACTCTATACTGTAAACATAAACATTAGGAAGAATCAAGTTAGCTATTCTTTTAAACATATTAATTATATTATGTTGGTATAAGTACAGATTTATATATAAATATATGTAAGTATATATAAATAATTAAAATAAAAATTAAATTTAATTATATAACATGATATATAAAATATATCATATGAATACACACACACATGCACAGACACACATACACATATATCAATTCTAAATCTATCATCCTATGATCCTATATATGGAATTGTAAAGGAAAACCTAGTTTTTAATGTCAAGGGAAAAGGTGTTGGAGGGTAACTGAAACTCCAAATATGTTCCATGTAAATTCCTTTCCTGAACAGGAAGACTTTAGGATATTTAATTCTCCTCACATAGACATTACTAGGCTTTCTTAAGTGCTCTCTGGCAAAGCAAATGTTTTCATTGGAAGCTAGTCATAATAGCATATAGTGGATGTTTCCAGGACACTGTGTTGGTCCAAATTATATGACTGGTTCAGCACTGACATGAAAGTTCTTAAGAAAACCTGCAGTGTAACTGGGTTTTTTTTATTTTATGAATTGAGGTTTTGGGCTGCCTGGAGAACGTGCATACAATGTATGCCAGGATGTCCATGGTAATGAAGGATGGATTCAAAAGAATTAAATGTCAAATATTCCTATTGTTAAAGAACAGCAAATTCCATTAATTATGCCTCACATTGTTTCTTCTGTGCTGCTTGAAGGGTGCATTCTTGGGCTGATAATCAGCTGCAGTTAGAGAATACTGAGAATAATAGGGATAAAAAAAATTAAGATTTAAGTGAACCTCCAAGAAATGTAGGTTCATCTGATTTAATCAGTTGACATCTTTGAAAAATGACTGATGTTCACAAGGATGTGAAAATATTGTGGCTTGTGATAGTTTCGACTTGGAAAATAAGTAAGGACAAACGGAAGTATGATTGCTTTCTTTGTTCGGTCCCCTCCTCCCACTCCTTTACTACTACTGAGGCTGCTCTTTGCTCCCATATTGTCCTTCAGTGCCTCCATCCCAACTTATTTTTCTAGTCTCTCACCCTCAAATTTGACTTCAATTGCTTTTCTAGGCAGCTTGTTCCACATGGTCAGGCTTTTCAATAATACTGTTGCTGCTACTGCACACACTCTTTTCTCTCTGTCTCCTATTTTCCAAGTTGAATAAATAGTGCTTTTTTATTTTTTAATTTTTAAAGTTTCCTATCTCATCCAGACTTTAAGTCCAGTAGATACTCATAGACTGGATACTGAAGAACAAGAAAATTTTGAATTTCTTTGTTTCTAGTTTGTTCTTCAACTGTGAAATAAAAGGAATATATTGGATACCTTCTAAGTTCTCTTGTAGCTTTACATCTATAAAGTTATAAAAAGATACTTCCTACCTAACAAATTGACATATAAAATACATTCCTTAAAAATAGATTACCAATTATTATACAGAAAAGAAATATGCCCTTTCACTTTTGCTGTATGGTAATAACAGTGATGCATGGAAATAGTGACATACCAAATATTAGAGTAGGAAGAGAATAGTCATATAGTCAATCTGAAAAGAAATCCTCATTGTAACATACCTGATAAATGGTCATCTGGCCTCTACTTAAAGGCCAGCAATAAAGGAGAACCAATAACATGCAAGGGCAGATCATTCCATTTGAGAGGACAGCTAATTGTTAGTAAAGTTCTCCTGACTGATAACTAGGTAAACTAAATTTGCCTCCTTACAACTTAACCCATTGTTTTTGGTTCTGCCTTCTGCATCTAAAACAAACACACAAAAATCAAATACTTCTTCAACACGATTATCCTTCAAGTGCTTAAAGATAGCTACCATGTCATAGATATGTCTTTTTTTCTCAGCAAAATGCCCTCAATTGCTTCAACCCATTTTCATATGAAATGTTCTTTTTTCTTTTTTCCACTTAGATATTATTGTCAAATAGAAAGATGGTTTATACAGTAGATAGGAAGCCCACACAAGTTGGGAAAATCTGTGTTTAGGTCATATTTCTGACAAATGTGAGCTTTGTGACTTAAATGACAAGACATTTCATTTTTTAGAGCTCTATTCAATTCTTTAAAATTCTAAGCTTAGAAATAATACTAATTCCCCATTTTGTGACCTCCCACTTTAGGAAAATTGTCATCTTTATAATTTTTTTCTAAATATATAATCATCGAATAGAAGTGATTCTACTGTCTTTTTAAGCATCATTAGTTTCTCTTTTTTTATTTGATATTTGTAGCATTTTCTCAAATTATGTCAAATAAGACTGGGTGTAGTAAAAATATAGTCTTAACCTCTCTCTCTCCTCCCAAGTAAGTCTTTCAATTTGTCCTTAAAGGGTATTGAGACCTACCTAAACGTTTGTGCAGATTGGGGATTAAATGCTTGGACTTCACTTCCTCATCACTTGAGCATAGAGTTGCAATGAGATGCTCTGATGTTTGGCTGGTGGATCACAAAGCATAACTCAGGTAAGGGAATTGCTCTCAGCTGAATCAACCAGAGGTGTCCTCGGCACTTGCACTTGTTGAATATTCTGCTGTGGCCAAGAAAAACTCTTTTTGTTAAATGTTGAATGACTTATGAGTGCCTTGTTTTATTCCAATCTAAACCTAAACAATCAGGGTATTGGTCTGCGTCAAGCCCACACTTGGCTTGAAGAGCCAAGGAAGAGTGGGGAAATCTTTTCTCTTCCAGAATTTAGTGGGAAAATTTCTAAACTGCCCTCCATTAAATATAATAGTAATTTCCTGGCTTTTAATATTAGACATTTTATCATATTAATAAAGATCCTTTTATGCCTTCTTCAGGAAGTTTTTTTTTTTGTGTGTTTTTAAAGCACAAAGAATGTTGTACACAAAAGTTTTTATTGCATATCTTGATAACTTTTGCTTTTAATATAATCAATTATATGAGCTGTTTTCCTTATGTTTAACAATCCTTGTAAAACTGGTATCAATCTAATTTGATAATAATAAATGATTTATTGGATATATTGTTGTAATCTCGTTGCCAAGATTTTATTTAAAAATTTATAATTAATATTCATTATAATGAACATTATGATGATCAATGAACAATTAATATTCAAATCATAGAGTTAAACTATATATAAATATGTGTATAGCATTATATCTATATATAAATATATATGTGTCTATAGCATTTTCTTGTTGTTTTATCCTTTTCTGATCAAGATATTAGATGATGTTGAAAAAAATGGCTTAAAGTTTGTAAATTTTTTTAGTCTTTACAAAGGATAGGATATTAGTTTTTTTTTAAGTTCTAAACTACTTTTTCCTTTTCTCTGAAATTTTATTTTTAATGTATTTTTTTAAGAATGTAATTTCCTCCTCAGTACTTCTTTAGATATATCTTGACAATACTGACATTTTATCTTATCATTTTATGTTATATAATGCAATTATTAATTGTTTCTACAATTTGTGCTTTAATGTACTGTTAAATTTTTGTTTTTGTCTCTCTACAGTTCCTTGTCTTCTGTTTCTGTTCCCAGTACTGATTATGATTTTTACTGCATGCTGGATTGTAAAAGGTGTGTTTAATATTTCTATTTTTTAAAATTTATTTATTTTTTCTTTGTACCTTTGTACACTGTTTATTTTTTTAAATGTTTCATGCTGTTATGAGAAATAAATACGTTCTTGGTGTTCCTATTCAGAATTTGATGTCTTTTAGCTCTTTTCTAATAGTTCACTCAGTTCTCTACTTTTTGTTACTCTTTTCATTAAATTTGTCTATCTCTGAAGGAGGAATATTAAATATTAAATATTTTCTAGTATTTTCACGTTACAATGTCTTTTTGTAATTCACTTAATATTGTTATGAATATAAATATATCATTTGGATCATATATTTTATGTGTGTTGCATATATAAAAATATGTATATATACACATTTACATACATATATATATATGTAAGAATCTAAAAATGTCCTTTAAGTATGTGATCACCTTGCTTATTCTTATAAATATTATATATTTTTGTTTTTGCTTTGATGGATTTTTTTTTGCACTTGTAACAATGTTTAATTTGGGGTTTTAGTCAATGTATAAGTTTTGTTTCAGCATCTCCTTTTGTTCTCTGCAAGTCTTTGCTTTTTTAAATATGTGTGTGCTGCATGTATTTTAAACAACTGATTGTGGAGTTTGATTTTCTTATCATCTGTCACTCTCTTTTGTTTTACTGAATTGTTTAATCCATTCAATATAAAACATTAGGTTTTTGTTTTCCTTCATTTGTTTCTTAAGTCATTCTAAAATTTATTTAATATTTCTTTTTTAAAGTCAATACATCATCTTTATATTTTGTTGTATTTAAAACTACTTTGATGCAACTCTGTTTCCACAGGCTCTCTTCCCTTCCATCTTCACTCCTATTTGTCTATCCTTTCCCTGTTTAAGGGTATTACTTAAAATATTTTGTTTTCTTTTATTTAGTTACTCATTTCTCCCCCTGCTAATTTTCTTCTTTTCCCTCCTATTAACTATATGTTCTTTTAAAATATTCCCTCCAATTTATGACCAAAGAAGAACTAGAGATCATTACTGATCACAAAATAGAAAATTTCAACTATACCAAACTGAAAAGTTTTTGTACAAACAAAACTAATGCAGACAAGATTAGAAGGGAAGCAATAAACTGGGAAAATATTTTTACAGTCAAAGGTTCTGATAAAGGCCTCATTTCCAAAATATATAGAGAATTAACTCTAATTTATAAAAAATCAAGCCATTCTCCAATTGAAAAATGGTCAAAGGATATGAACAGACAATTCTCAGATGAAGAAATTGAAACTATTTCTAGTCATATGAAAAGATGCTCCAAGTCATTATTAATCAGAGAAATGCAAATTAAGACAACTCTAAGATACCACTACACACCTGTCAGATTGGCTAAGATGACAGGAAAAAATAATGATGATTGTTGGAGGGGATGCGGGAAAACTGGGACATTGATGCATTGTTGGTGGAGTTGTGAACGAATCCAACCATTTTGGAGAGTAGTTTGGAACTATGCTCAAAAAGTTATCAAACTGTGCATACCCTTTGATCCAGCAGTGTTACTACTGGGATTATATCCCAAAGAGATTATAAAGAAGGGAAAGGGACCTGTATGTGCACGAATGTTTGTGGCAGCCCTTTTTGTAGTGGCTAGAAACTGGAAACTGAATGGATGTCCATCAGTTGGAGAATGGCTGAATAAATTGTGGTATATGAATATTATGGAATATTATTGTTCTGTAAGAAATGACCAACAGGATGATTCCAGAAAGGCCTGGAGAGACTTACACAAACTGATGCTGAGTGAAACGAGCAGGACCAGGAGATCATTATATACTTCAGCAACAATACTATATGATGACCAGTTCTGATGGACCTGGCCATCCTCAGCAATGAGATCAACCAAATCATTTCCAATGGAGCAGTAATGAACTGAACCAGCTATGCCCAGAGAAAGAACTCTGGGTGATGACTAAAAACCATTACATTGAATTCCCAATCCCTATATTTTTGCCCACCTGCATTTTTGACTTCCTTCACAAGCTAATTGTACAATATTTCAGAGTCTGATTCTTTTTGTACAGCAAAATAACAGTTTGGTCATGTATACTTATTGTGTATCTAATTTATATTTTAATATATTTAACATCTACTGATAATAAAAAAAATAAATAAAATAAAATATTCCCTTTTCTTATCTCATCTCCTCCAACTTCTTATGCTTGTTCAGTTCTTATGCTATTCAGTCATGTCTGATGCTTCATGATCCTGTGAATCATACTGTCCTTGGGATTTTCTTGGCAAAGATACTGGAGTGTTTTGATATTTCCTCCTTCAGTGAATTAGGGCAAACAGAGATTAAGTGACTTGTTCAGAGTTACATAGTAAGTGTCTGAGGCTGATGCTAAATTCTGCTCTTGATTCCAGGTCTAACACTCTATCTACTGAGCCATCCAGAAGCCCTTTCTTATAGTTATTAGTTTTTCATATTTACTGAACTTTTAAAAAATATTTCTTTTGTTTTGTTCTCTGTAATTCTCTTCTCTTCCATTCTATTCAGAAATTTGGTTTCTCTGAATCCGGGATTCTTATGAATTCTTTTATTTTCTCTTCAAGTTTTATTGAAGTTTAGGTTTCTGATATAATTGGTTTGAGCTGCCTTTTCTAGTCAGTTTCTACTGCTTACCTTTTTAAGGACTTACCCTATTACCCCTTAATTTTTCTGTACCTCACTCTTTAAAAAAATATAAATTTAAGAAAAAAATACATGTTGATTCAAACTATCAATTAATCGCTACCCCATGGTAGTAATTATGTACTTTATTCAGTTCTTTTCTATGTTTTCTATTCATGTTCCTTCTCAGTGATTGCCATTTCATTCCTGTATGCCCAGCATTCTGTTTGCCATATTTCCCTATAATCTCACATACCCCATCTCTTAGGTCAGAATGTTGACTATAGAAAAATATCATTTTCATAAAAAATAACCTACAAATCCACAAGATGCCTTCCAGATTAAATTCATCATTTGATCTTCATTTTACATCATAGACATGCATCTCTTCTCTTTTGAGAGTGTTCTGCAGGTTCCTCTCCCCATCATTATATTGATTTTCACCCCTTTCAAACTCAATACTATCTTTCTGTTGCCTTTTTCATTCTCTTGTACTAGTACTGACAATAGGAATCAATGAATTTTTTCTGTTCACCTGTGCAATTGAAATTCACTTCCCATTTCCCTTTGTCATATTCTTGTCCCAGTTTTATGTGCTTCTCACTTTCCAGCACTTCTTCCCAATATTCTTCCCACTTTTAATCTACAAAATACATTATTCTCTCTATAGGGAGATACCAAAAGTTTAGTCCATGATATCTCAGTTCTGTTCTTCTTTTATTCTCCTTGGTGTATAGGTGCATGGAATGACCAGTCCTGTAATATTATTTCTAGTACCTTGCAGACAAATTCTCTGTCTTATACATATGTATTTCAGTGAAAGAGATATTTGTTTGGAGGCTTGATTCATTCCATTTGCCTGTCTCCTTGACCAAATATAAGTAGATCATCATTTAATTATGTTTTGCCTAGGCATACCTTGAACGAACTAAAATCAATTGCCATAGTAAACCTTTATGTTCTTTTACAAATTTGAATTTTTTAGATATCAGCTGTAGGTTAGCAGTTGCATAGTTTTATTTTAAGTCCTGAACAAACAACACTAAGTTCCATTATGAATTTCAATGTTATGCTAATTAAGCTTTGTAATTTTATTGCTGTTATTAAGGTTAATATACTATTATTTGTAATATTTCACTATAACTACATTTGCTATTAATACTTGGGAAATGAAATGGATCAATAAAGCCTCTATATTTTTTGCATGTTTACATTATTAAAAATGTAATAAGTCAGGAAAAATTCATAACAGGGAAATCTATTAGGTGATGTAATCATTTTTCAAGGGAAATGGTAGGAACCCCCTACTGCTGAGGTCATTTAGAATTGGACTAGAAAAAGCCTCTAGGAATTCTGCAGAAAAAGCTAATGTTGGAACAGAATGGCCTCCATGACCTAATAGAATTTCCATCTTTAAACCTTTTAGATGGCTTATTGTAGCTGATATATATCAAAATAACTTTTCCTTCCTTAAATGTCTGCATTTCAAATAACTTAGCCACTTTGGAGAGGCAAATATTGTTTTAGATTCAAGGGATGCAACTACAATAATAGAGCAATTCCTGGCTCTAAGGAGCTTGCATTCTCTTGAAGGAAAATAACATGAACATGGAAAAATAAACTCAAAATGTATTAAAAGTAAATAAAAAGTACTTTTGCAATTGAGGAAACTAGTTTTTGGAGTAGGATAAGTTTCCTAGAAATGAAAAAGGAAATGATCAGAGACATGGAAGAAAGTGTAGATCAGGACAATTTGACTTTAATTGAAAAGAAAATTTTCTCTTTCTCTGAAACTAAAAGAAATGAGGAATGGTCATAGACAGTGGTTCTGAAAAAGATTTTTGGGTTTTAGTGGATTGCAAACTTAACACAGGTATGCAATTAGACAGAAGTTGTTAGGAAAAGATCTTTGGGTTTTGGTGCATTGCAAGCTTAACATAAGTTAACAGTGTGATAGAACAGTCAAAATGCTAATGCAGTCTTGGACTATATTATAAGAGGCATGGCTTACAGGAATAGAGAGAAGATAGTCATACTGTACTCTGTCTTTGTCAGATCTTATTTGAGGTAATTGTTCAATTCTGAAAGTCACTGTAGAAGAATATTGATAAGCTGGAGTGTCCAGAGGAGGGCAAGAGGGATAATGAAGAGTCTTGAGTCAACTGCATATGAAAATTGACTAAAAGAATTAAGCATGTTTAGTCTAAAGTGGAGAATACTCAAAAGAAAGACTTATGTGTTAGTTTTCTTAAAGTATCAGACACCCTATCAAACTGAGGGCGTAATAGAGTAATGATTATTGGAAGTTGACAAGGGGAAAATTTAGGTTTGATGTTTAGGAAACATTTCCTAACTATTAGATAAAAAGATCCCCTTCCAGGGTAATTGGCACAGGTTAGGTAGTTTATAGTAGAGATTCTTTTGTACGTGAATTGGAGTAGATTGTTTCAAATTTCAAATTCTATGATAATAAGGAGAGAATAGGAGATGGCATAAAAGCTATCTGAAATATAGAATTAGGAAGAAGAAGGATCTCTATGATGAATAGCCTTAATTTCTTAATGAAGTATGGGGTAAAGAACCTTACCCTTTGATACACTTCTTTGATGAGAGAGAGGGGATAGGTAATAGTATTATTGACCATTGACCATTGACATCATAGACAGTGTTTTGATTTGTGAGTAGTCACAACAACACATTTTAGTTGGATTTAAGTAAGGCAGAGTTTCACAAAGCCATCATGTGTTCACTCTCTTTTCCAAAGTTAACAAAGAACAGTGGCAAGACAAATGTCAGGACAACTGATGATAACCCAGGGTGCTATGGATGACCTTGTCATCTTCAATGTCTGACCAAGGTCTAAGAACTCTAGCACACCTGTTTTAGCCACTTTCATGGCCTTTGGAACAAATTATTCTCATTCATCCATTTTGGTGGAAGTCTTCACATGCTTGGACATCTTCCTAATTCACTGACATCTTTGAGACCTACTTGTTACCTTCAACCTGGTTTAGCCTGTCTTGTCAAGACAATTTATTAGAGTGTGCCTGCTGCACATGCTACACCTTCTTGGAGTCATAGCAGAGAGTTGGGTGAATCAGGCGGACAGCAAAGGTGGATGAGTCCTGAAAAGAGCTCAGAAATCCCTCATTTTGGAGGTGCCAGTACTCCTGAACACCCTCTACATACCAGAGAGGCAATTAGGAAAAAAAAATAAAAGAATTTACATGTGATTAGTAAGGTCTTGTTAGGCTTCCACAACATAAATTTTTAGTCAATATAATTTGGAAGTTAAGATTTAAGTATCTGCCTGCATAAAGAACAGTTCCTCCAGTTAAGCTCTTGAGAAAGAATTCTTTTTTTGAGGAGTAGAATAGACTCATTCTTGATTTATATTTCCTTACTTCCCCTCCTTAACAGGAGCCTCAGAGAACCAGAAGATTTGGAAGGAATTGGCATCCTAGTTCTAGAACACTTCTAAAACAGCAGTAATTGATGGCAAAGTCTGAACCACCAGTTCAGAATGAATGAATGGCACCTTCAGAATGCTACAAAGACCCCAGAGCATAAGCTGCACCATATCTTTAAGCAACTTCATAAATACCCTATGAGGGGAAGAAAATAATTTTTACCAATCAGGAGGTTTGACTAGTATGGGTTTCAATGTCTTCATTTATGAAAATAATAAGTTCCTTCTACCTCTAAACATATGATCCTAGGTAAAATCCAGATGGTAAAGAGAAGCCAGGCAGTTCCTTTAGCTCTCCATACTTTCCTTCAGAAACAATATTAAATCAAGCCTCTAAAAGAATTCTGGAGTGATAGAACCCCCAAAATCCAGAGTGAAACAATTTTCCAGCCCAGGAAAACTTAGTACTTCAGAAAAAGTCTTTCTCGTCTGTGTAAAAGGGTAACACATCCCAGTGCAGGTGATATCTGGGCAAGCCAGCAGGAAGCTTTTAGCCAAGACACAGAGCAGCAACCACGACCCCAGTTTTGGCTCAGTAGGTCAGTAGTATACAGGTCTGCTATGAGGCCTCTAGTTCCAGTACAGCAAGTAAATGGCCAGCCTCAGAGGTCTCAGAACAGAAAGTCAGTGACCAGGCTTCTGGGCCCCCAGCACAAGAAACTTGGGACTATCTGCCTCCTCCCCCCCGTATCCCAGAAGCAAAAGTCAACTTTTTAAAAAAAATGAGCAGAAATCAAAAAAGAGCCCTGAACATAGAAAAGGTGGAAGGGAAGATAAGAGCATAAATTCAGAAAAGGACAACAATGTCAGAATGACTATATGTGGAGCCACAAAGGGCAATGTGAATTGATTTCAAGCCCAAAAGGTCCTCTTGGAATAGTTCAAAAAGGATTTTTAAAATCAAATGAGAGAGATAAAAGAAAAATTTGGAAAAGAAATGAGAGTTATGTAAAAGAATTATGAAAGTAAGAGTCAACAACTTGGAAAATGAAGCACAAAAATTGGCTGAAGAAAACAATTCCTTTAAAAGTAGAATTGACCAAATGGAAAAGGAAGAACAAAAGCTAAGTGAAGAAAATAATTCCCTTAAAAAATAAAATTGTACAAGTGGAAGCTAATATCTCTATGAGACTTTTTTAATTAGTCAAATAAAATCAAAATAATTAAAACAAGCAGTTGAAATAGGTTCATGTTTTAGATAGAAAAGGTGATATCATAAGCAAATTAGGAGATTAATGAATAGTTTATTTCTCAAATCTATAGAGAATGTAACAATTTATGACCAAACAAGGTATAGAGAATATTTTAAAATGCAAAATGAATAATTTTGATTACGTTGAATTAAAAAAACCCAGAACCAATGTAATCTAGATTAGAATGAAAGCAAAAAGATGGAAAACATTTTTAACAGTGAATATTTTTAATTAAGGGCCTCATTTCTCAAATATGTAAAGAACAGAGTCAAATTTATAAGAATATGCCATTTCCCAATTGATAAATGTTCAAGGGATATGAACAAGCAGTTTTTAGATGAAGAAAATAAAACTATCTATAGTCAGGTGAAAAAAATACTCTAAGTCACTAATCGATTGGAGAAATCCAAATTAAAATAATTCTGAGGTACTATCTTTTATCTATTACACCACCACTATGTCTGTATCCCAAAGAGATCATAAAAAAGAGAAAGAAACCTACATATACAAAAATATTTATAGAAGATCGTTTTGGTGGCAAAGAATTAAAAATTGAGGAAATGTCCATTAATCGGGAAGTGGCTGAACAAGTTGTGGTATATGAATGCAATAGGATATTGTTTTCTATAAGAAATGATGAGCAGGCAGATTTCAGAAAAAACCTGGAAAGACTTACATGAACTGATACTGAGTGAAGTGAGAAGAATGAGGATAACATTGTACAAAGTAACAGCAATGATTTGTAATGATTCACTATGACTGACTGCTCTCTTCTGAGCAATATAATAATCTAAGACAATTCCAAGAGCATTCCCTCATGATGGAAAATGCTATGCACATGCAGAGAAAGAACTGATGGAGTATGAATCCAGATCAAGGCATAATATTTTCACTTTGGGGGGTAGTTTTCCCTTTTGTGCTGTCTCTTCTTTCACAACATGATTAACAAGAAAATATGTTTATTCAACTGCACATATATAACCCCTATCAGATTGCTTGCTATCTCAGTTGGGGGGGGGAGGGGATAGTGTTGGGAGAGTGGAAAGGAAGAAAATTTGAAACTCAAAGTCTTATGAAAATGAATGTTGAAAATAAAAAATAAAATCACACACACACACACACACACACACACACACACACACACACACATACACAGACCTGTAATCTTGATTTCATACAGAGTAAGAATAAGATAAATTTGAATGTAATTCAGGGTGCCAACCCAAATGGAAGGCAATATTTTTTTTTTCCTTTCAGGCCTTCAAGAAGCTTTGTTTCTGCAAACACTGGCAAACAGACAACTAAAGCAGGGTTTAATACATATTTTTCTTTAAAATATTTCCATGGCCCAGTGCTTCCAAAATGCTACTTTAAATGTGATGCCATCTACTTAATTATATAGGTTATACCAGAGTGAGGTAGTGAGCCAGAGACACTTATTCATACAACAAAAGAGAGATGCAAGAAATATTTGGCACAGATTTGGGCTAATTCATCTGCATTCAGCCCCAATGAATTCAAATTTAAAAACCAATTTCCAGTGTGCCCTCCCTCGCCAATGCTCTATTTACTGTGGGCTCCTGCAACTAGGGAAAGCTTTGATTTAATTTTGTATCCATTTGTATTATCTCTCTCAGAACCAGTAGAGTAGCAAGATTAAATCAAGTCTAATCTGTTTGTGCGGAAATAAAGAATGACCTATAATAATGCATCTACCACATACCATTTAACATTGCATTGTAAAAGGGAAGCTTATAATTTCATACACAACTTTTTTTTTTCTCCTGCTAATCTTAGCTTCAGAGTTGAAAATATAGGCTGGTCATTGTAGCCTATATTATTGTCATCTGAATGGTAGTTCATGATGATGTCTATTCATGTGAACAGGATGATGATGGCTATCTTAGGTGCCCAGACTGAGAGATCTGATTTTGAAATCTGAATTGTATCAAAAAAGGGGCTTTTCTTCTTCCTCAAGAAGTCAGGTATGAAAAAGATATATTCCTGAACATCAAGAATATGAAAGTAATCAAAATACTACCCCCTCTAATCGTAGATAATCTTCTGCAGAGTCTGACTGGATGCTATTCCTCTATCACTTAAATAAGAAAGATGATAGTATTAATGTTGGTTTTTCTAATCAGCTTTCAAAACTAATTTAATTACAAAAGGATAGCTACCTTAAGGAGTACCTAGTTCTAAGGTAATCAATATTTAAAGAAAATGGAATAGATCACAGAATAATGTCCATCAAATATCTATATGACAAAGACTACATCAAGTCTGGACAACTAAACTGTAAACTCTAACACAGACTAAAACGAATGAAGGGGAAAATGTTGGAGATGTGGAAAAATCAGAACACCAATTTACTATTAGTGGAACCATGAACTAATCTAACCATTTTGGAGAAAAATCTGGAATTGTGCCCAAATTATTAAACTACTTATACTCTTTGACTCAGCAATATTACTACTAGGTCTGTTTCCCAAGATGATTGGGGAAAAGGGGAAATAACCTATATGTTCTAAATATTTATAGTAGCTCTCCTTTTTGATAACAAAGATCTGGAAATTGCTGTGATGCCTGTTAATTGGGGAATAGGTAAACAGATTGTGGTATAGGATTGTGATGGAATACTTCTATACTATAAGAAACAATGAGCTCAGTGGTCTTAGAAAAATATAGATATACTTGCACAAAATAATGAAAAGTGAAATCAGCAGAAACAAGAGAACAGTAATAGCAATATCATTTTAAGAACAACTTTGAGGAATTAAGTCATTTTAACTTATAAATACACAAATTAACTATAAAGAAGCTAGGAAGAAAGATTATATTGAAAGATTAAAAAAAAAAAAACCTGACACACATACACATATCTTTGTGAGTAATGGTAACCATCCTTAGAGTGTGGGAAGAAGAAAAAAAAGGGGAAAGAGTTATATGTTAAATTTATTATATATTTAAAAGGAATAACAAGTTGTACATAATAGATTTGTGTACAGTTTCATCTGCTGTCATCATCTTTCCTATTCTGTTATGGAAATGCTTGCTTTATTTCTTAAATTCAGAATAAAATTATTTTTCTAAAAATATAATTTTATGGGTTTTAGAGGTGAAAGAGACATGAGAGATCATTCAATCCAATTATCTATTCTTTCTAACTCTTTTATATGAGAAAAACTGAGTTCTAAGAACACACAGGTAATAGGGTTCCAAGCCAAGTTTGTCCAATTATAAATCTATTCTCTCAAACATCCCATGTTACTTCATAAAGGACTTATGAAGGAAGAAGCTATTTGTATCTAGAGAAAGAAACTGGTAGAGGTATGTATAGAATAACTTCCACACACACACATATACATATACACACTTAACTATTTGTGTTTATTTGTAGTATCTCTAGGATGGGGGGGGGAATTTACATGATAATTTTGTTGTATATTTGAAAGGAATAGCAAGTTGCTCATAGTAGATTTGCAGTTTTATGTATAATCATCTTTTTTATTGTATTATTACTGAAATGTTTGTTTTACTCCATAAATTAAAAATAAAACTTAATGAGTTTTTAAAATAAGGAAAATGAATTTTTTTTAGTAAATAATTCTTTATTAATCCATTAACACAGTGGTCAACTTATATGGAAGGCAACTGCTACATCCTCCAAAGTGAAGCAGTTATAAATATATCATCAAAGTATGGAACATTAAAGTTGGAATGAACAAATAGAATACATATGCATGGACAACAAAATTGGTTCATTAAGGGACTCTGACTTTAACTCCAGATATCTTATATTGCTGATTGAGGGGTGATACTTGAGTCACCCTCTGGTAAATCTAAACTGCAATTAGACACATATTTCAGCATACTTGTCTAATTTAACACTTTCATTTTCCTGCTTGGTGAAGATAGAGAATATAATCTTACATAATGGTGTCAATGGAATATAAAGATGATGAGAATTTGTGAAATACCCACTCTCCACCCAAGGGGTGAGTGAGAGATCTATATTTGGCCTCTCTGGAACTTTGGGACTAGAAACTCTCTGAATAGACTATATGAACTTCTTCCCCAAATTACCCTTAGTATATAATCCACTAGAAGATATTTGAGGTTTTCCTGTCTTACAACTTTGATGGGTTCTCATAAATCTCATACCAACTGCATAGCCATACAAGATCAGCTTCTCTTCACATGCAAAAAGGCATTAGCAATTCAATATAAAATAGAGATGAATCTTGTGAGTTCTCTGTTCTTCCCCATTCCAAATTCCAATGACAGTTAATTTACAATGAGACATCACATACTTCTCCTAGTAACAACTGTAATATAACAGTAAGACTTTACTTTTATAACCAGAAATAGGGACCCAGCTAGTTTATAAGTATATAATTATGTGAATAGATGTACATATGTATGAATAAAACAATTAATGAGGCATTTATTAAGAATTAACTAAGTGCAAATCAATATGTTAAGCTCAAAGTTACAGACAGAAAAGCAAGACAGTACCAGCTCTCAAGAAAGTCACACTCTAATTGAGGAGATAGCCCATAGAGAAGCTTTCAGCTTCAAGTCAGATTGAAAAATTCCATTGTCCTTAGGGTGCTGTACAAAGCAGATATTTGTTCTTTTTAACATCATTTTTGTTGTTGAAATCATATGATTTTCTAATGTTGAAGTATTTGACATTGTCAAAGAATTTGGTGACAAGAACTTCCTTTCTGGATCTCGAACAATACCTTTGGATGAACCACCTATAGGACCAACTGCCAGATTATATCTCCACAGGTGTTGCTTCCCCAGCATAATGGGAAGAACATTGGACTGAAAGCAATGTTACTTCCACGGCTCTTGAATTCAGGATCCTGTACTATGTGCAGCAGAGTAGGAGGGAGAGGTCACAGTGATTTCCGCAGACATGGTGGTTTGACTTGCCTGGAATAGCCTGTCTTCTGTTTCTTGTCTAGGCTGGCTTCCCTGTGTGGCACTTAGCAGTCAACCAGCAGCCAGGAGATGGCTGGGCCCTGCTCTAAAAGAGTCATTTTCCTGGATGAGGACTATGAGAGCTGAGCTGGAAGCAGGAGCGGTGGTAGGTGATGAACTGTGCTGTCATTTCTAGGGTTCCTGTATCTATCTCATTGTTGGTGGCAGATGTTTTTTATTATGGAGCAAAGTGGGCCTCTTTACCATGATTATTTCTCCCCTCATTATGGCTTTGGGGACTAAGTTGGAAGCAGATTTGATTGTTTCAAGGGCCTGGATAGAAGTGGGAATGGGGGGAAGTATTACTACTCCTAAGGCTGTTACACTCAGTATTTTGGGATGTTTCCATTGGATCTAAAGGGAGAATATTGCCCCTGGACCCAGATGGCTCTTGGGAAAAAAGTGAATGTTGACTTTGAACAGCCCTCCCTCACTTAAGTCCAATTCATTTGCAAGTCAAAGTTTTATCTCCCTGATGTCATATAGTCCTCTGAGAAATGGATAAATAGCAATCTCTATGAGAAGAAAAGCTAGCTGTCCCTTAGGGGACTCAACTGATACTAGCCAATTGGACAACACAGCTTTTTTCTTTTCTTTTCCTTTCCTTTTTCTTTTCCTTTCCTTTTCTTTTCTCTTTTCCTCTTTCCTTTGTCCTTTTCTTTTCTTTTCTCTTTTCTTCTTTCCTTTTTCCTTTCCCTTCCTTCCCTTCTTTCCTTTCCCTTCCCCTTTCCCTTTCCCTTTCCCTTTTCCTTTCCTTTCCTTTCCTTTCCTTTCCTTTCCTTTCCTTTCCTTTCCTTTCCTTTCCTTTCCTTTCCTTTCCTTTCCTTTCCTTTCCTTTCCTTTCCTTTCCTTTCCTTTCCTTTCCTTTCCTTTCCTTTCCTTTCCTTTCCTTTCCTTTCCTTTCCTTTCCTTTCCTTTCCTTTCCTTTCCTTTCCTTTCCTTTCCTTTCCTTTCCTTTCCTTTCCTTTCCTTTCCTTTCCTTTCCTTTCCTTTCCTTTCCTTTCCTTTCCTTTCCTTTCCTTTCCTTTCCTTTCCTTTCCTTTCCTTTCCTTTCCTTTCCTTTCCTTTCCTTTCCTTTCCCTTTTCCCTTTCTTCTCATTTCTTTTCATCTGTCCATCCAGGATATCATGCCTTTACCTGCTCTACCTACAGGAACATTAATTTTGATCCTTGAAACTTCCAAGATAACTTGGAGTTTTTTTTTTTTTTTTTGATTGAATAACAATAGGTCCCAGAATAAGTCTCACTTGGTTATTCTTTGGACTTTCATTGACACAGAGTGAATGTAAATAGCAATTGTGTCTGGGTGAGAACCTTAAGGGTTTTCTCTCAGATTTTATATATGTGTGTTTGTGAGTGTGTGTGTGTATACCTGTTTATATATATGTACATACACACACACACACACACACACACACACACATATACACCACAGAAACTTAGTAAAAGAGGTCATTCTCTGCCTCATTTCTCATCTAGCTTTTGTCACTGAATGGGAGTTACTTCAGTTAAACTGAGATCTATTGAAGATCTTAGCTTAAAAAGGCCAAGATCTCCCACTGTTCCAGGGCCATCTCCAGTCATCCTGATCTATATCTGGCCATTAGACCCAAGTGGCTCTGGAGGGGAAAGTGAGAGTAGTGACTTTGTGTAGCCCACCTTCCCTTAAATTAAATTCACTTGCATGCCGTGGCATTACCTCCCTGATATCATGGTCTTCTTCCAGAGTGAAGGATAAACAACAACTACACCAATGGCCAAGTTTGACTCCTGATATAGGCAGTCTCATTTCTTTTTCTCAGGGAGTGCTTTTGCTGCTTCATTTAAATGGCTTATCTGTCTGTCTCTCTATACATATTTCCATTTAGTTAGAGAATATATGTGTATATGTATAATTCTATAATAGTCTATTCTATTCTTTTTTATATGTATATGCATATACAGAAAGGAACATAATAGTCATATAAAAATGTTTTTCATTTCATTGCATTTTTCTCCTCTGAAATATTGATTTGATTGCCTAAAATGTAACTTAAGATATCCTGCAAGTTACTCTGAGAAGCAACAAGAAGTACATAAAAGACTGGTTTTAAAGTCAGGACATTAAGGTTCAATCCCTCCTCTGACAAATACAAAGTCACATAATTTTTCTGTGCCATAGTTAACTCTGTAAGGCAAGAGTCATTATTACATGAGTTATCCCTCTACCTATGTGATTTCCTACACTGACAAAATCACCTGTCTAGAGAATGTGATCATAGAGCTACCATTTATATAGTATTTAGTACATGTCAGACACTGCCCGCCAGACACTGTACTAAGAACTCTGCAATTATTAACTCATTGTATCCTTAAAATAATGCTAAGAAGTAGGAATTTAAGCAGAGGGTAAATGACTTGCTTAAGATGACATAACTAGAAAGTGCCAGATTTGATATTTGGTCTTCCTTACTCAAGTCCCAATACTCTATTCATTGTGCTAACTACATTACTTTTAAAATTTTAAGACATAGATTCAAATCCTAACTGATTTTTTTCAGCTATGTTACCTAATGTTTGCAAGTCTTAAGTTTCTTTTTTTGAAAAATTATGATGATATTTAAAATAATCAGCAAGCATCAGATGTAATGGAGATAAATTAGAACAATTCCCAATAAGATCAGGGATGAATAAAGATCGCCCACTATCACCATTACTATTCAATATTGTATTAAAAATGTAAGTTTCAGCAATAAGAGAAGAAAAAGAATTTAAAAGAATTAGAATAGGAAATGAGGAAACCAAATTATTACTCTTTGCAAATGATATGATGGTATATTTAGAGAATTCTAAAGAATCAGCTAAAAGCTACTAGAAACAATTTACAACTTTGGCAAAGTTGTAGGATACAAAATAAATCCACATAAATAATCAGCATTTTCATATATTACCACTGAAGTCCATAAGTATGAGATACAAAGAGAAATTCCATTTAAAATAACTTTAGATAGATAATATAAAATATTGGGGAGTCTACCTACCAAGGCAAAGTCAGAAACTATATGAACACAATTACAAAACACTTTCCACACAAATAAAGTTAGAGCTAATCAATTGGAAAAGTATCAAGTGCTCATGGATAGGCCAAACTAATATAAAAAAAGGCAATATTACATAAATTAATTTACTTATTCAGCATCATACCAATCAAATTCCTAAGAAATTATTTTACAAGCTAGACAAAATAATAACAAAGTTCATCCTAGAGAACAAAAGGTCATTCAAGAGAATTAATGGGAAAATTAATGGAAAAAATGCAAATGAAGGTGACCTAATTGTACCAGACCTAAAACTTTATTATAAAGCAGCAGTCATGAAAGACATTTGTACTGACTAAGAAATAAGAGTAGACAATTAATGGAATAAATTAGTTTTACAAGACACAATAGTAAATGACTATAGTGATCTAGTATTTGATAAACCCAAAGACTGCAGCTTTTGGAATAAGAACTCATTATTTGACAAAAATTGCATGGAAAATTGGAAATTAATATGACAGAAACTAGGCATTGACCCACACCTAACCCCCTATACCAAAATAAGGTCAAAATGGGTCCATTATTAGACACAAAGAGTGATATTATAAGCAAATTAGAAGAACAAAGGATAATCTACCTCTCAAATTTGTGGAAAGGGAAGGAATATGTGGCCAAAGAAGAATTGGAGTACATTATGGAATGCAAAATGGATAATTTTGATTATATTTGATATCATAAATTTGATTTGTACAAACAAAACCAATGTAGACAAGATCATAAAGGAAGCAATAAAGTAGGAAAAAATTTACATTTAAGGGTTCTGATAAAGGTCTCATTTCTAAACTATATGAGAACTGACTCAAATTTATAAGACTTCAAGCCATTCTTCAACCAATAAATGGTCAAAGGATATGAACAGAAAATTTTCAGATGAAGAAATTGGAACCATTTCTAGTCATGTGAAAAGGTGCTCTAAATCACTATTGATCAGAGAAATGCAAATTAAGATAACTCTGAGGTACCACTACATACCTCTCAGATTGGCTCAGATGACAGGAAAAGATAATGACAAATGTTGGAAAGGATGTGGGAAAACAGGGACGCTGATACATTGTTGGTGGAGTTGTGAACTGATTCAACCATTCTGGAGAGCAATTTAGAACTATGCCCAAAGGACTATCAAACTGTATACCCTTTGACCCAGCAGTGTTACTACTGGGTTTAGATCCCAAAGAGATCATAAAGGAGGGAAAGGGACCCATATGTGCAAAAATATTTGTAGCAGCCTTTTTTTGTAGTGGCAAAAAACTAGAAACAGAGTGGGTGCCCATCAGTTGGAGAATAACTAAATAAGTTATGATATCTGAATGATATGCAATATTATTGTTCTATAAGAAATGGTCAGCAGGATGATTCCAGTTAGACCTGGATAAATTTATATGTACTGATGCTAAATGAAGTGAGTAGAACCAAGAGAACACTGTACTCAGCAACAAGATTATATGATAATAAATTCTCGATGGACATGGCTCTTTTCTACAATGAGATGATGATTCAAACCAGTTCCAATGGTCTTGTGATGAAGAGTACCTTCTGCACCCAGAGAGAAGACTGTAAGGACTAAGTGTGGATCACAACATAGTATTTTCATTCTTTTTATTGCTGTTTGCTTGCATTTTGTTTTCTATCTCAGTTTTTTCTTTTTGAATTGATTTTTCTTATGCAACATGATAATTGTGCAAATATGTATAGAAGAATCATACATGCTTAACAACATACTGGATTAATTGCCATCTAGGGAAGGGCATGGGGGTCAAGAAAGGAAAAAATTTGGAACACAAGGTTTTGCAAGGGTGAATGTTGAAAATTATTTATGCATATGTTTTGAAAATGAAAAGCTTTAATAAAAAAAAGTATAAGCCAGAAAAAAGCACAATACAACAGAAAAAGAAAAGAAAAAAAAAGAAAAATGATCCTACTGACTGTCATATATTCCGCAGAACTCTTAAGGGAAAAACAGATTCTAAACCACAAAGTGATACAGAAATTTGAGTGGTCTAATCTGTCCATCTTTGCCTAGTGATCTTTTCCTCAAAACTGATGGAACAAACTATATATCAACGTCTTTGAAGCTTTTCTTGGAGCATCAATAAAATTTACACATTTAAATGATTACTTCTCTGTATAATTTTCAAATTATATTGTGCATTTGCAGCTGGAATGGTTACTAAAATCCTCATAAAATGTGCTTACTGTCTCTGTGTAGCAGCTGCTTGGCAAATTTTGATATTTTATCCATCCTTATCCCTCTGCCTTTTGAAACCATTATTACTGAATATTGTTAACTTGTATTTTTTTCTTTTTGAACAGGGTCACCTCATGACATTGAACACAGAAAATGAGGTTATCCATCTATAGTGGCGTTTCAGAGTAGAT
The DNA here is from genome assembly GCF_902635505.1 of Sarcophilus harrisii. Taxonomy (NCBI): domain Eukaryota; kingdom Metazoa; phylum Chordata; class Mammalia; order Dasyuromorphia; family Dasyuridae; genus Sarcophilus; species Sarcophilus harrisii. The sequence continues at coordinate 256,186,193 of NC_045427.1, forward strand.
GTGCTCTTGGTGATGACATCACCTTCAGGAACATTACAAAAGATGGTAGCAAAGATTTCAAGATGATTTTAAACATGTCATACATAATTACACTGATTACAAGGCAGTTTTCAAACTCAAAGCTCACAGTCTTGTTCCCAAGTACTACCATTTAATGATTACCATATGTCACACACCAGAATGAATAGTATGTATTAACAGTAAGTCTCCTGTATAGCCACTAGCTATATTGGTGAATAAGGACACTGCAATCAGAAAGCCTCTAATTATGTGCCCATACTTTGAAATTTGGTGTGACTATAACACAGAGTGGACATTAGATAGGATCCTTGAAAGATACATTGTGATCCAAGTTACTCCAAAAATTCTCTTTTCCCAAAGTCTTCTTAAATCTTGAAAGAAATTGATGATGATAATGACAACTTTTAAAATTCCAATTTATTGTTCATTCCAGAGAGGAAGAAGAAAATAATAAAACAAGGAAATGCCAGACATGGTGATATAAAATCAATATTGTGTGTGCCTTGAGACTTTACAAAACTATGAAGACTTGCCACTTACTTTGAAACATGTGTCAAGTGAGTTATGATGATACTATTCATGAAATTAACAGCCTGACCAATGTAGTGAAACTGCTCCCACAAAATTAAGGAATAGATGGAGTGACATAAAATTGTAGGCTGATCCTACTCAAAGCCATTGAACATCATATTAGAATGAAAGGCAATAAAATGCATTGTTCTCCATTGTGTTCTAGTACAATAAGATGGTAAGAAACAATTGAACAAAGAAAAAAATATCAATTAATACTATACCTGTTAGAAAAGTTTCAGTGCAAATTATTCTGACTACTAAAACAAGAAATAACAAGTACACATAAATTGGACTAAAGAATTCTTTAATTATGTGCCAGTATTGCATCAGAAAAAAAATCTAAATACATCATCAATTACAGTAAAGAACTTCATGTTCCTTTGTTATCGACATTACTCTCACCCACAGTCACACAATATATTATAAAGCAGTGATAAAGTACTGCCTTCTATGTGTTGATTGGACAAAATAAGAGATGGGATTGAAGAGTTGATAAAATCTAAGAGGGCAACATTGAAAACCCTGAGGTCATTAAAAATCTTTATTCAATGCAAGTTATAAAAATTATGAACAATAATAAAATAGAAGGCAAAACAGTGCCAGCATCTAAATTGATTTTGAATAGGAGATGGACATACTTAAATAGGAATTCTGAAAAATCTTTTTTAGTCATCCAGTTATACTAAAACGTTGTAATTTCAACCATTATGAATGGACAGCTTATCTCATACTATTTAACAAATTTAGTTAACAAATAAATATTTTTAATAGCTTTCTATTTACAAATTATATGTATGGGTAATTTTACAGCATTGACAATTGCCAAACCTTTTGTTCCAATTTTTCCCCTCCTTCCCCCGACCCCCTCCCCTAGATGGCAGGATGACCAGTAGATGTTAAATATATTAAAGTATAAATTAGATACGCAATAAGTATACATGACCAAACCGTTATTTTGTTGTACAAAAAGAATTGGACTCTGAAATATTATACAATTAGCCTGTGAAGGAATCCAAAATGCAGGCAGGCAAAAATATAGGGATTGGGAATTCAATGCTATGGTTCTTAGTCATCTCTCAGAATTCTTTTGCTGGGCATAGCTGGTTCAGTTCATTACTGCTCCATTGGAAATGATTTGGTTCATCTCATTGCTGAAGATGGCCAGGTCCATCAGAATTGATCATCATATAGTATTGTTGTTGAAGTATATAATGATCTCCTAGCCCTGCTCATTTCACTCAGCATCAGTTCGTCTAAATCTCTCCAAGCCTTTCTGAAATCATCCTGTTGGTCATTTCTTACCGAACAATAATATTCCATAATATTCATATACCACAATTTATTCAGCCATTCTCCAATTGATGGGCATCTACTCAGTTTCCAGTTTCTGGCCACTACAAAGAGGGCTACCACAAACATTCATGCACATACAGATCCCTTTTCCTTCTTTATGATCTCTTTGGGATATAAGCCCAGTAGTAACACTGCTGGATCAAAGAGTATGCACAGTACAAATAAATATTTAACAAAATATTTAATAATTTAATATTTAAGAAACAATTGTTTAAAATAATTTTCAGGACCTGCACAAAACAGTATGTATGGCAGTGACTGTCATTACAGGAACTATGAAATAAAAGTGTAGCTACCAAGCGATACCTCTAAGATCTGGTATCAAATATACCAATTATTTACTCTTAACTTAATTATGTACTATATATATGAAATAGACCCTAGTCTCGTGAGAAAGCTAGGCTATTTGGTGTCTACATGAAAAATTGTTTTCTACTTAAAACCCACTATCAACAAAATAATATCAAGAAGATTCATATAAAATGTGATATTTTTCAAGGAAATAAATTAAGCACAATATTGTTCTACCTAGCCTTCAAACACATTTTCATTCCTCCAAAATATAATAGGTGGAAAAGTAGACATGAACCCATGAGTTCAAATTTGGCTTCAGACATTTATTAGTTATATGATGTAACTTGAACTCTTTCTATCTCAGTTCCTTCAACTGAAAATGAAAATAATAATAGTACTTACTGCTCCCTCCAGAGCTGTTAGGAGGAACAAATGAAATAGTATGCTTTATAAATCTTAAGATGCTATAAAGATATTATTTTTCCTAGTAAATTTATTTATTTTTAATAAACATTATTCTATGAATCATATTGGGAGAGAAAAATCAGAGCAAAAGGGAAAAACCATGGGAGAGGTAAAAAAAAAAACAAAAAAAAAACCAGAAAAAAGAAGTGAACATAGCACGTGTTGATTTGCATTCAGATTCTTTAGTTCTTTTTCTGGATGCAGATAGTATTTTCTGTTCAAAGTCTAATGGGATTGCTTTGAATCACTGAACTACTAAGAAGAATCAAATCAATGGAGACAAACTGCAGCCATTCCCAATAAGATCTGGAGTGAAACAAGGTCGCCCACTATCACCGTTACTATTTAATATTGTATTAGAAACGCTAGCTATAGCAATAAGAGCTGAGAAAGAGATTAAAGGAATAAGAATAGGCAATGAGGAAACCAAATTATCACTCTTTGCCGATGACATGATGGTATACTTAGAGAACCCCAGAGATTCTGCTAAAAAATTATTAGAAATAATCCACAACTTTAGCAAAGTTGCTGGTTATAAAATAAACCCACATAAGTCATCAGCATTCTTATATATCACTAACAAAATCCAACAGTCAGAGTTACAAAGAGAAATTCCATTTAAAGTAACTACTGATAATATAAAATATTTAGGAATCTATCTGCCAAGGGAAAATCAGAAACTTTATGAGCAAAATTACAGACTACTTTTCACACAAATTAAGTCTGATCTAACCAATTGGAAAAATATTAAATGCTCTTGGATAGGGCGAGCAAATATAATAAAGATGACAATATTACCTAAACTAATCTATTTATTTAGCGCTATACCAATCAGACTCCCAAAAAACTATTTTAATGACCTAGAAAAAATAACAACAAAGTTCATATGGAAAAACAAAAGGTCAAGAATTTCAAGGGAATTAATGAAAAAAAAATCAAATGATGGTGGCTTAGCTGTACCAGATCTAAAATTATATTATAGAGCAGCAGTTACCAAAACTATTTGGTATTGGCTAAGGAATAGATTAGTTGATCAGTGGAATAGATTAGGTTCAAGGGATAAAACAGTCAACAAATATAGCAACCTAGTCTTTGACAAACCCAAAGATCCCAGCTTTTGGGATAAGAACTTACTGTTTGATAAAAATTGCTGGGAAAATTGGAAACTAATATGGCAGAAACTAGGCATTGATCCATACTTAACGCCGTACACCAAGATAAGGTCAAAATGGGTTCATGACCTAGGCATAAAGAATGAAATTATTAATAAATTAGAGGAACATAGGATAGTTTACCTCTCAGACCTGTGGAAGGGGAAGGTCTTTATGACCAAAGCAGAACTAGAGATCATTACTGATCACAAAATAGAAAATTTCGATTATACCAAACTGAAAAGTTTTTGTACAAACAAAACTAATGCAGACAAGATTAGAAGGGAAGCAATAAACTGGGAAAATATTTTTACAGTCAAAGGTTCTGATAAAGGCCTCATTTCCAAAATATATAGAGAATTAACTCTAATTTATAAAAAATCAAGCCATTCTCCAATTGAAAAATGGTCAAAGGATATGAACAGACAATTCTCAGATGAAGAAATTGAAACTATTTCTAGTCATATGAAAAGATGCTCCAAGTCATTATTAATCAGAGAAATGCAAATTAAGACAACTCTAAGATACCACTACACACCTGTCAGATTGGCTAAGATGACAGGAAAAAATAATGATGATTGTTGGAGGGGATGCGGGAAAACTGGGACATTGATGCATTGTTGGTGGAGTTGTGAACGAATCCAACCATTTTGGAGAGTAGTTTGGAACTATGCTCAAAAAGTTATCAAACTGTGCATACCCTTTGATCCAGCAGTGTTACTACTGGGATTATATCCCAAAGAGATTATAAAGAAGGGAAAGGGACCTGTATGTGCACGAATGTTTGTGGCAGCCCTTTTTGTAGTGGCTAGAAACTGGAAACTGAATGGATGTCCATCAGTTGGAGAATGGCTGAATAAATTGTGGTATATGAAAATTATGGAATATTACTGTTCTGTAAGAAATGACCAACAGGATGATTTCAGAAAGGCCTGGAGAGACTTACACGAACTGATGCTGAGTGAAATGAGCAGGACCAGGAGATCATTATATACTTCAACAACAATACTAGATGATGACCAGTTCTGATGGATCAGGCCATCCTCAGCAACGAGATCAACCAAATCATTTCTAATGGAGCAGTAATGAACTGAACTAGCTATACCCAGAAAAAGAACTCTGGGAGATGACTAAAAACCATTACATTGAATTCCCAATCCCTATATTTATGCACACCTGCATTTTTGATTTCCTTCACAAGCTAATTGTACAATATTTCAGAGTCTGATTCTTTTTGTACAGCAAAATAATGTTTTGGTCATGTATACTTATTGTGTATCTAATTTATATTTTAATATATTTAACATCTACTGGTCATCCTGCCATCTAGGGGAGGGGGTGGGGGGGTAAGAGGTGAAAAATTGGAACAAGAGGTTTGGCAATTGTTAATGCTGTAAAGTTACCCATGTATATATCCTGTAAATAAAAGGCTATTAAATAAAAAAAAAAAAAAGAATAATCAGATATCTGGTTCTGAACTGCTCTTGTCATACAGAGACTCTCAAGATGAACAAGGATATATCAGAACCATGTAGATGTGTATATTAATATATATAATGGGTATTGTATCTATAATATATGCTTATAAAATATATCTATATAAATAAAATAAAAAATATATAAATTAAAAAAAAAGAAGAATCAAATCTTTCATAATTGATCATTGCACATTCCTGTTGTAATTGTGTTCATTGTATTCCTGGTTCCACTTGTTTGACAGCATCAGTTCATGTAAATCTTTTCAGGCTTTTCTAAAATCAGCTTATTCATCATGTTTTATAGAACAATAATATTTCATTACCTTCATATACCATAACTCATTCAGTCATTCCTGAATTGTTGGGCATCTACTCATTTTCCAATTCTTTGCTACCACAAAAGAAGCTGCTACAAACATTTTTACACATGTGGATTCTTTTTATTCCTTTAAGTTTTCTTTGGTATACAGACCCAGTAATGGCACTGCTGGATCAAAGTTTTATGGCCCTTTGGACAATGCACTAGTGTCCCAGTTTTCCACCCCTCCAACATTTATCATTATCTTTTCTTGTCATCTTATCCAATCTGAGCAGTGTGAGATGATACCTCAAAGGTGTTTTTAATTTGCATTGCTCTAATCAATAGTATAAATATTATTTACCACTTTTTAGTTTCCTGATCATTGAAGTCATCCTACTTATTATTAGAACTAGGTATTGCTTCCAAATTCATGAGGGGATTGAACTAAAACACTTGAAATATACAGATGATATCAAGTTATATGAGTAAACTTTTTTAATCTAAAAAGCTTTTTATCTCATGGAATATTTAGTTATACAAAATGTTATTTGAACTCCATAAGTAAAAATTCTTGACATTCTAGGAAAGATGGTGACTGAAAGCTCAGAGCTTGAATCTAGAAGTCATAATGGATGATGATACCCATACCACAATCTTCTCTCTAGGCAAGACATAAGGAGCATAAAGATATACAAAACTGAAATGTCACTAGGTAGTACTTTATGGGATTTTTCTGGCATTCTAAATTCAAAACAATGGCAACAACATTCATTAAACCAAATTAAAACATAGGCATGTCTGTCCAAATATATACTTTCAGATGTGCAAAGTGAACCATGGAACAACTAGGCATAGTGGATCTGAAAACAGAAAGCCTCATCTTCCTGAGTTCAAATCTGGGCTCAAACTCTTACTAGCTGTGTGACCCTGGGTTAGTTATTTAACCCTGTTTGCCTTAGTTTCCTCATCTGTAAAATGAGCCAGAAAAAGAACAAGTATCTTTGCCAAAAAAAAAAAAAATCTCAAAATGGGATCACAAAGAGTCATATACAACTAAAAATTGACTCAACAACAGCAAAAAGAGCAACATACTTTAGAAGTTATCTTTAAAAAAAAGTATACAACATTGAGATACAGTTTAACACTCTAAGGCTTCTATATGATGATCAATATGTTTTTTTAAGAAAAAAGGATAATGTGATTTTAGACATTGATGGTGAGATGATAGACATTTGACCTGATAAACAGGTCAAAAAACTATGAAATACTTTTTGGAATAGCCAGACATCACTTCCTCAAACAATAGTCAGGGTTGATAACAAAAACCCAGCACTTTGGATTTTCTCCAATGTAATCATAAGTGATTTATTCCTAGCTGGAATCCATGAAATAGTGAAGGTCCAAGAATTGAACTGAAAAGCCTTCCCACTAGTAACATTTGCATGGACTCAGCCAATAATATATTGAGAAATATATAACAAACAAATGACAATTATTTGAAAATGACAAAACAGCTTTGTTTATAGAAACAGAAGGTATATGGGGTGATTCAGCATTACTAAAAGGACCCATAGACCATCTTGATTAACCTTCTCTACATTTTACAGATGAAGAACTTGAGTTGCAGAGACAACAAATGATCTAGCATCAGATAGCATTTGTACATGGGACATAAAACTAGGTTCATTGACTCAGAGTCAGTGTTTTTTTTACCATACACCGCTGCCTTCTTTCTCAAGGTTATACAGACTCAAAGTATTAGAGCATGATATGAACTCCAATCTTCTCAAATTTAAGCCCAATTGATTCTCTGAATCATAAAGTAAAGTTTGACATGAATTGAAAACCCCTTAGTTGACTAAACAACAATTATACCTACTCCTGAGAGTTGCTATGAGGATCAAATTAATTACCATATATAAAATACTTTGCAATTCTTAAACCATTATAAAATACTAGTTATTATTATTTTACATAATGAAACCATCATACAAAGATTAAATGGTTTGCTGAGGCAGCAAAGCCAAGATTCTTAACCAGGTCATTTAACACCTGTAATTTATCACATTGCATCAATAAATTATCAAAATTTGAGTCCACATTTTTTTAAAACAAAAAACTTTGGGAGGAGAAAAAATGACAATTGCAAAATTAAAAGTGATATAGTGAAATCACAAAGAAAAAGAACTAGGAGAACAACTCCCAAATAAATTGGGAATTACTGCTCTAAAAGAAGATCTAAGAGTAGTTTGAGAGGAAGTGACTGACTGCTTTGGACTAAGCAGCTTTTCACTCCCACTGATGGTTGTCTCTGGTGAAAAGAGACAGCAAGGGCAAGAAGGAAAGCCAGGCCATAATCTAGCAGAAGAAACTTGGCAGTGAACATAAACAGGACCACAGAAAAGCACGATGGGAAGAGAATGAGATCACAAGATTTGGCAGTAAGGAAAGGGCAGCTCCAGTGCATACAATTAAACAGGGGTTGACTCTGGTTCATATTTTGGCCTTTTACTTAATAAACAGGAGATTAGTTTTTATTGTTGTTGTTTTTAACTTTTAGATAATCATATCCTTGAATACAACATTTTAGTTTATTTTCCTAATCCAAGTGAATGGATGGGTAATAATAAAAGCTAACACCCAACAAATATTTATTGTGTGTCTGGTATTTTTTCCTATTTTATCATTTTTCCTTTTTTTCCTTTTTTTATTATTTCCCATTTATAAATGAAAAAACAGAGGCCCAGGGAAGCCAAATGATCTAGTCAGGGTCTCACAGGCAGCTAGTCTCTGAGGCAGAGTGAGAGTGAAGGTCTTATTCACTCAAAACATGGGCACTATGGATTAAGCTTCCCTACATCTCTTAAATCTCTGTAATCTCAAAGTAATAGGCTTGGTATTTTGATCTGGTCTGCTACATTTGCCTTTTTAAGTTTTAGGTACAGACATCCTCTAGAACCAGACTTGGTTGTCTTACTACTGGACTTTCATGACTGGAAGAGAGAGTGAGATTGATGACTTTGTAAATCCCTGCCTCACTTAAATCTAATTCATTTGCAAGTCAAGACATCCCTCAGTGATGATACTGGTTTTCATTGAAAACTAAGAACAAATCACAACAACAATGGCAACCTTGAAGGTCAGATTCTAGGAGAGATGTTACTCCCAAACCTCCAGAGAAGCCTTGAGAAGCCAGGGTACCTGTTGGGCCCAAGGGAAATTTTGTACTTAAAACTTGGTAGAACTGTGCAATATGGGAAATTGTAAATCTAATCCTCTTCCTCTCCCTGAAGACCATAATGGAACAAGAGGGGATTATGCCTGTCCAGGTACTGTGGGATTCAAACTTAATTCAAACCTAAGCTTTCCTGTAACCAAGGTATAATCAACAACAGAAAAATCCTATCTTGGAGAGAGGGGAAGAAAAAAATTTTTTTAAATAGTGACGGGGAATGATGAGCTGAAGCAATATTTTTATGCAGATAATTAACTGTCTGTAATTTATATTGAAAGTCAATAGCCCTTTAAGATCTTTAAGAGCTACTGCCATTTAAAATTTAATATACATTGTAAAAGAAAAAAACTTCTACAGGATGGAAGTTCAATGTTTTATGTACAGTCTTCTTTTTTCATATAGTAAAATGTTCATTCATATAGTGAAATGTTTATTCATGATTATTAAGTTCATAGTAAAAAGAAAGAGAAAAAAACTTTTTAAAAAATCACTAAGAGAATTTCTATGATCTATACTCTGCTTCACCATCAACTGTCAACCAAAAATACCTTGATTTCCAGAATTGTAGGGGGTCTTCTCAGCTGGAAGAAGTTAGATTCTCTGTAATAAAAGATCTTACTGAAACCATTGAAAGCCCAAGCAAAGACTTCTATTTCAGAAACAGAATGATTTCTGTCTAGTCCATTACTTGCAAATGGCTTCAAATATTTCACACATACACAAAAAAATGGGGAAAACAATGAAAATGAAAAAATCATCCTCTTTCTAGCCCTCAAGTTTTATTAATAAAAATTCTGCTTTTTTTCTCCTTTCTTTTTCTTTCTCTCTCTTTCTTTCTTTCTTTTTCTTCCTATTATCCTCTATTTGTTTCTAATTTAAAATAGTATAATACTATACTATATATAAGTATACAAAATTATATATAATATTAAATGTATGTATATATATCTTTATATTCGCAAAATGATTCAAGGGGTCAAGAATTGATTTTCCTATTTACATGTTGAAAATGATGTTTTAGACATAAGGCTTGTACCACTGGCCAATGAACCCCAGAAAATAAACACCTTTATTCAGGAAATATTCAAAGCTTTCAAGTTAGGGAGTGTTAATAATAAAATAATCCCACCACCCAGCTGGAGAGAGGCATCCCACTAGCCCCTGTTCTCTTTGCTTTAAGGGTCCCTTTCTAGGGTTTATGGATGGCAGAGAAGTAAATGAGCAGCCTGGTGAGTTTGTCATGAAGCTTTACCATATAAATAAAAGAGACACTGAGAATGGAAATTACATTATTTTTAGTGCTGTGTTAAAGGGAAAGGTCAAGTTAACCCCTTAAGAATTCAACGAGCGACATGATGTACTGTGTGTCCAGCAAAGCAATCCCCGTATGGCCCTTCTGGACATCTGGTGTAAATCATCCATCTTTTTGCTCCATTAAAATCAATGGCACCTCATTAAAGCAGCTCAGCAGCTAAGCGAGCACATTATTTGGCTTTCAAGGAGTTAACGGAAATAGCTATAGGGATCAGGGAGGCTTTTGGCTTCAAGTGTTCATAGTCACTCAGACAAAGAGGCCGGTTAAACCATTTCAAGAAGATCTACTTTCCCTGTCAAGGCTGGAAAGGTATAGCCATTTTTGAAATGGGATAGAAAAAAATCATCGCTGTCTCCCGCAGCCCCTCATATTGCTAGCAATTACATCTTTTGGGGTCTGTTAATTCTCTGGTCAGTAACAGTGCTGTCAAATATACCTCAACCCTGACCTGAAGGAATCACCGAGTGGCTAAGAGGATATTTCAGCTGAGCCAGATGAGTATTTTGAAATGTTCCACAGCAGTGACCCCAATCACTCAGTCTGCAGGATGAGGGGAGCTGAGCATCTTGAATGCAGAGCTATCCACAGCATCTTCTACCAAATAAAGCAGCTTAGGGACACAGAGGGTCAGAGCATTTGGCTTTGCCTGGGCCCCACAGCTAGTGTGGTCATTCTCCAGCCTTCTACTACTTGCATTTTCACTTCCTTGAAAAGAATCGAGAAAGACATGACAACATTTTCATGAGGCCCATTTCAGTCATTTTAAAATTGACTTTAAGAGCTGATTTTACGTAAAGAAGAACCACCATAGTTGAAAACAATTCAAGACAAAATATGTAATACAAACAGGCTAGACAGTCCCAGAGTTTTATGAAGTATTCCAGACATGATATTTTTAGCAAGATATATCCTGACTCAGTTTTCAATAAACAAAGTTATATCTCCTAAAAGCTTTTCTTCACCACCATTTTTCCCTTCTCAAGTGAAATTAATGGTGCCTGTATAACAGGCTACCTCATCAATTCCAATAATCAATTGATTCAGGGAAGAAATTCAGTTAAACCAATTTTCTGATGGTAATGAACCCTTGATGTCATCAATATTGTTAATCAAGTGGTCAAAAAGATACAACCACAGTCCCACATTTTTTAACAATTTTCAGAGATGCCCTTTTCCAGTCCCACCTCTAACTTGGATCCTTCTCTCATCTGTCAGATACTGATATCTTTGAATCCCTATGTGAATTCTACTTTCCTTTCAAGATCTGTACACATCATTCTTTGGATTGGTAACTTGAGAGAAACCTTTATTCAATAAATAAGATCATTTCAATGATTAGGGAGAAAAACACAACACTTTGTAGTTGTCATGATAATGGATGGCATCTATATAGTCCTTTCAATTTGGCAAAGTGCTTTAAAAACATCTCATTTGACACTCTCAACAACCCTGGAGGGGTGATATTTTTATCTCCCATTTTATAAATAAGGAAACTTGAGACAGAGATAAATTTTAGTGACTGGACCAAGGTCAAATAGTCATTAAGTAGGTAGTCCAAGGTAGGTTTGGAACTTAGGGCATTCTGACTCCAGATCCAGCACTTTAGCCACTGTAGCACTTAACTGATATTGATATATAAAGTGGGTATCAAATAGATTGAGAATGTGTAAAATAATATTTTTTCTTAAATTACTATGCTGCCTACCAAATAAGATTGCTCCTAAGAAGAATTTATGAAGAAGGCAAAAATAACTTTGGACACCTTCTCTAATCTCCACCTTTCATACCCTTCTTTCCCTATACAGTGCCCTTTATAATGCCTTACAGAGTACTATCTAACTTATGCTCCAGGTTATATATTTTTATTACCAAGTAGCAACAACTAGTATTACTATTGCTACTACTGCTGCTGCTGTTACTACTACTGCTACTACTACTACTCTTGTTTAGTACATTGCCTATTACTCTGACTACTTATATAAACCCCACAATGTTCCAGGAACTATGCTAAGAGTTTTATAATTATCTCATTAACCTACACAACAACCTGGGAGGTAGATACTATTATTATCATTACCATTTTATAATTGATAAAATTGAGGCAAATAATGATATGCTCCATGTCATATAGTTAATATATGTAAGGCTAGATTTGAATTTGAATCTTCCTGATTGCAGGCTTAAAATTCTGCCATCTGTACCGTCTACTTGTCTTTAATACTTATCATTATTATTGCTATTATTGTCACCAAATTAATAAAGACATTGATAATTTTATACACACGATAGAGCCAGGAGAACAGCTTTAGATTTCAATTAGGAAACCCTGAGTTCTTGCCACTTATCTGTATGATCTGTATGAGCAATTTACTTCAACACTCAAGGCTCCAAATTTCCTAACCTAAAAAATGAGGTAGTTATATCAAATGATTTTTTAGGGACTTTTCAACACTCTCTCTCTCTCTCTGTCTCTCTCTGTCTCTCTCTCTCTCTCTCTCTCTCTCTCTCTCTCTCTCTCTCTCTCTCTGTGTGTGTGTGTATGTATTTCTACTACAATCTTATAAGAATATATTTAAAATGAAGATGGGGTACTTCAGACAATAAGTAACTTGTCCAGAGTCAAAGAGCTAATTAGTGGTTTGAACTAGAACTCTTAGCCAAGAGTTCTGAATCCAAATCCAGTGTTCTTTTTACTGTGAGTATCTAATAACTAAATTATTATGCTACTCCTTCTTGAAGTATATACTTTTAACACAGAAACCTTGAATATCATCAGTCCCACAATTCAAAGAAATAGATGATTAATGCAGGCATTTCGGATACCTTAGCAAGGAAGAAGAAGCTATGTCTAGGGGTGAATGTTTATATCACAATCTAGAGGAAGCAATTCTATACATATTCTAAAAATGTATACAACCAGCCAGTCATGCAGTCACTATAGTTGAAGAAGCAACAAAAGATAAGGAAGCTTCATAAGAATAAGGAAAGTTTATTTATGCCATTTAAGTTTTATTGTTGTTTTTAAAAGATTTATTTTCCTTTTAGGATGGTTTAAATCTTAATCCTTGTTATTTTTTTTTTTTTCAAAGTATGCCTTGGAGATTGACTCTCTCTATAAATGTAATCTCTAGTGCACTGGTAATGAATACTTATTTGTACAAGTTCTACTTTCAGAGCTTTAAAAGTCCTTTAAAAAGAAATTTGTATTTGTCTAGGTAAGTCCAGGGAACAAAAAATATTATCTGGGTTACAGAATGCTTCAGAGAGGAAATTAGAATTATTAATATTTTAGATGGATGGATAGATAAATCCAGGCTTGTGATATATGTATATGTGCACATATGCATATACAAATATGGCTATATGTCTAGTTAAAGATTATATAAATATAAATGTGAAAACTAGATGGAGAATACATTGTGTATATTTGTATCATGTACATTTACATGTACATATATGTGTATACTCTCACACAGATAGTTATATATAATATATATATATATATATTTAGATCTAAGCATTTGGATAATTTGGACCAATTTAGTATGCATGTACATATATAGCACACATATGTAAGCATACATATATGCACCCATGTCATAATGTGTGTACACATAGATTATGTAGAGGCAGCTAAGGGGTTCAGCAGACAGAACACTGGACCTGGAGTCTGGAAGACCAGAATTCAAATCCAGCTTCAGACACTTATAGCTCTAGGACCCTGAGTAAGTCAATTAATCCCAATTGCCTTGAAAAAAAGAAAAAAGAATATATCTTATGAACAATGGTGCTATGCTCTGGTCCATGGGGTCATGAAGTATTGGACATAAATGAACAACTTTACTACAGCCACATATTGTGAGTATATAAGTATATGTATGTATACTTGTTTGTATATATGTGTATATAAAATCATTTAGGTGGTCTGAACTAATTGCTGTATGATAGTATTTCAGTCAGTCAGTCAATAAATACGTATTAAGTTCTGAGCCTGGGACAGGCACTGTGCTAAATGCCAAAGATTCAAAGGTAGGCAAATAGTCTCTGCTTTCCTACATTTTTCAGTCTAATGGGAATACAACTTACAAACAATTATATTCATACATAACACACATATGTATATAGATATAGATATATACAATATACACATATACAAATTGAACATGTAAATGAAAATAATCAACAGAAAGAAGGCATTAACATTAACAGAAGCTTTTATTTTGCCTTCTCTTCAACATTTCCAGGAAATCCAGGAGGTGGAAATGGGGAGAGAGAGAGTTCCAGACAGGGACAACAACCAGTGAAAATATTCAAAGATAGAAGATGGGATGTAGGGTGCAAAGCAGAGCAGAGAGATTAAGATCATTGGATCACAGTGAGAGGGGGTGAGTGAGATATAAGACTGAAAAGATAAGAGCAGCCACTTTATGAAGGTCTTTTGCCACTTTAGGAAAGACTTTTAAAAGCCAAAAAAAAATTATATTTGATCTTGGACCCTCTATATAAATGTGTAAGATATCACTTGTAAGTACCACTTACCAGTGAGTTCTGAGAATATGAAAAATTAAGGAAGATTAGGTTTCCACAGAATAATTAAATTCAATCTCTCAAAAGCCATGAACAAACAAAGAATTGGGGAGCTAGGAAGACACAGGTAGACTCAGCCAATCAGTGAGAAAACCAAAAGTTTAAGATAATAGCCAATCTAACTCAAATTGGGTCAATGACCTGACCTGACCAAATTGCTACTGTGCTAATTAAATATTAAATAACCTATAACCATAGGAGTAATTTTCCATTTTTGAACATTTTGATGTATGACAAGGGAGGAGAGACATACTTATACATATTTAGGAAGAAAACATACAGTGGGAGTCTCAGAAAGATTGTAGCCTGGAAGGGAATGAACTAATCTGGTCTCTGAAGACGGCCAAGCTAACAAGTATAAAGCTTCTCTCTCTTCTGTGCTCAGCGCTCCCTCTTCCCCAAGTGGAGCCTGCTTCTGGGCAGAAACATTAAGATGATTCCTTAAGATTTTTCTTTAATAAACTATCCT
Source organism: Sarcophilus harrisii (assembly GCF_902635505.1). Taxonomy (NCBI): domain Eukaryota; kingdom Metazoa; phylum Chordata; class Mammalia; order Dasyuromorphia; family Dasyuridae; genus Sarcophilus; species Sarcophilus harrisii. The sequence continues at coordinate 256,201,435 of NC_045427.1, forward strand.
CAATACCTGATTTTCAGTGCAAGTGTGTTTCTAATACCATGGACTGCAATTTTCTCATCTATCAAATGATGAGGTTGGACCAAAAGATCTAAAGCCCTTTTTGCCTCCAGATCTATGATTCTATGACCAGAAATGGTAAAGGACATCATCTGGATTTCTCACAAAATGACACAATAAGTATGAATTTAAAGTCCTTTTTCACAATCAAAAACACTTGACAGAACAAAGGTAACAGCACCCTATTATTCCCTTCAGCATACAAAAGACCTATCTTTATGCAAATATATTATCCTTTGAAAACTCAGGCAATTATGGATAGATTTATTATATAAATCCTGACCTGAATTTTTATCCCTTATTCAATTTAGTGACTGGCATTATAAACAGAATTCATCCCTAATCTTTTTTCCCCTTGCAGTACAAAATTTTCTTTCTAGTCTTTCAAAAAGGTTATTTCTGTTTCTGGCCACCTCAGAATATTATGGTTCCTGCTAGAAACAAGCATAATTTTTGAAAGAGAGTCAACTTCCACAAGATTTCCAGGAAGCATAAGCTTGCTTCCTGGTTGGATTGGGTAAATTGGAGACATCCAAGTCCTTTTCTAGGAAGAATTTCAGAATTTCTTTTTAACTAATAGAAATAAAAAGAGAGAGGCAAATTTAATACTAAAAGTTTTAGTACCATTCTCCTTCTCTGTACCCCACACACTTATACTATCTCCTCCAAATAAAACATGTTTCAAAGGAGAAGGAGAAGCTTGCAAATTACAGTGTGTACTGAGCATTCCAGATTAAAGACACATGACACACGAGCTGGCTTTAAATACAAAAGGTCAGAATAGAAAGTGTAACTTTTAGGTAATTCATCCCTAGAATTGCTATCAGACTACTGTTACCCTGAAGGAGACACATGCAAAAAACCTGCAGGCTCTGCCATATGGGCTTTGATGTGGATTTTTTTTTTCTTCTGTAAAAATGTAACTTGAAAGAAATGACTAGCTTTACCTCTGAAAAATGATCCTCCCCTATTAAGCAGCAGACAAGGCTAAAAGTTTAAAACAAAATTTAGGGGGTGGAGGGGAGGGGAGGGAGAGGAGGAAAACAGCTGTAGAAGTTGACCTAAAAATTCAGCAGATCCTGCCAAGACATGTGACAGTGCTTAACTTGTACCAAGTAGGGACTCTCCTCAGAGACCTTGCCTGATGTTACCAAAAGTCAACCCTTTGAAAGAGGCCATTCTCCAATAAGTACAACAGGAGAATTCAAATCGAGCATCTTCTCATAATGGGATTCGGACTCTTTATGAACTCTGGAGTGTTGAAGGTTTAATTACACAGTAAAACAAGAGAAATACATTATACAGTAGAAATAAATGAATGGGAACATCAGGAAAACATGTTTCTCTATAAGTCATTTGATCACATGATTTCTATCCCATTTCCTTCTCCTAATGTCATAATTGTTTTATTACTTTGCTCTGTGAGACTTTGGACAGAGAGGTGAAAACTCCCAGTGCTTCCTCCACAAAACTCCTATAATGTACCCCATTTCCTCAAACATCCTGGAACTACGCGGAGACTTTGTGATATTTCTTGAGGAGAGAGAGCAAGAAGCCATTTACTATCTTCAAGTGTTGCAAAATCAGGAGAATGCAAAAGGTTTCATGGAGTATCTCCTTAATACTTCCTCTACTACCACATCCTTTATGGACTACAAGCCATTGAAACACTGAGCTACGGAAATCCAGATAGAAATATTTCAGGAAGCAGCACAAGCTGGTGTGGGATGAATGTTTAAAAGCTGGAAGCAGACTCCTGGGCATTCCTTAACACAGTGCAGACACTATATACATGCTTATTCCTTTCTGCTTTCCTTCCTTTTCCTTCCTTTGGAACATTGCAGCATAGATTTAGAGCTAGAAGGGACCTTCGTGATCATTTAATCCAAATCCCTCATTTTATAGATGAGGAAACTGGCTCCCAAAAAGTAGAAAAGATTTGTTAGAACATTGCCAACATTGTTCTGAAATTTCACTCCAAAATTTTTTTCTATTGCTCTCCTTCTTTTTGGGGATCACCTTTTATGCAAAATATAAGAACATAATCCACTCACAGCCAATGATCATTTGCTATTTTTTAAAGAGAGAAATGCAATTTAACAAAACTAAATAACATATGAGTGATCTAACAGTATATAGTCTCCTGTCTTTAGAGAAAAGGGTTTAATTTTTTCAACCCTTCTCTAGGACCACTGTGGTTATTAAAGTTAAAAAAGCATTGTCTTGATTGTTTTTAGTCTTTCTATTTAAATTATTATAGTATATTGTTTTTCTCGTTTTGCTTACTTTTTATCAAGACATATGTTTTCTTATGCTTTTCTGAATTCTACCTATTCATCATTTCTAATGCCATAGTAATATCTTTACATCCATATAATATAATTTGTTGAGTCACAAACTAACAAATAAGCACTTATTTAGTTCTAGTTCTTTGTTATTATAAAAAGTACTGGTATGAATAGTTTGATTGTGAATGGGTCCTTTTCTTCTTTCTTTGATCTCTTGAGTGAAATCTCCAGATCAAAAGATAAAGACATTTTACTTTAGCTTTTTAAAAATATTTTTCTAAAATGCTTTCCAAATGGTTGGGCTAATTCATAGTCCCCCCCATAAAAAAAAAAAAGTGTGAATCAGTGTACCATCTTCTCCTTAAAAAACAAACTTACAAACCAAAAACCAAAAACAACAACCAAAATCAAAAACACTAATTGTGAGCCAAACACACTTTATGCTTTGGTATGCTTCTGTATTACCTCTTAAGACAGCTAGATGGCATAGTGGATAGAGTGCTGGGCCTGGAGTCTGGAAAATTCATCTTCCTGCATTCAAATCTGGCCTCACACATTTACTGTGCAACCCTAAGCAAGTCACTTATCTCTGTTTACGTAGTTTTCTCATCTATCAAATGATTCAGAGAAGAAAACGGCAAACCACTGCTGTATCTTTGCCAAGAAAATTCCAAATAGGGTCATATAGAGTTGGAAATTGAAAAAAAAAATACAATATTACCTCTTGGTCAAAGATGATCTGTGTTTCTGCCCTATGGTTGAGTAAATACATTAATAACATCCTACTGTTGTTGTTCTTATTGTTTTTCTAGTGTTATATCTCTGACATTTTTCACCTACTGTAGTAATGATTCAAGAAACTTTTAATCACTTTATTCTTTATTAGAAAAATACATGAGATAGTCAGGTCAATAAATATGAATAAAAGACAAATTAACAATTATATTAATCAAGAGTTTTTGAGTCAGAATGAATTTTTATATGTGTTTTGGCCAATCTCCATCTGAAACATGAATCTTTGCTGTAATAGTTCTGATGAGTGGAGGTCCATCCATATAGACTATGCACAAACACTTCAAATGCCAGGAAACTCCCTGCCTTACAAGACAGCCCATTCCATTTTGGGTATGATAGTTGTTTCTTATATTGAACTAAGATATACCTTTCCAGTATTTTTAGCCACTGATGATATGATACATGAAAATTCTGAACTTTCAGAAGTAACAAAATAAATGCTAAACAAATTATTTTTCTATGAATAATATTTAATTTCTTTTTTTTTAAACTAAGGACTTCTTCACTCTTTTCTCTTCTCTTTTGATCTTCTTACTCCTGGATTTCTAGAGGGAATTGTTAGGGTTATTTTCATTATTTTCATTTGCATAAGGCAAATAGAGCCCAATCTATATCTGACCAAGAATCCCCCTACAACATTCAGGTTTCTGGTAGAAGTGAGAAAAACTATTACTTATCAGGTGACTTCTGGATAGCTCTAATTATTAGACTGATTTTTACTTTTATTGAGCATAAATTTACCTCTGAAATTTCCACTAGTCATTTTTAGCTCTGCTCACTGGAGACAAAAAAATTAATTATCCCCTTTCCATAACAAAGTCTTCAAATATTGGACAATCATGTGTCTCTATCATACCTTAAAAAATCTAAATATTCTCTTATACTTACTCTCGTATGCTTGATCTCAAAGACCTTCACTACTCTGATCACTCTCCACTGCTTCCTATTCAGCTTAAAAAATAATAATACCATATGTTTGTTTATATAATTATCACTATTTTAAAAAAAATCAGCACCAATCCCTTAATGATTATTGACTTATGGCATGGTTGAAAATCTGGTACTGATAGATCCCTTTTACCACTTTTTTCTTCATTATTATTTTTGACCTTTTGTTCTTTTACATGAATTGCATTACCAAAGAAAAATCCTTTGGTAGTTTGATCAGCAAAGCACAAGTGAAGTCAATTAATTTAGGTAATATTGGGTTGTTGTCGTTTTTCTGTTTTTTGTTTTTTGTTTTTTACTATACTGATTGAATTCACCTATGAGCAATTATTTCTCCAATTATTTAGTTCTGTTTTTATTTCTGCAAAGGTTTTTTTTACAAAGTTCTTGGGTTGTCTTAGCAGATATACTCCCAGAATTTTTATACCTTCCATAATTATTTTGAATGGAATTTCTTTTTCTAGCTCTTTCTGCTGAGATTTGTTGCTAACATACAGGAATGTTGTTAATCTCTATATGTTCCTTTTATATCCTGCAACTTTGTTGAATTTATTTAGTTGTTTCAATTGATTTTATGGTTGATTCTTTACTTTCTAGCTTTTCTTTGTCTTACCTAGAATATAGAATATACCAAGCCTAAATATGATAGTCTGGATTTGGTCTGACTAGAACAGAATACAAAAAGTTTTTTTTTTTTTTTTTTTTTTTTTGAGGTTAGCTATGAATCTCAATGATGTGCAAAACTTACATGTTCAAGTTATGCCAATGAGAAGTACTGACACATGCCTTTCAACTCCACTTCTGTTCAAAAAGCAACATTGAGGGAAAGTGAATGTTTAAATGAGTTAACAACAAAGACTGGAATGATATTGGAATATACAGTAACAAGTTATTCTTCAACTAAATACCTTAGGACACAGACAAATAAAGTTCCAGGTGAAAGAAATTGATCAGAAAATAGGTCCAAGCAATGGGCCTGCAAGACTCCTCCCCCCCCAACAAAAAGAAAAGGACAAAATATTTAACTACAGACACATGCCACATAAAAACTGATTCACTAAAATTCTATTATCTACTAATACCTCTCTACTATCTACTAATACCACCAGTCCAATATTATTATATTATTATTATTATTACATTATAACCAAATAACAGTAAAATCTAGGAATTCTACATATAGAATCATGATTTCAGGATATAAAACACTTTAAGGATCACTTAATCTAATATCCTCTACTTTACCAATAAGCAAACCTATAACAAAGTGAGTTTTCCAAGATCAAATATGGAGTAAATAGAAAAACTAGGACTGAGAACTTACATTACCCAACTCCAAATTGATTACTCTTCATACTAATGCCATGTTGTTCAGCTAATTTATAGCACATATAACATTAAACCTGTGAAACTGACCTGCCAGCATATTTTCATTGACTAAATTAGTAATATTATTTGATATATACAAATATCCTAAAGAATAAAGAAGCTTTGCAATTACAAAAATGGGAAACTCCATATAGGTCTAAAAGGCTGTTAGTTCCTTGTTAAGATAAACAACACATGCATTAGAAATAGATTTCTAAAAGGGCAAGGAAAAAAGCAAGATATATATCTGATATATGTGAAAAAAGAGATGTAAAATATTTCCTATGGAATTTACCTACTACAAACAAGAGACAGCTTAACATTGTGGATAAAAGTTGCCCTGAGAGGCAGGAAGACTCAGGTTTAAACTTTTTCTCTCCTACTTATTGGTTGGGTGACCCTGGACACTTCACTTAGCCTCTTAACCCCCCCTTTCCCCCCCCCCCCCCGTAACTATGTAAGACTATAAATTATAGAAGAGGTACTGATTTACATTGGAAGAAATAATTCCTTGGATTAATTAAATTCCAGGACTCATTAAGTAAATTAAATAAAGCTGATGTTGTTTAAAATAGACTAGATCTTTTTGCATAAATGTAAAAAAAAATAGTTGTTCCTATCTTAAAACTGTAAGAAAACTTTAATTCCTTCCATCCCTATGATTACTATAACAGGCTTGATTTAGAAGACTTCTCAAGGGGGTAGTCTGGTTGGGATCAATGGAAGAATCAGCACACCACCCCTGAACCCATGATAAGATATCCATACATCTCTAAGTACTCCTTCACCTCCCTCCCAGGAGACACAGTAGGTTTCAATCTTTCCCACCCACTTAGCAGCTATTAAAGCACTTCCAATAACCAGTCCTCCCTTCTCCTCTTCCTTTTCATGTCTTGCATCGTGGCCCTCTTTAGCATCCCAACAGTGCAGAGTGATCTCGCCAAAATGAAAAAACAAAAGCATCCTTTCCTGTGGCTACTGCCAAATCATAGCCATTTGACTGTAATTTCAGAAGTAATAGTAGGTCTTAGGGCTATCATTATGGTACTTTAGGCAAGAAAATCTAAACTGGGATTTTTGTTTGTGCATATGTGGGCCCTGGCTAATTTACAGCTCCAGCCACTGGGAACCCTGAAACAACTGTCTAATGCACCAGTTCCATTTCCTAAAGGGTGACTGCAAAGTGCAGAGATTAGTAATCTTGCCATGTCAGCAAGAGTAACATGAGCTTGACCTTTCTACATAACAGGAAGGACACTGGGCTTCAACAGTATTTTTCTGTGTGAGCTTTTTGTAGTGCATTGTAACATATTGTTACTGTGACATCATTGCCAAGGGTTGCCACTTTAGAGAAAACATACAAATGGCCCAATAATAGGTTTCTTCATGCGTCAGTGGAAGCCGGTAAAAGGAGCATTGTTTGTGTCCTTATTGTCTGATGTGCTGAAACTGGGGTGCCTTTTTGACCCTGGGGCTGTCATTTATAACCCCCCCACTCCCCACAATGCCGAAAGATTGAAATCTAGAAGAAAATACCACTTGGAACAACTATTGTTAACTATTGTCAATAATCTGACCGATCTGGAACTTTAACAAATGGAGAGTCTCTTCTTCTTTCAGTTTTCAGTGTGAAAGGGATTTGGATTTCAGGTTTCATGCATTCCTTTTATATACAGAATGAATCTAGAGTTAGAGGACAGCAGGGCTCTGGTATTGAAGTAGTCAATGTTGATTCGGGTGTCATTTGGTCAAAGTATATTGCCTTGGAGCCCCAGTAAATGTGGGGTTAATTCATGTTCACTGAAAGGCTCACAGGGAAATGAGAGGATTAATGAGCCTAATGGCTGCATAAGCACTTAGAAGACTTAGTGTTTAGACAGAGCATGGAATTATTAGTCCATAAAAATCCCTTATCAGTGGACTGATTTAGAGGTGTGACATTCCTAAGCTTCTTTCCCTTATCCCCCAGGGTGTTATTATCTGTGTGACCCCAGGCAAGTTACTTCACTACACAGAGGTCTCAGTATTCTTATCTAGAAAATGGGGATAATATTAATACCTACTTCACAGGCTTTGGTAAGTATCAAATAAGATAATGTCTGGAATGTATTTTATAATGTATGGAAAGGCATTAATACTTTACAAACTTTTAGCTACTATAACACATATGTGAATCACCATCATTTGAGGAGTTAAGAGAGTGTTTGGCTTAGAACTACAAAAAATTGGGGCTCTGCTTCTGATACTTATTGGTTCTATGACCATGAGCAATCCTTCCCTGAGCTCTATTTTTCTCATTTATAAACTAGGCACTGTGATTCCTGTAGTCCCTATATTGTTATTGTGAGGTTCAAATGAGATAATATATATAAAGAACTGTAAGAATCCTGCAGACTTTGAAGTGCCAGATAAATGTCAGTTATTATTACTGTTGCAATTCCATTCTTTATGTTCGTGAGGCAGCTAGTTGGTGCAGTGGATAGAGTACCTCTCCTGAAGTCAAATGGACCTGAGTTCATGGACCTGAGTTCAAATCTAACCTCAGACACTTAACACTTCCTGGCTGTGTGACCCTGGGCAAGTCACTTAACCCCAATTACCTCAGGAAAAAAAAAGGTGGGGGGGCAAGGGTCCACTTCTGGGTCAGATTGACGTCCTGCTATTATTACTTGGTTTTTAATATATGGCAAAAAATTGCACAGGTGGATAAAATTATGATGGCTATTATTTTTATCCTCCACTTTTTTATACGGTTCAAATAGAAATGGTGCTGGAACAAATTATTATCTTGCTGACAAACATGGATGTCTGTGTTGGTATGTATGTGTGGGAAATATATATGAAGAATCACATATATGACATGCAATAGCAAAGTAACATGCACGATATAATTTTGTATGACAAATTTGATTGTATATTGTATAGCATTGCTCCATGGATAATTGTAAAGGTAGATACAAGAGTAGATTTTCTAATTGAATACAAATATGAAAATATAAGCATCTCCTTGGTTGAGTCACAAAGACATCCTTAGTGCATGTTTAGCAGCGAATGAAAGAAAAAGAATAATACTTAACTGATTATTTATAGATATACAAGTTTTTATATATGTTACACATATGAGATATACATATATACAATTTGTAGATAAATATTTGTATTTTTCCTTAATTCTAGCATGAGCTCCCTAAGGACAGAGAGAAATTCTCCTTTCTTTGTAATCCCACAATTTAACAAGGTGCCTAGCACTTAATAAGTATTTTCTGAATGACTGATCCTGTACCCACATGATTTTGATCTTCTCTGCTTGATTTTTATCCAACACATCCCCAAGTCAATGTATTTTTAAGCTTTACTAACGTCAGAAGTATACATGTTACAAACTTACAAAAATGACAATTGAAAGAGTAACTACTCATATTTTAAGATATTTACTTGATTCTTATTAACATTCAATACAATGTTGGCCTATATGCTGTTCTAGCAGATTTTTGAACTTTGTAAAACCTTTCATGAGCTATTGTTTGGTGACTGAAAGGATGGCATTTATAATCATAGCCTTAAAATCATCTAGACAACAGGATTTTGATGCCCACATCATGTTTTGCTGCAGCCTCATAAGAAAAAAATCTGGGAGAAATCAATAGATTTTTTTAAGTGATTAAACTTTGTTTAATTTTGAATGCACATACATAAATGCACCTTTAAGGTATGTATAATTTGCATGCTTTTGTAAATGATATTGTAGGTAATTGTTAGTATGTATTTAAGGATGGGATAAAAAGATTTCCTCTCCTAATCCATTGGTCAGAGAAAGTATCATCCAGAAGTTATACACCATGCAAATTGACAGAGTGCCTTATTTTGTTAAAGTCAAAATAAAAATTTACCATTTCAAATTCATATAAGTAATCAAAAAATTTAAATAAATCAATTTTTAAATGATTTCTTTTAACATTTGTATTATCATCCTCTTCAAAATATCAAAGTTTCAAACTGCACAAAGAATTTTGGGGACATATTTCATTTCAAAAGTTCTTTTGGTTTTTTCTTCCTATGTTGCTTAGAATATGGATCTTAGATATGGTACATATATTTAAAATGCATTCCCTGATTTTTTAATGAATCAGGGTTATATCCTAATAGTTATAAGTAAACAGATCAGTCTATAAAAAAGGTCCAGTTTCAGTGCAGTTGATTTGTTGAGTTCTCCAGAATGCTTTGAAGTCCACATTTAGAGTCTAAGAATTTGTCATCTGTCAATTAATGAAAGACATTGAGTTTCTGATGTATGATTCTAATCACCAGGTTAGGCTTTGCTAGATATTTGGTAATATATAGATATTTGGTTGGCTAAATGTTACAACCTGAGTGATAATGCTGCACAATTTCCACCACTTCCTTTCATAATCTATATTGATCAATTAACCCTGAACTCCTTAAAGACCATTACATAATTTCTGGTGGCAATGATCTGAGTGTGAATTGCCATCATAAACCCCTGTTCCTGTCAATAAATTCATATGACTCAGTCACACTAGAAAAAAAGAGATGATGTTGTGTATGGATGCATACTTCTTGCCAAATATTCTGTGTCAAATAATCAGAAATGAGAGAGAAAGACTACTGAATAGAGTCCCCCAGGCTTTCAACTTTTATCTCAGAGCATTAGGTCTACTCATGGAGTTTAGCTTTGGCTTTGAACTAAATATATTGTAGGTATTGTCACTGAATAGCAAAGTTCATAGTCTGCTATTGCTAAATAAAAGTTCCATCTACTCAGCTCAGTTTTATTATCCTGGAAGATCTTAAAACACTGAGAAGTTTTCAAGCAAAATAGAAATACAGTTAATAATTTAGTGCAGTGGCATTCTGCTTAATTTCTTCTGAAGGTTCTTACTAAAGGCTATTTCAGGGATAGTACTAAATTAGAAGTGGTTTATCTTCCATAATACATTATTTCTGCAAATGGAGAGAAATATTGAGAAAAAAAAACAAAAGAACTACAGTGGAACTCAATTAATTCAGATGTGACTAATTATAATTTTTAATAATTCCACCTGGGTTGGACTAAGGTTTGCTTTTGTTCAATATCTGAATAGAGAATTTGTGAAGGTCTTTTGGAGAAAGAAAAATTATATTCTGATTTCCAAAAAGGAAAAGTATGAATGGAAAAAACTATACACCTGTGAACTTCATTTCAATCCCTGGAAAAATTCTAGGCAAAAACTTATTAATGATATGTGAGAACTTGATTTAGATTACATTAATATAAGTAGTAGTGATGAAAGAGAACTCACACTGTATTCTATTCCAATACAACCACAACTGGAATATTATGTTCAGTTTGGAGCATCATATTTAGTAGTAATTTTGTCAAACTGTAAGAGATGGAGAGGAACAAAGAAGGGATTTGAAAGGACACCAAAGGAAGAACAGTTGAAATAAGGGAGAGTATTTGTTTCACAGAAAAGAAGACTGAGAGTGGAGATGGATGAACTTGTTTTCAAATATATAAAGGATAGTTATATAGAAAAGGCATTAAACTTAATCTGTGTACCTTCTGAGGAGCAGGAATAAGAATAAATGGGTGAGGGCAACAAGGTGGTGAAGTGGATAGAGCACCAGCCCTGAAGTGAGGATGACATGAATTCAAATCTGGCCTCAGACACTTAACACTTCCTAGCTGTGTGACCCTGGGCAAGTCATTTAGCCCCACTTGCCTCAGCAAAAAAAAATAAAAAATAAAAACAAACAAATAAATAAATAAATGGGTGGATGTTAGAAGGACTCCATTTTGAATCAATGTAAAATCAGCTCTTTTAGAACCAGTTATCCAACAATGCCTCATGAAATAGTTATATGATATACTTAGCAAAGTATTCAAATATTTTGCCAGATTACTACTTCTACTTAGAAATATCATCAAGGAGTTTCCTACACCAGGAAGGAATTTGGATTGTATTATCACTTGGTTTCCTTTGAGTCTAAAATTCTATTGAAACAATTTCTTTTTTTCTTTTTCTTTCCTTCTGTGTTTCTTTGTTTCTCTCTCTCTCTCTCTTTCCTTCATCTCTCCTTCCTTCCTTTTCTTCCTTCTTTCTTCCTTCTTTCCCTTCCTTCTTCCTTCCTTCCTTCCTTTCTCCTTCCTCCCTCCCTCCCTGCCTCTTTCATTCATTCTTTCTTTTTCTTTCTTTCTTTCTTTCTTTCTTTCTTTCTTTCTTTCTTTCTTTCTTTCTTTCTTTCTTTCTTTCTCTCTCTCTCTCTCTCTCTCTCTCTCTCTCTTTCTTTCTTTCTTTCTTTCTTTCTTTCTTTCTTTCTTTCTTTCTTTCTTTCTTCAGGACATCAATGTCTTCTGGTTCTCCAATGTGTTTCCCTGCTCTTCCATAATCTCTCCTTTATTGACTCCTCCTCCAGATCATACTCTCTTCTCATAGGTATTCTTCAGGATTATGTTCTAGGGCCATTTGTTTTCTACTTCTATATTACTTCACTTAATGGCCTCATGAACTCCCGTGAAATTAATTACTGTCCCTATGTTAATGTCAAATCTACCTTTTCTTTTCTAATTTTTCTGCTGACCTCTGATGTTGCATCTCCAGCTAACTTTTAGATATCTCAACATTATCTTCCTGGTCCCTCAGGCTCACAACCTAAGAGTCATTTTAGATTATTCACTATCTCTCACCTTTTGTATTCAAGCTATGGCCAAGACTTGTTGACTTTACCTTTGCAGCATCTTTCAAATAAGCCCCCATCTTTCCTCTGACTAGCTGCCACCACTGCAATGCAGTAATTCATGTCACATCTTGATAATTGCAAGAGCCTGCTGATGGGTCAGTGTGATTCTAGTCTCTCCTCACTCCAAGCCATTCTCACTTCAGTCACTAAAATGTTTTTACTAAAATGTATGTCTGATCACATCATTCCTTCTACTCAATAAACTCTAGTGCCTTCCAGTTGCCTCCAGGATCAAATCCAAAATTCACTTTGTTTGGCATGTAAAGCCCTTTATAACCTGGCTCTCTCCAGTTTTTTTTTTACACTTTACTTCCTAAAACATATTCTTTGATCCAGTGACACTGGATTCCTGACTGTTCCATAAACAAAACAGTCCATCTCTTCACTCCAGGCATTTTTACTGTCTGTCCCACATACATGTAATGCAGTTCTCCTCTATTCTGTTTACTGACCTCTCTGGCTTCCTTTAATTCCCAATTAAAATCTTAGCTTCTCTATCCATTCTTAATCCCAGTGCTTTCTCTATTATATTTATTTTCTCATTATTCTGTCTCTATATATGTTATAGATATATTTGTTTGCATGTTGTCTTTCCCACTAAATTGTAATTTTCTTAAGAGCAGGGACTGTTTTTTGCCTTTTCTTCTATTTCCAATATTTAGCATAATGCCTGACACATGGTAAGCACTTAATAAATATTTATTGATTAAGAAATATCCTTGTCTCATTGGTAGAATATAGAATACCTTAAAAGAGTATGCTATGACTAAAAAGGGGATAAGTTATTACTGTTCTAATCACTTTGTTATGGGTGATGTGATTCTTCCATGTTTGACATTCCTTTTTTCTATAAGTAGGAATATATTAGCTATCACATATCTGATTCATATTATACATTGATTCTTCTTCTATTGGGAGCTCTTTGACATGTGCCTTAAGTTTTACTATAATTAACATTATACCTAAGATGAGGGAGTGAGGCTTTGTTAATGAGTTGATCACTTTGAGAATGAGGTACTTAGTCCCTTTAGGTAGATGTCAGTATTACCTAGAGTTGCAATGGCTGAATATAGGGCAGGAAGGAATAAGTGCCCCCCCCCCCCCAACACCAATAAGCAGAAATATGCACCCTCTTTAAGTTACATGTAGATATCAAATACCCATGCTGTTAATTCAGGATATAGAAAATGTCAGAATGACTATTTTCATCATTGACTAGTCAAAAATAATCCTGTCTCAAATTTTACTTTCCAAATCCTTTTATTTTAAAAGACAAAAGTTCTTTTTAAAATCTCATTATAATGTACATTACACAACAATCACAATCTGATAAAGAGACATAAGGATTTAAAAAACTTCTGAACTCTAAAGTAGTCCTATCCTTAATGTTTCTCTAACAAAGCCCATTAATGTTATAGTCCCTTTGAATCCATCAAAAAAATGTTCAGATGTCTCTCTCTTTTCTTTCTCTTTGTCACTCATGCTCTGCAATTTCACAAAGTTACTAAATACAAAATACTACCCAGATGCAAAAATAAATAAATCAACTTATTATTCCCACATCAATACCAACTTGCTCTGCATACTTTATTATTGTTTGATATTTACTGGGTGTTAAGGAGCAAATGGAGCAAAGCAGTAGAATCCTTCTCTAATGTAAACATTGTATATAGGCTACATTTAAATCCTAAATCCAAAAAATTCATTTTGGATTTGAATTTTTTTAAAAAATCCCATGTCCATCTGTCTGTAATTTTCTATATATACTCCCCTTCAATCTATTTTTGTGGCCTCTTCCCTGATCACTGGAGTAAGCAAATAAAAGTAAAATTTCCCTTCTATATAGACAAACAGATCACTGATTCTTTCAAACCTCAAATGGATGACCTGAATTGGTTTTCAACATAGTCCTATTTTACCAATGAATTGCTAAATCTTCTTGTATCTTTGTCTAAAATCCATATAGCCATGGATTTGATAGTAAGTATTTAATATTTATCCTATTTAAAGGGAAGGAAAGCAAAGGGGAGAGAAGGGAATGGAAAGAAACAGAAGATAAGAGAGGGAAAGGGGAGGGAAACATCAAGCAAAAATTAAATATTTAGTATAACTCTTATTAATTTGCAAGCCAAGGGGACCTGATCTTCCAATCGATCAATACAGCATTTATTCTGTGCTAGATAATGGGAATACAAACACATAACTGAAAAACTTCTTTCCCTCAATGGTCTTACTTTCAGTTGGGAGACAGCATATACATAAAAAGTATGGAATAATTATATCTCACATCCCCCCACACATATATGTACATATTTATACATATATATTTATATCATATATGTGTGTGTATATATATATATATATATCATATACACAGAATAATTTTTGATGGTATGAGAACTAATCCTTCCTTAATCCATGGATATAAAACTAGCATTCTAGCCACAATATCCTAGCAAGAGAAAACTCATTTCTGGATTTGTAATTGTGGACATTTATCTAAAATGATCAGGATATTCTTGATTTTTATTTTCCCAGGAGCTCCTAACATTTTCATCTGGTGTTTACTTGTTGAAACACCTATACTCTTATACCCCAATTAGACCTAGTTAAGTGCTTTTCCTTTCAAATAGTCCATGATGTCAGCAGTCAGAGGTTTGCCAGTACTATAAGAGTATTTCTACTCAGAGTCTATATCTAATTCACAGCATTTTGGTGCCTATTACCTAGTTTTAGCATGAGCGTTTACTATGTTTGTTAAATTATGGAAGCTGAGAGAGAAACTGAAAATGTTTTATTTCCTATGTTATATATTTATGCAACCTGCTGATCCAGAACTCAAAATCTAATTATTATTATAGACAGAGGCCTTTTTTCTAGATTCGTTTCTCCTTATGTAGCAGCTGTAAACCACAAGTGAAGCTTCTGATGTTAGACAAGGTGTAGCCATTAGTTCCACTAAAAAGCTCTAACCACTGGTGCTGATTGATTTTTAGTTTCATATATCTTTAATGAGGAAATTAAATACTTGTTTAGGAAAAAAAGCCCGGCTTAAGTGGTGTTTGTCCATACAACTAGCATAGTGGAATACCTCCATACCATCTCACATAAGTTCAAGCAGGGTAAACACCTTTTTGCTCTAAAAAATAACCATTTAGTAGTTTCATAACTGGAAAATACCATATGGGAGAAATTATCCCAGATGAAACACTATAAATAATAGCATCTTGTGATCTTTTGGATCATAGTTGACCATTTAGAAATATTCAATAGAATATTTTATACTGGCTCATTTTAAAGAAGTTAAATTATACCTTATTTTTCAGAAACAGATAATGAATAACTCTTGATTCACAAAAGCAGAAGAATAGTAGATCTTTAGCCAAAATAGACTCTAATACCATGTAGTCCAAATCTTTTTAGCAGTTAAAGAAATTGAGGTTACATGGATTGTATAAGTTCAAACAGATAGTAAATGTATGAGCTGTCATTTGAATCATGGTCCCATGATTCCAGATTTTGCCCATTTTCTCCACAGAGTAAATTTTAGTGTTGTTGACCAAAAGATACAATGAAGAGATCTATATAAGGTTTTTCTGGATCACTAGGAAAACATTGGCAAGCAATAATCAACTTGGGTCACAACTAAAAATATTGGAAATTAAGGGTAACTAGAGGTGGAGTCAATTAATATCATATGATTAATTGAGCCAGTAAACAAAAGAGTATTTATTAGATCCCTACTGTGAGCCAGGCACTGCATTAGAAAGTAGAATATAAGTATAAAGAATGGAACAATCCCTACTGGCAAGGACTTAACAGAGATTGTATCACAACAAGCAAAGTCATTATGGTTTTTTTTGGTGGGCTTGTTATAGATCACTACTCTTTTAAACAGAATCATGCAAGATGATACTAGCGTTTATTGTATTTGGAAACTTTTCATATGTAGTAAGTAAAGCCTATTTAAAGATGAGTAGCAGGTCCTTGAGTAATCCATCCAGACAGTAGAAACAGTTGAGCAATTCATCGCTCTGCATTAAAGAAAAAAAAAAGAAACTTCTTCTTGTTGTTGGGGGTAGAAGCATTAAGCAGAGATTTATCTTTTTTCCTTAAGGGAAAAACAGAAAGTATAAAAGCATACTCATGATATTAACAACAAAATTTTTGGAGGAAAAAAAGTGATTTTATTTCTATCTTTCAATGATCCTGCAAGCTAGTTTTTCCACAGAATAGGGTCACTATTCAAATATTTCTGGCGAAGAATTCACTTGAATGTTAATTTGGAGAACAGTTGGATTTTTAAATGTGAGTTATCTATATGATGTTTAAAATGTTAATTATTGGTGTGATACCTCAGCCTTCTTTGTATTTGTTGTGAAAATAAGCTCTGGGGGCTACTAGATGGCACAGTGGATAGAGCACCTGCCCTGAAGTCAGGAGGACCTGAGTTCAAAGCTAGCCTCAAACACTTAACACTTTTAGCTGTGTGACCCTGGACAAGTCACTTAACCCTAATTGCCTCAACAAAAATAAAAAAAAAATAGAAAATAAGCTCTGAATGTGACAAGGGCTATATCAAAAGGAGATAAATCAAGGATTCAAGAAAGACATTATTCTACTCTGAAGAAATTACCAATCTAGCCATTGATTTAAATAAAATCAATAAAAAAAATTGGACCTTAGTCTACATCTATATGTGTGTATTATGCTTGTGTGCACCTATCTATATCTATTTTTGTTTTATTCAAACCAGTACAAATATTGTAAAATATCACCTATTAGTACAAAATTAATTTCACTTTTGTGAAAATTTTGCATGCACAGAATACTGAATATCATAATATCTTCTGTCTCCTATTTATTTTTAGTCTTTAAAGCTCCAGGATTTTTTTTTTTTTTTCAAGTAGACAGAGCAACCAAGAGAGAGAATAAGCATTTATTAAGTACTTACTATGTGCCAGGTACTGTGTTAAGTACCTCAAGAATATTATCTTAATCTTCACACAACAATTTAGGAGGTTAGGAATATTGTTATGCCCCTTTTATAGTCAAGTTGAAGCAAGCAAGCAGAGCAAATAGTAATGTGCCCAGGATCATATAGATTGGATTTTAACTCAGATTCTTGATTCCAAAGTCAGCAATTCTCTGCCCCACTATTTATCCATTGTAATAGCTAGGTGCTATTAGTAATATGGCTAAAATTAGTTATCCATTTTCAAAGAGATAGAAGACAAATCTATTTCAATTTATTATAAATCAGTGTTCCAGTTTCTGGAGAGGATAAAGGACTGACCAGCAATTAGAACTGACCAAAAGCTAATATTCATTTTTAAGCAGTCACTTGAGATTATTAAAAAAAAAAAAAAAAAAAGAAAGAAATTGAATCATATAGTGATCACTCTGAATTAAGGCCTCAAAAACAAAACAGAAATAATCTGTTCCAAGCTTGTATAGAATTAACATTTCATCATTTTCTTTACCCTGAATAAATCTACATGCCTGCTGAGATCATACGTTTTTGTGAATGTAGAAATAAAAACCTAAAGGTATAAGGGAGTTTATCAGTTTAGTTCAAGTATTACTTTTAATGGACAGATTAACTAAGCCCCAGAGAGAGGAAATAATTTACAAGTCTGAAGTGGGATTTAGAAGTGGGATTTGGAGACAGATCTTCTGCCATTCAGTCTCAAACGTTTTCTTTTCTTTGTGCTTTAACTTTCACAACTTTTAGTGCATTTATTTTATTGTCATTTCTCCCCCTCCCTTTTTTTTTTCCTACAGAGCTTCCCTTTGACTAGCAAACCTATAGAAGATGGCTTCAAAAATTATCCAATGAGTGTCAGAATAACTCCACAATCACTTCCTCTTTTTTTGAATCCAATACTAAGATGTTCTTTCTAAACAAGACCTTTGGTGAGGTAGAAAATTGATAGGGGGAAGGGACAAATCTTAAAAACCAGCATGCTTCTAAATTGATACCATGTAAACACTACATAGTATTGGAAAACCACTGCTGGGGGTAAATGAAATGAATTCACTGGGGCATCTAATCCTATTCCTGGAACATTTAAACTGTTTAAATGCATTGGAAAGCAAACAAACTTCAAAGTGATCATTATACCCCTGACACTGGTGTTTGTGTGGCTGAAATCTTTATGAGATTAGCCCCCCACAGGGAAAGAAGTTAAACACGGTCAGAACCACTTTGAAATTGTCTAGAGGATACCCGTTTACCATCTCAGGATCAGGGTGAACTCGGTTGAATTTCCGCCATTCACTGGGCCCTAGAATTCAGGCATGACCTACTGAGTTTAAATCTCCTCTGAGGTCAGTATACAACTTTCACTTCTCTCCATGGTTCCTTGTCAGCATTCAGAGCACTGGACCAGGTGGAGAGATCTAAATTTCTTAATGACAGCTTTGGTTAAGGAAACACTAACAACTCCATGAAAATATTATTACTAGAAATCAAAAAAATGAAATGCTTGATGATTCAGTAAGCATGATCAAGATGATTTTAGAAATTGGAAAATCCAATGGAAAAAATAAAATTGAGGGAATTCTTTGTATTTTACTATTCTTTAAAACATAAAACAAAGAAGAATCACTTTCGCCATTTGCCCTGATTTTTCTAGACTATACCATCTTTAAATATGTTGAACATGAACATTTTATAAGCAAACCAAGGTTCTATGTTCTTACATTAATAAACATCTTACATTTCAAAAGAGAAAAACATTGTTTTAGAAATTTCACTCTCCTTCACACACAATGACTTTATCCTTGTGCTTATAA
This sequence comes from Sarcophilus harrisii, assembly GCF_902635505.1. Lineage (NCBI taxonomy): Eukaryota > Metazoa > Chordata > Mammalia > Dasyuromorphia > Dasyuridae > Sarcophilus > Sarcophilus harrisii. The sequence goes on from NC_045427.1 coordinate 256,220,430, forward strand.
AATCTTTCTTATGTTCAGTTTTACTTTTTATCAATTAAAACTTTGTGGTAAATATAAATTTCATTTTGCCTGATTCAGTTCCTATTTCAACTTTTACAAAAATATCAAAAATCAAATTTTATAAATGCATTAGAGCAACACCATGAAATGAGCTTGCTTCCCTTTGAGTAATTACAACCCAAGCACATTTTCTCCAGACACTTAATGAACACCATTATTGTTGATGATATCCTTTTGTCAACTCATATTCTTGGTTGTTCTCCCTTTACTTTCAGTTTGAGAATGCTATCAATATTTGCCAATCCAGCAAAAAGTTTTACACAAATGAACTGGTATAATAGAATGTTAACCTATAATAAGAGTTTGTCACCCAGCAGTCACACTATGGGAGATTTGCCATTGATTTTCCAATAAATATGGCAAATGGTAAAAAATATAGTACATGTTCCTTGGCATTAAATTTCACAGTAACCATTTTTCTTTTCTGCTCTTTCTGTTCTGTTGTCTTCTAGTGTTATGTAATATAATCCATTCACTTCTCTCTACATATGTATGTATATAAAAATTATGACTTATGAAAAAGTCATGTATTATAATCATTTTGTAGTTTTTCACTTTATACATTGATTGATGAGCAAGGAAAGGGTGCAAAAACCAAATGTTAATGGAGTATATTATGGTATCATAGAATTAAAAGATTAAAGGATCGTAAATTTTGATTAATTCACCCAGATAATTCTGGATCAATTGATTTCTGCCTATTAAAAAAAAGCACACACTTATTAGGAAATGAGACTGAATAGCCTTTGCAAAAGACTTAGAAAACACTTGCATGTTAACATGCCAATCTTTATTCTTAGGTTTCCATATATCTAAGTTAAGTAATTCCTGCTGCAATTTAAATCTATTTATTTGTTGCTCTCTCTTTTTATGAGGGACCATAAGCTTAGGCAGCTAGGTGATGCAATGGATAAAATACCAGACTTGGAATCAAGAAGACTCATCTTTCTGAGATACTAGTTATGTGATTCTGGGCAAATCATTTTACCCTTGTTTACCTCAGTTTACACATTTATAAAATGATCTGGAAAAGGAAATGGAAAACCATCCTAATATCTTTGCCAAAAAAAACCACCAAAAAGGTCACAATCATATACAACTGAAAAATGACTGAACATACTCTTGGGAGATACCTTTTTTGAAGAAAACTCTTAAGATGATGCTTTGCTTTATCTACCTAAACAATGAACTCAATGGAATTCTGAATTCTCTATACTTTACAGTGAAATATTTTGAAACTTTTAATGTTTACTTATTCTCCTCCATCTTAAAAACTTTTATTAAGTCAAAGAAGGGCAAAATCAAATTTTAAAGATTTCTCTTTTGAAGATGGTATCCTAGTGTCTTAACTAATCCTTTTAGTATACAAAGGAAGTCAAAAGACATTTCCTGTTCTTAAGTTTTTAATAGTCTAACAAGGAAACAAGTCTATATAAACATGATATAAATTGGCTATAATCTCAAAAAGAAAGCACTGAAATTAAAGAAGACTGGGAAAGGCTTTTTGCAGAACTAGAAATTTACCTGGGATTTGAAGGAAGCCAAGGGAAAGGAAACCAAGGAACAGAGTGAGGAGGAAGAGATTTCTAGGTATATATAAACAATCAGTGAAAATGACTAGATCTGGAAGATGAAGAGTGATACATGAGGAGCAGTAAGAATATCAATTTGTTAATATGTTTTTTCTTTAAAAAATTAATTTTGTTATCAATTTAAAACTAGAACTTATATTTAAATATGGAAATGTACAAATAGAAGTTATTTTTCCTTCCTAATATTCAGTTACAAACTTAGGAAACAAAGTTTTTCATTTTTAAAAACTGATAAACAGATAATTTCCTTTAAAAAAGCAATACTGATTTTCAAGTCCTGCTCAAGATATTTCATGCTAGGCATGCATTACAAAGGAAATGTATCTTTTAACAGATTTGCTTCTCTGTTGGCTATTGGCTTAAAAAGGGTCCCAGGATATTCATTTCTTGATAGCATTCTACCATAAAGAAATTAAAATGGAGCTTCTTTGTTTCAAATTGACCCAAGAGAGAGAGAAAACATGGACACTAAGGAATTGTCATTATGGGCATTTATGACCAGCTCAATGTAAATTTCAGTTTTGTGTCTGGTATTCCCTTTTTGTCAGCATCTTGGAAGTTGTATGGCTGTATTGCTCTGTGCTCTTGTAGTTTTTCTTTTGGCCATGAAATGAATGTATACCAAAGAAGAGACACTCATAACTCCTTTATTTTATTTATCTTTTTCTGATTAGCTCCAGGCCATATAAGTCTTCCTAGTTATATTCATTTTCCCTTTGTTTCTTATCCCCTGGCCTTCTCCCACTTTCAGACACTTACTTGTTTCTCTGTTTATTCTAACTTTTTCTAGTTAGCATCATAATTCAAAGCACATCAGAAGCTTGTCCAGGAGATATTTTGGTCATAACTATCTACTTAGAATGAAGATTGTTTTAATCTGATTTATTTGGATAATTAACTAAAATATCTATTTCATTGTGCTTGTGTGGATAGATGCTGAATAGAATATTAGTTTGAGCTTTTAGCAATGAGATGATAATAAAGAAAATATTGTTCACAAATTCAAAATTTGCTTTTCAAAATTAATATTTTGCATTGACCAAGTTTTTGCCATAATTTGATCCATCCTTATTCCTCAAATGATTCAGGCATTCATTTTTGTATATTTTGAGAAGTTGCAGATTCATTAGTTTTCCTATATCTATCTAGTTATAAGTTCTTTCAAGACTCTTAACAGTAAAAATGGTACCCACTGATGGGTTGGTTGGTTGTTGTCCTTTGTTCTCAAAGAGGAGCAAAATGATATTACTATGCTAATGTTGAATTACAATGTGTCTGACTGTAGCTGATTAGACCAATTCAAGCTCAGAACACTCTGCCACAGGCCAAATACAAATAGTCCATTTGAACATTTGAGGTGACTTCTCTAACTTTGCATATCTTATTTTTCTTCTGGACTAATTCAAATCTTCTTTGCTAATAGAGCACGGCACCTTCTTTGATGAGGGCACGCCATGCTGGATGGTCCTGTGATAGTGAATGCCATGTCATATAATTGACTGTAAAGTTCAATATCTTGAGAGTTTCTTTGTATTGCTTCTTCTGACTGTCTCGTTAAGAGTTTCTCTGTGTGAAATCTCCATAAAATATTTGTTTTTTGGCAAGCATACATTTGGCATTTGAACAATGTGGCCAGCCCTACAGAGTTGTGCTCTTTGCAGTAGAGTTGGAATGCTTGGCAGTTTAGTTCAATAAAGGACCTCATGTCTGATATCTTATCCTTCCAGGTGATCTTCAGAACCTTCCTAAGACAATTCAAATGGACTCAATTCAGTTTCCTGCCATGGCACTGGTATATTGTCTAGATTTCACAGGCATACAACAATGTCAGCACAGTCTAATGCCTCTTCTCTCCCACATTTTTGTTTAGAGCCTCCCAAACATTGAGCTAGCTCTGGTAATGTGTATGGCAATCTCATTATCAATGTAGACATTTCTGAAAAGTATATTGCCATGATAAAAGAACTTATCGACATCTTTCAAAACTTTACCATTTGTTGTAACTGATGGTTCCACGTATGAATGGCGTATAGTGCTAGCAGGTGGAGGACCTATGTTTTCTTGGTGCTAATTGTTAGGCTGAAATTAGTACAAGCAGCAGAGAATTGATCCATACTTTGATGCATCTCAGCTTCAGAGGCTGCTACTACTACCATATTCATATGTCTTATTCTCATGGAGGTTATCTTGAATTTCCAGAGCTGATGTCACTCAAGTACCAGTTCTAGCAGATTCTACCAAGGTTAAATGACTTTGTGGATAAGCATAGCTAAATTTAGAGAAGCTTACCATCAGAAGCCTGACTATCAAGAGATTAATAGTTTTGATTAGAGAGACTGGAAGACTATCCACTATCCAAGTATGGACATATTTTCATCTCAATTATCTTACTAATTAACTGAACTATCCATTTCATTTTGCCAAAGAAAACAGAGAGGATAAAAATGCGTTGACAGGATTATCTTGAATTACCCACAGTTACAGTATATAATCCGGAGGCCAAGCTATAGATATCAGCCTCTTAGGTTATTTTGTATAAACATTCCCTGAAGCAAACAACTGTCATAGTTAGCATACCTGGCTTGGAGTCCTTTCCTATAAATGGTTGTCTTTTCCCTTCCATAGGGAACTTAGTTTACCTTATGCATGATAAAACTTTTAAGGTAGCCTGAGCCTGGGAATTCTTCCTGGAGGATTTCCTGACTTTATGACTTATATCCCATCAGAAATTTTTCCATGATTTTCCATATATAATTTATATTCTATCATTCGCCTTCTTAGTGGGTGTGGAAGAGAAAGAATCTGTGACTCAGAATTTAAAAAAGAAAACAATGCAAAAAAATTTGATATTTTTAAAAAATGTATTTGTGAAACATTTAACAAAAATATATAATAAGATCTGAAAAGGAACATTTTAGAATTTAAAGAATGGATTCAAAATTCCAGAGTTCTTTGATTATTCCAGCAAGTAGAATTACACCAAACTGAAATTATATAAATTAGAGAATGATTCAACATTTCTGAGATTAAATGGACATTTGTGCCAAACAATTGTAAATCCAGATATCTGCCCTTATGCTAATTAAAGAACAGAAAAAAAAAAGAGGTGTTTTTTTTTTCTTGTTCTAAAAATCAAGAAAAAACAGAACTGGTAATTTATTATATATTTTGACTTCTTTCTGAAGTTCTGTTGGGCACTTGACAATGTTCTGTTCTGTTTTGTTTTGTTTTACTTCTCTTTTTTTTCTATTCTCTTTTTTAAAATAAAATAAATTTAAAATAAAAAAGAAAATTTAAAAAAGAATACAAGGCTGAAGATTCAAATGTGAAAAAAAAAATCAAGTAAATCATTCTAACATTACAAGGTACTGGTGGCATGGCTGCTTCATAATTCACAAGCAATCTGTGGAAGCAGTTCTGTGTAGTTTTCCCCTATTCTTCCTTCCTTTGCATCCTATAGAGGGGGAGAGAAGGGGAGAGCAGGATGTAAAGTAACAAAGGCCCCTTTTTGTGGACTTAGCCTAAAGAGTTAGGAACCTCTGACTCCCAATAGTCAAGGCAATAAATTAATCCCCAGTATTGAAAATAAGAGAATCCATATGACTTGGTGATAAGAGGACGTGATTTGGAACCAGGAAGAGCGGTATACAATCCTTGTTGCTGATATATTCTTCTTCTGTGACTCTTTTCAGAGATATCCAGAAAGAGCAGAAAGTAAAGATCAGAAATGGATATTGGTCCCTGAAGGGTTGGCTCTGCATGGGTAGAACCCTGTAAGAAACCAATTCACCATTCCCAAATCCCAGAAGCATAGAAAATATCTTTAATCTCTCCAGTGAGTTTAGCAATGGGTATGTCTAAGCCCTGGATAAGGAGATATAATCAAAGTGATGGCTCATATCCTAGTAATCACATCAAAGTGAAACATGAACTCCAATGATCAACAAACTACATAAGTCCTACTAAAACAAGAGGAAATTGTTCATCAAGAAGTCTATTAATTGGCTTAGGAGGAAAATAACCTGTCTTCCCAGATATACCTTCAGAAAAATGTTCTATTTCTCAGCAAGATATGCCGAGTCCTTCTGATTTTCAAGCTATAGTAGAGTTTCTTCCTTAGCATAAAAATAAATAAATGCATAAAGGAAATCAACACATTTTCCCACTTCTCTTTGCCCAAAGAAGTTGTCACCTGCAGAGGCAACTCAGTCAACAAGGATTCTTAGGGAAAGAAATGAAATAAGATAATCAGTTGATCTGTGGGCAGACTGTGTTGTTTCTTGTGCCCAAAGGACTTTCATGAGCTCAGCTTGCATTTGTGTTATGGGGGGAAAGGGAGGGAAAGAAAACTCAGCATGAAAACAGTGTGAAGCATGTTCAAATCCATTGCTCACAGCAGGGAAAAACAATTGCCTTCCTCTCCTGTTTCTAGTGACCTAGCATGTGTGCAGATCATAGTGCTAGGAAGAGACTCCAAAATTGCCTTCAACATGACGTCCCTCTGTTATTTCAGGTTAGCAAATGCCAGGTCAATTATAGGCAATGTAAGAGACTCTCCTGAGAATCTTTAGAGCCCTGCACTTAAGCTCACTCTCTTGGGCTACAGATCCTTAGAATAGTCACCTGCCTGATTTATGATACAAGTAAGATCATAGTAATGGAGTCAAAGGTCCCTAGGACCATAGCAACTTGAGGATCCTAAACTCCAAGAATAATTGCATCATATGTTTCTAAAGCTATTACTAGACTGTATAAAATAATACCATGAGACTTTAAACCCCTGTAGGTTAGAGGAACTGTTTCATGAATACATACCCCTTCTTAGCAGAATGGAATGATTTGCATGCTGTCCTTTCCTGATCCCTTGGTTACTTTTTCTCTGAATCCCAATCATGTATGCTGGTGCTTTCAGTGTAGGTGCTAAAGAGAACAAAGATGGAAATAGGTGAATTCAAATTTTTGTTTATAAAGATGTTTTGAGGATTAACTTCTCTCTGCTCATCCATTCAAATGGGATTAAAGGGATTAACTTGGATAATAAAGGCATACAGCGCATTATAAATACATATGCTGCCTCTAATTAATAGGTTCAGATATGAACATAAGATATGTCAAATTATTCCAGAATAGCCTATAATTACATTATTTTTAAATAATGGAAAGGAAACTCATGAGTCATTAGTAAGGAGATGACTTTGGAAAAAGGCAAACTCATTCAGCAAATATAATGCTTTACAAGACACATTTGCTATTTATGTGTACAGCTAATAACACCTATTATGCAGTCTTCATCTTCGAAGCCTGTGTTTGTTGAGAGAAGTACTTTAAAACAGAGATTTAATTACATAGTGTTCAAGTTCCTCTGGCAACATGAAAAGAGGGAAAGTCATTTGTGCTTTAATGAATGTTTTGAAAGAAAAAAACAAGTTCTCAAGTTAAGTACTCTACAAGTTGAAGGCAGGAGGGATGCAGAAGGAAGAGAATATAGATTACAATTTATCCATCTGACATATGACAGCACTGAGACCGCTGAGAAAAGAAAGTCACTTTAGCTCAATATAAAGCCCTGCTTCAGGACACATATTTCATCCCTCATTTTTCATCTCAAGAACTAGTAATGGATTCCAAAGAACATTTTAGGAGGAAATGCTGATTATAAGAAAGAACCTCAAGGTGCCCTTCTTTCTTCTCTTCAGCTAGAAGTTCCCCCAATCATTTGGGTTTCCTATAAATCTAACTCTTTGCTTTTACAGATGAGGAAACTGAAGTTTAGAGCAGTTACAAGACTAGTTTATGAGAACTAAAGAAAGATGTGAGGGCTAATATCTGCAGAGTCAACTTATTAGTTTGATCTTAACTGCTATGAATATAGTGTATTGTATTTTATATATCTATATTTAGACATGACCAAAAAGGGAATTTGTTTTGCTTCAATATTTACATATGTTAAGCATTTTGTTCATTTTTTTCCCTATTTATTGAAAGGGAGAGAAAATAGATTTCTGTTAACTATTTTCTTCGAATTTTAAAAAAAATGAATGCAACATAAATGTGGGATTATTTTTTCAACTTTTGTAAAGAGTACCTCAACTATCTAGGTATGTATTAAGTATTTTTATACAATATCACTTAGACAAAGGCTTAAAGAAGTGTTGTCTATTGCTTACTCATCACATATAGCACAAAATACCTTGTAATTCCATTCCACACATCTTTCTGGATATGCACTGATACCTTATAAAGATTTAGTAAAAAGAATGTAGGAAAAAATAATCCAGTTCCTTTATTTTTTCAGGCTTGTTACAGAATGCTACAAGTTCCTAAAGTAGAAGTCAGAAGGCTGGGGCTGATAAGTAGAAACAAAATGGGAACCCCAGGAGGGAGAGACTACTCCATTTTAGGGTTCATACTACATAAATAGAGAAAAGTTAAGCATAATTGGCATGTACCCTAGATTTAGAAGAACAAGAGTTTAAAGAGTGAATGTAAAAGATAAGTACTACCCTATAGTTTTAATAAGTTTATAGCACAGGTTGACCAAAGAAGTATAGGCTGTTCTCATTAATAATCTGATAGTGAAAATTCCAGTGAGGAAGAAAAGAGGGAACTGTCTAAAGAAACAACTGTGGATACATAGAAAACTCATTACCTAACTTTGATGTTTTTAAGACAGACACCAAATAAGGAATTAAACTCAAATAATGGAGAATGGATTTGAAAAAATGAAATGATGTTAAAAGAATTGGGTCAGACTTGGATCAGTGTTATTAATATGTGTTAGAGAAAGGAGAGAAAATTTCTTTTTACACTTAGACTGGGGAGCAAGAAGAGAATTAAAGAAGGGATAGGAAAATTGCTCAGAGTAAAAAGAACAATTATAAATGATGATAGAAGAAAATGTGCTTAATTCTTATTTTCCTTCTAGGTTCCTCCTTCAAGAGAAATTACATTGAAACTCATAAAATAACAAAAGTGATGAAAAGGAAATAAAATCCAAAATAATGCAGTAATGACAACAGTATAATTTAATGAAATTAGTTTGATTCATTACATACTAGTGAAGTACTTTCTAAGGCACTGAAAGAACTGGCTTTTTTGTTGCTAAGCTACTTTCAATAATTTTTTAAAAAATTATATAGGAGGGAGGAAATATTTGTTGCTAAGGTACTTTTTAATTATAAAAGGGAGGAAATAAACATTTTATTAAGTTCCTACTATGTGCTATGTACTATACTAAGTATTTTACAAATATGATCTCATTTAATCTTCACAATAATATTGGGAAGTAGGTAATATTATTTTTAATGCTATTTTATTTTTTCAATTACATAGAAAAATGTTTTCAACATTTATTTTTGTAAGATTTTGAGTTCCAAATGTTTTCTCTATCCCTTCCTTACCTTCTCCTTCCCCAAGACAACAAGCAATCCAGCATAGGTTAGATGTGCAAAATAATTTTAAACATAGTTCCAAATTAGTCATCTTGTGAAAGAAAAATCAGAACAAAAGGGGAATAACTATGGTAAAGAAAAAGCCCCCAAAAATGAAAATAATATGCTTCGATCAGCATTCAGTCTCCATAGTTCTCTCTCCAGATGTGGTTGGCATTTTCCATCCCAACTCTGTTAGAATTGTCTTGGATCACTACAATGCAGAAAATAGCTAAGTCTATCATAGTTGATCATCACATAAGCTTGCTGTTACTGTGTGTAGTGTTTTCCTATTTCTCACTTCACTTCACTGACTCAGAGTCAATTCATGTAAGTCTTTCCAAGCTTTTCCAAAATCAGTCTGCTCATCATTTCTTAAAGAATAATAATATTCCATTACTTTCATAATTTATTCAGCCATCCCCCAACTGATGGGCATTCATTCAATTTCCACTTTCTTGACATCACAAAAAAAAAAAAAGCTGCTACAAACATTTTTGCACATGTGGTTCCTTTTCCTTCCTTTATTATCTTTTTGGGATATAGACCCAATAGTTACACTGCTGGATCAATGGGTATGCACATTTTTATAGACCTTTTGTCATAATTGCAAACTGTAGATCAGTTCACAAGTCCCCAACAAAGCATTAGTTTTCAAGTTTTCCATATCCTCTCCAACATATACCATTATCTTTTGTCATATTAGTCTATCTGTAGATACTATTATTATTGTTATTTTACAATTGAGATACAGGTAAAGATTAAGTGACTTGCTCAGGGTCATGTAGCTAATAAGTGTCCCAGGCAAGATTAGAACCCAAACCTTTCTGACTCCAGGCTAAATGGTCTACATATGACATCATCTTGTGTTCCCCAAAATAAAGGAAAAATATCAGGATTAGTGATAGGCTTATGCCTAATTTTCAAAAAAAGGAGAGAAAAGATTCTTCAAATTATAGAAGAAGCATGATTTTAATGGCAATTAACTAAGTAATCATTAATTAAACTTCTACTTCCATGCTAAGTACTTTGTTTGGTCCTTTTAAGACAAAGATGAAATAGTTCTTGCTTTCAAGGAGTCTGTGGTCTACTGAAAAGAAACATAGAAACAGATAATTAAAAACAAAATATATGCAAATTAAATATTGTTATTTGTAAGGGGGGGGACACAATTAGCTGGAGAATCTGGAAAATTCTCTTCTAGGTACTAGTGGAGTACTAGGGGTTCTAAGAAGCAGAGGTGAAATTTTAGATGCATAAATAAATACAAGTCTGCAAATGTATGAAATAAAATTACATTCACTAGAACTATATAGCTTCATAAAAAGCATTACCATCAAAGGTTTTTCATTTCATTTTTTCCATTCAATTAATAGACTGGTAGATCTAGGGAATCATGAAGATCTTGTATACCTGGAAGACATTTGATGAAATTTTTCATGCTGTGCTAGAATATAAACTGGAGAAATGTGGTAACAGTATAATCAAGTAAACTTGGAACTAATTGATATATTGCACCCAAAATGTAAGCATAACTGAAAGATGTAAATCAGAAAGTAAATTTCTGCAGATCCCCAAGCATCTGTCCATGGTTCTGTTTGATTTAACTTTTTTTTTTCCTGGCAATAATTTGGATGACATTCTACATGGTATATTGGCAATACTTACAAATAACAGAGTTAAAACAGCTATATGTATACATACAGAGAAAATCAGAAACAAAGTCAGACAGACAGACACACAGACACACACACACACACACACAAAGAACAGTTAAAAACTCTCCAGAAAATGTAAAATAAAAACTAAGAAAAGATCAAATATAAAGAGAATTGATATGCTAGGCTTAAAAATCCCAGATATAATTAAAAAAAAAAATAGGAATGATATGAGATAAAGAAAACATAGCTAGATAGATCAGGGAGAGTTAGGGTTCTTCAAGGCCAATTGTGATAAGATACCCAAAACATCTAAAATGATGCTCAGTTTTCATTAATATGGGAATAATATCAAGAACAATGGAGATGGTAATCCCAATGTATTCTGCACTTTACAAACATCATCCGTAATATTATATTTTGAAGAGCACATTGATGAACTGGAGGACATCCAAAGGAAGGAAAACTGAATGATAAGAGGGCTGGAGAACATATTATATGAGAAAAGATAAAAGAAACTGGAAATGACAATTGTATTCATGAATTTGAAGATCTGTTATGTGAAACAAGTATTTGATTCATTTAACCATTACAAGCAGTGAATGGAAGCTGTAGAGAGGTAGACTTCAATTTATTGAAGGGAAACAACCACAACTTCTAAATAATAATAATTTTTTAAAAAGGATATAGATGGAATGTGCTATCTTAGAAGGTAGTACTTTCTCTATTGTTAGAATTCTTCAGAGAGAAAAGCATAGTAGTCACATTTGAATATTATAGGGAAGATCCCAATGAAAGTACAAGCTGGAATGGATCTCCTCTTAGACCCTTTCTGACTTGTGATTCTTTGAAACATTTGTTATACCTTGATCTATGGACTTGAAAACAAAGTGTTACTCTCATCTCAACTGAATACAAAAATGACATAATTTTAGATCTGGCATATAGTAAGTATCAATCATTTTTTGTATATATAAAAATAGATTCTCTCTCTCTCTCTCTCTGTCTCTCTCTCTCTCTCTCTGTCTCTCTCTCTCTGTCTCTCTCTCTCTGTCTCTCTCTCTCTTTTTCTCTCTCTTTCTTTGTATGTGTGTGTGTATTTAAGTAAGTAGGGTTGGCAGACAAATCATTTCATTTGCAATATCATCAATTTTACTGTTGTTTCCATTTGTATATTATTGTATTATCTAAGGGATGCTGTGTTTAAATCAAAGCAAAACTCAAAGGAACACTCATGGTCCCAGCTCATCCTCACTATTACTCTGAGTCTTAGGTAATAATGATAATAGTATGCACATTAGAGATAATTTTACCTGACTCCCTCATGTATATGAAGAAACTGACACTCAGAGAAGTAAAATTACTTGTCCAGGACTTTCAAGGATGGAGTCAATATGGCAGAGTAGAAGCATTCAACTGAGCTCTTCCAACCTTCCCCTCCAAAAAACTTAAAACACACACACACACACACGCACACACGCACACACAATATTGAATTCCAGAGTCGCAAAGTCAATAAAGGTTCAGAGTGAGACAATCTTTTAATTTTCCCCAAAATCAATAATAACAACAACCAAAACAACATAGGACATGAGAGAGGAGGCTGACTCAGAGTTCACATGAATGAAACACTGGTAGTGAGATTAGATAGTAGTAAAAGTAACAAGAACAGCTTGGGGAACTCCCAGGCCAGAGATGGTAAGGTAACCCAGCAAATGGTCAGAAAGAGATTACAGGGATCCCTATACTAGTACACAGGACCAGATGTTATTTGGCAATTGTATTGACTATACTCAATTTTGAGTTAAAGTTTAAGTTTAACTTCAAGAAGAAAGGAAACTTTCTTTTTTTTTTTTTTTTTAAGTTCAAATCTTTTATTGTGTCCTTCAATATGCAGCCAGTTAGTTTTTCTTTTCTTTTCTTTTTAAACCGTTTATTGACAGAGCCCATGCCTGGGTAGTTTTTTTTACAACATTATCCCTTGCACTCACTTCTGTTCCGACTTCTCCCCTCCCTCCATTTACCCCCTCTCCCAGATGGCAAGCAGTACTATACAAGTTAAATATGTCACAATGTATCCTAGATACAATATATGTGTGCAGAACCAAACAGTTCACTTGTTGCACAAGAAGAATTGGATTCAGAAGGTAAAAATAATCTGGGAAGAAAGACAAAAATGCAAGCAGTTTACATTAATTTCCCAGTGTTCTTTCTTTGGGTGTAGCTGCTTCTGTCCATCCTTGATCAATTGAAATTGAGTTAGGACTCTTTGTCGAAGAAATCCACTTCCATCAGAATACGTCCTCATACAGTATTGTTGTTGAGGTATATAATGATCTCCTGGTTCTGCTCATTTCACTTAGCATCAGTTCATGTAAGTCTCACCAATCCTCTTTGTATTCATCCTGCTGGTCGTTTCTTACAAAACAATAATATTCCATAAGATTCATATACCACAATTTACTCAACCATTCTCCAATTGATGGGCATCCATTCATTTTCCAGCTTCTAGCCATTACAAACAAGGTTGCCACAAACACATACAGGTCCCTTTCCCTTCTTTAGGATCTCTTTGGGGTATAAGCCCAGTAGAAAATAAAAAATGAAAAAAAATAGAAGAAAAAGTGAATTATCTCAGAAAAACAATTGACCTGGAAAATGGATTGAGGAAAGAAAGTTTAAAAATTATTAGATTACCTGAAAATCATGATCAAAGATATTTCTAAACATCATATTTCAAGAAATTTTCAAGGACACCTGTCCTAATATCCTGGAATTATTGGATAAAATGGAAATAAAAAGAATTCATCAATCACAACCTGAAAGAAATCCTAAAATGAACACTCAGAAATACTGTAGTCAAATTCCTGAGCTCCCAGGTCAAGGAGAAAATATCTTAATCATCAAGAAAGAAACCATTCAAATATTATAGAACAAAATCAGGATCACATAAGATGTAACAACTACCACATTAAAGGAGCAGAGGTCTTGGAATATGATATTCTGGAAGGCTGTGGTATAGTGCAATGAGCATTTCACTATATCACAACCAGAGAGCACAGAGTATCAGATCTGGAGTTGAAAAGACCTCAAACCCTTACTAGCTGTATGATCTTAAGCAAGTCACTTAACCTTACTTGCCTCAGTTTCCTCATCTGTAAAATGCTCTGGTGCAGGAAATGACAAACCACTCTAATATTTTTGCCAAGAAAACCCCAAAAGAAGTGATAAAGACTTAGACACAACTGAATTAACTAAACAATAACAAGAACAGGCTGTCTTCCTTAAATATAATACTGGCAAGAATATTCTGGTCTGGATAGGCCATAGGTTTAATCCATTACGGTAGTTCTATGTTCCTACATAAAATTTCATTGCATGGCCATTAAGTCAAAGAAACAAATTTTATCTTTAATTGTGAAACAAATAACAAATTTAAAGAATAAAACAATAGCTCTGGGAGCCAAAATGGTGGAGTAGGCAGTAAAGTGCTATAACTCTCCAAAATTCACCTCCAAACAACCACAAAGTAGTACCCCAAAGCAAATCCTGGAACAACTGAAACAGAAAAAAGATGGGGTAAAACAGTATTTAAACTTATAAAACTTGGAATATTGATAGGAAATGTCTGTCTTGCTCTAGTGAAAGGGGAGCACAGTTTAGGACAGGAAGAATTCCCAAAAGCTAGCAGCAGACCCCATCGCAGCAAAGTAGAGGTAGATATGGACCCCCAATGTGGTGGAGCAGGCAAACACCAACACCAGGACCCCTGGATCCCTAGGGATAGTAAGGGACTGAGCAGATTCCAGCTCTGAGAATTGCCACATGCTTCAGAGTAGCCCTTGGCAAACAAGTAATCTCTAGTACCCAGATAATACATGTGTTTCAATGACAAAGTCAAAAATGGGGGAAAAAATAGAAGTGAATTATGTCATTAGAAAAATAATTGACTTGGAAAATGGATTAAGGAAAGATAATTTTATAATTATTGAATTCTCTGAAACCTAGAAATATGCATGCCTCAAACACCAGCACTAAGCCTCAGGACCTGAACCAACAAAGCTGCCAACCCCTATAGTCTAAGCAGCACTAGCCACCACCATTCTACCACCTTAGCAAAGCACCATACATGAGAATCCTCTGGTGGGCCACAGGACAATATCAGCGCAACATCAGGATCTATAGCCCTTGGCAGAAGAAGACTAAGACAATGTCATTTCCAACTCAAAGGCAGAGATCAAACTGAAAAGAAAAGAAAAAGATAAACACAAAACTATACACACAAAAAATAATTAATGAAACTGGCCATTTAAAGTTATTATGGTGACAGAAAAGACCAAGAAACAAACTAGAAGATACTAATGTCAAAACATCCGTGGACAAAACCCCAAAGAAAAATAGGAAGTAGTTTCAAGTCCAGAAAGAACTTATTGAAGTTAAAAAAAAAAAAATTGAGTCATATATAAGAAAGGTAGAAGAAAAAAGTGGATGAATCAAAAGAATATTGAGAAAAGAATCAACATTTTGGGGGGAAAAAAAACACAATTGCTTAAAAAGTAGAATTGGCCAAATGGAAAAGGAGATGCAAAAGCTAAGTGAGAAGAAAAACAACTTCCTAAAAGTTAGAATTGGGTAAGTAGAAAATAATGAAAATAAGGATCAGTCAAAAAAATTCAAAAGAATAAAATAATAAAAGAAAATGTAAAATGCCTCATGGAAAAACAACTGATATGGAAAATAGATCCAGGAGAGACAATGTTAGAATCATGGGATTACCTGAGAGCCATAATCAAAAGGAAGGACTGGATAGCGTCTTTCAGGAAATTATCAAGGAAACAGCCTTGATATCCTGAAACCAGAGGATAAAATAGGCACTTCAAAAATTTACCAATTACCTCAAAAAAAGAGATCACAAAATAAAGAAACATAGCCAAATTTCAGAATTACCACTTCAAGGATAAAATACTACAAGTGGCCTGAAAGAAACAATTGACACATCAGGGAACTACAGTCAGAATTGCATGGAACTTAGCAGCTGCAATATTAAAATACTGGAGATACTGGAACATGATGTTCTGGAAAGCAAAGGAGATAGGACTACAAATAAGAATAACCCATGAAATTAAGCATAATAAACCAAGGGGGAAATGATCATTCAATGAAATAGAAGGATTTCTAGTTTTTATAAGATCAGAATCAAATTAAAATTTTTATTTTAATATCAAGACCTAAGAGAAGCATAAAAAGTTAAAAAGCAGGGAATTCATTATGGCTATATTGTTTGTGTTCCTACATAGAAAGGTAATCTTGTAATTCTTTAAAATTGTATCACTAATAGTACTGCTAAAAGAAATATACATAGAAAGGTGAATTTGAGGGACTGACATAAAAAATAATTAAGGGATGAGAAAAGGGACTACATTGGGTGTAAAGAACTGAGAAGTAGGATGCGATAAATTATTTCACATGAAAAGATGAAAAAACCATATTACAATATAGGGGAATAAGGGAGGGTGGGCAATGGGAATCACTTAAACCTCTCATGAGTATTGGTTCAAAGAACGAATAATTCAGTTGAATATAGAAATTTATATCACCCCAAGGGGAAATAGGAGAGAAGGAAATTAAGTAAAGAAATAGGGGTGAGAGGAGAGACTGACAGAAGGAAGGGAATATCAGAGAAGATGCTAGACAGAAGCAAAAACACTGGTGAGGAAGGAAAGAGAGAAAGGAGAAAGAGAGGACAAACAGGAAAAATAAAATGGAAGGAAATACATAGTTAGTAATCATGACTGGAATGGAATGAACTCTCCCATAAAACAAAAGTGGATAGCAGAGTGGCTCAAAAACCAGAACCCTACAACATTTTTAAAAAATAAGAAAAGTACTTGAATCAGAGAGACACACCTAGAATAAAGGTAAGAGGCTGAAGCAGAATCTAGCATGCTTCAGCTGAAGTTTAAAAAAAAAAAGCAAGATTGGCAATCCTGATCTTAGATGAAGAAAAAGGCAAAATGGACCTAATTAAAAGAGATAAGAAAGGAAATTACATTTTGCTAAAAGTCACTATAGACAACAAAGCATTATCTGTGCTAAATATATATATACAACAAGTTGTATATCATACAAATTCAGAAAAGAGAAGTTAAGTAAGTTACAAACATTATGAATTATAAAATAGATAAGTTTAATTATATTAAAATAAAAAATATTTTGTACAAACAAAGCCAAGGCAACTGAGATTAGAAGGAAAGCAGAAAGCTGGGAAAGAATCTTCACAGTAAATGTCTCTGATAAAAGCCTCATTTCTCAAATAAATGGAGAAGTTAGTTAAATTTGTAAAAATATTAGTCATTTCTCAATTGATAAATGGTTAAAGTTGTCAAATTAATCAAATCTATCTATAAGCATATGAAAAACTGCTCTAAATCACTTTTGACTAGAGAAATGCAAATTAAAATACCTTATAACTATCAAATTGACTAATTTGACAAAAAAGGAAAATGATAAATGTTGGAGAGAATGTGGGAAAATTGAAACACTAATATATTGTGGGTGGAGTTGTGAATTGATCCAACCATTATGCAGAACAATTTGGAATTATGCCTAAAGAGCAACCAAACTGTGCATATATTTTAAGCCAGCAGTACCACTTCTAGGTCTGTATCCCAATGATATCATTAAAAGGAGCAAAAGGATCTGTGCATGCAAATATATAGCAATCCTCTTGTGGTAGCAAAGTATGGAAATTGAGGAGATATCTGAAGAATGGTTGAATAAGATGTGATATGTAAATATAATGGAACACTATTGTGCAATAAGAAATGACAAACAGGTAAATTTCATCAAAAACCTGGGAAGACTTGCATTAACTGATGCAAAGTGAAATGAACAGGAAAGAAAACATTGTACACATATCAATTACAGTGTATGATAATCAATTATGAATTAATCAGTTTTTTTCAGCAACAAAATGATCCAAGACAAGTACAAAAAATGACTGTCTTTCTTTTTACAATGCTGAGCTCAAGTGCCACATTGTAGAGAAAGCATTTTCTAATTCAAGATACTAATGCTGTGAGCCCCAATTAAATTTTGTATCTATTTTTCATATACCTGTATGTATGCATGCTGTCTCTTATGGTTAAACTATGAATTCTCCCAGGGCAGGGACTATTTCATTTTGTCTTTGTATCCTCAGCAACCAATATGGTGTCTGGTATATAATAAGTGCTTAAAAATTGTTGATTAATTGAATTTCAGAAACCTAATATCTCAATCTCTCTCTTAGAAAATCCAAAAAGAAAATGAACTAAATTATCATTTTAACTAGAGAAAAAAATTCTGCTTAGATATGAGCCCCCAAAAAAGTGACCTTCTGAAGGGACATTTTCTCAGATTTATTAAAATATTTTCTTCTTCTCAGTGTCATTTGATGTTACAAAGGCATGTAGAAAAGAATGATTCTTTTGTAATTTATTCACTACCTTTGGCATTTCAACCTTTAACTTGTTTGCTATCAGCTCTTCAAAAAAGATAACCATGGATGCTACAGAACAGAATTTTAAGGAACCATGGTAACTATTTCATGTCTCAAAGATTTGCCATAAAAAACTCATTGATTTCAATAAATGTTTGCTACTTATTTAATTAGCTTCCTTTATGGTGGCTCTTGGTAAAATATTGTAATAAAGAAGACAAGAAATCTTTAAGACTTTGTTCATTTTTAAACAGAAGTCTTGGATTAAAAGGCTAAGTGAATTGGGAAGTTGGAAATTCATTAAGCAAAAAAAAAAGTTGGAAAGTATTTGGAAACCAAATCAGGTAGCTTTCCTAGATACAATTAGGAGTAAATTATCTACCAAGTAAGGAATAGATGTAACTGAAAAAGATAAAATAGAGTATTTCAATGATATGAAATTGAAAAGCTTTTGCACCAACAAAAACAATGCAGCAGAATAAATATTTAACTAAAATAATCTTTGGATAAATTGTCTCTGACATATGGATTTGAAATCCTAATTTTTGGTCAAATAAGACAAATATTTTATCAAAAGCCAAAAAAGTTGCAAGACACCAACAATCATTTGAAAGAATGTTCCAAATCACCAATAAGAAAAATGCATATCAGAACTTTTCTCAGGTTTCATTTACACCCAGCAAGGGGCCAATTATTTTAAAAAAATGTTTTGACACACCCAAATATAGAGCAGCACTTTTGTAGTTAAAAACAAAAAGCCCAGTTACAACAATTGGAAACAATAAATGCTCACTGACTGGTGAATGGATAATCAAATTATCACACATGAATGGAATGTAATATTACTGTACTGCAAATAATGATGAAAATGATGAATACAAAGAAGCCTAAGAAGACATATTAACTATATTTAGTGAGGTAAACAGAACTAAGAAATCAAAATGCACAATTACTACAAGAAAAATGAAAATTACAGCAACACAATGACTAAACTCAAATGCTTCATAAATATGATGAGCAAGCCCAAACTAAAAGAGAAATGAAATGAAAAATATACTTTCCTATGCATTCATGCAGAGGTGGGACACTATGGGCATGAAATAGTACATAATATTTGAGACTTTTTCAATATATTAGTTTTATTGAACTATTCTTTTTCTTTTTTATTCTTTCCTATAGGGATTACCTCTCTGAGGGAAGAATACACTAGGAAATGCAGGTAATTTTTTTTTTTAATATGTCAATAATGTTTATGAAGAATAGTTTTTAGAAAGTAGGGAACAATATTCAGTTTAATTTTCTATATGTGGTGCCCACTTTCAGCTCAACTAGAGTAGTTCTTTTAAAATTAATTTTAGGAAGCAAAAAAAAAAAAAAAAAAAATTTACCAGGTAATAGAAGTGAGTTACATTTGTTAAATTTCAGCTCAGAGGAAAATTTTAACCTTAAGCTATAAATTCCAGAAAATAGGTGCATATAATAAAAACACTGACAGACCTTAATTATAGTATTGCTAAAGACAATGCTCAATAAAATGGAGTAACCCTAAGATAAAATGTTTAACCTTTTGAGTGAGATGTGGCTTAATATCTCAGAAATAGAAAAGTGATATAATTCAGATTCTTACTTTCAGGAAGTTATTAGGTGTCTTTTCCTAAAATTCACTGTCACTCAACTCCTTTTTGCCTTTCAAAGATTTACTTCATTTTTGAGTCAAGCAGAATAGAAGTCATAAAGAATAAATTGGTGACAAGTTACTATTTTTCTTTTTCTTCCTTCCTTTCTTCCTTCCCTCTTTCTTTCCTATCAAGAAATATCTAATGGTAAGACAGTGACTATTGAGCATTTGCGCATTTTTGAAAAAAAAATACTTTTTTGCTGAAAGTTAAATGAGATCTATGTCATTGCTAGTTAAAAAAAAAATCATAATACCTTCTATATTCTTATTATGAATCAATTTTTAAAAAAATTATTAAGTCCTCACTATGGACAAGGCATTGTACTAAGTGCCAGGGCTACAAATATATTCATGCAAAAAAGGACTTAGATTCAAGGAACTTAAATTCTGATAGGAGAAAACAACACATATAGAGAAGTGGTGGTGAAGTATAAGTTAGTCAGAGGCAATGGTGATTGGAGTCATAGGGAAAATCATCAAACCTCCTTTCCACACCATAGTTGCTAGTCCCTGGATCCCAAATGTCCCTCCAAACTCTTGAGATTCCATTTGAAGCATTTAAAAAAATTATAAATCAATAATAGGACTGAAACCATAGCAAAATACTTTGTTATGTATTCGGAATAACTGCCTTACTATAAAGTTGGTTAACTGCTAGAGATTGTATGTTCTGCAATCTGAAAACCTTTGCAAAGAGAAAAAAAAAATTTTTTTTTCTTGTTATGATTTAAACCCAAATCAGTCTGAGGAGGAGGACTGACTGACTGACTGACTTTCTAGGGTTCTTAGTAGCCAGATGATTTGGTGATGCACAAGTTGGTAAACAGTCTTTGCAACAACAACAGAAAAGAACTAAAGGAGGGGAGGGAGCTGGAAAGAAAGAAGCCGGGGAGAGAATGAAAGAAAGAAAGGAAAGAAGGAAGGAAGGAAGTAAAAGAAAAGTTACTTGTCAGGAATTCATTCTTCTATTCTCTTCTATTCTGCTTACTCCAAAATGAAGAAAGCCTTTGAAAGCCTTGAAAAGGAATTAAGAGTGACAGTGAATTTCATGAAAAGATATCTAATAACCTGTTGCAAGTAAGAACTTGAATCATCTCACTTTTGTATTTCTGAGTTATTAGGCCACATCTCACTCAAAAGATTAAAAACAGAAAGAAAGATCTAAATGGTAAAAGATGAAGAAATAGTGTGATAACCACCATATACAAAGTCAGCCCCTAAGAATGCTTAGGGTTATTTCAAGAGGACTTTACCTGCCTAGGGTTTGGAGTCATGGTTGAGACAGTTCTGAAAAATACCAAAGTTCAGGACTTAAAAAAGAATATGGCAAATACATTGTTCTTCTGATGAGCTCTGAGAAGTAGCAGGGGTTAATATAGGATTATACTACATTGAAGTTTAATAATTTTCACTTTTTTCTTACCCTTATTTCCATCATCTCCCCAGGAAAGAACTTTTATTTTTTGCTGAATGGACACACTTTCCTAACCATGTCATTCCCCTATTCTCTGTCGTTGATCTTCTAAGAACTGTGGCATTTTCCACAATTCTTAATAGATAAGGATATGCAGTTAGATCACACTCTTCAGTTATAAACAATAAGATATAGCAATTGGGCTTTATAGTGCTGCATGAAGAGCCAGAAGAGAACTGCCTATTTTGGCTATGGGTGTGACTTGGAGATGAAAGAGCTGCCTTACCTGAACTTGAGGCCTAAGATGAGGAGGAAAAGCTCCAAAAAGGAATTAAATATTGAAATAGGCAAAGAACACTTCTCTGTGATTTGGCTACTCATCAAGCAATTTTACAATGTGCGCAATTTTACAATGAAGAGTATTGATTTTATGTTCACTTTTCTCATGTGGAATTTTACTTTGATGTGCTCTTCTATAAGTCCTTCTGAATCCCACCATGAACTCTTATTTGGAACCAGGGGAAAGCTGGTTCATTTACAAATCTTAGAACAGCATGAACACCCTTAAGAGTGTATGCAAATGTAAATCATTTTTTAACCTCCTTGGTTGGAATAAGTTCTCTTTAATCCTAGAAAAAGTTTTCTGAATATGATAGTCAAAAAATAATTTTAAATGAATTTGCTTTAAAATTCAAAATGTCCATTTAAACATTTTAAATGCTTGTGATAATAAAATGCAAAATGTTCATTTCTAAAGCAATGACAAAGATACATGGGTTTATGTATATGAATGACAAACCAAAAATTTATTGTAGTGATAAATAGATAGAGAATAATAATAAGGAGAAATCAATCTATAATCATTTAAGTGTTTATTACATGCCAAGCGCTCTGCTAAGCTCTGGAGATACAGGATATTCCAAAAATATCAGTGCAATTTTAAGATTTAGTAGACTAAATAAGTTTTATATTTTAATAGCAGACAACTTTTAAGCTTTAATAGCTTGAAACTGCACTAATATTTTTGAGACATCATATACAAAGAGAAAAGTAAAACAATCTCTGCACTTCAGGAACTTGCATACTAGTGAGCAAGGTAATACAAATACATCTAAGTATATACCTAATCTATGCAGAATGAACACAAGGTAGTTTTTGAAGAGAAAACATCCTATTATTTGAGGACATCACAAAAGACTTCATTCAGAAGGTAGTGCTTGAACTGAATCTCAAAGGAAACCATGAATTACAAAAAGCTACAGAAAGAAGGGAATGCATTCCAGAAACAGAGGAAAGCCAGCCAAATAACACAGAGATGGAAAATGGGGTGTCATTTGTACAGCACTTCCACTGGATCAATTGACTTCATTGTAGAACATTACAAGGGTAGTCATGTATTAGACATCTGAAACGATAAAAAGATATAGTTTGTTAAGAGATTTAAATTTAAAATTGGGGTGTTGACTACTGATTCTAAAGGAAATAGTGAAAGAAGCCATTTTCAGTAAGCTTACAGAAGACAAAAAAACCCCCAATCCTCTTATTTAATTACCAAGAAAATAATGCATATATTAGTCCACAGAATATTATATGCAAGAGAATACAAGTCCTTAGCAAGATAATGACTTAGGATTTTTTTTTAAATCAGAACTTCATCAAAATAAAAAAAAATAAGAATAAGATAACATCATCATAGAATTATTACTGATATTTACATTAGGCATTGAGCTTTACAAACAAATTCCATGTACCATAAATAAATGAATGAATGATAAAGCTTTTATTAAATTGGTGGTGGTAGAGATATTAAGTTCAGTTTCCACGAGATACCCTTCAATATGCATATTTTTTGTAAATAACTATAATAACAAAGCTAGCATTCATATAGCTCTTTATACATATCATATCATCTTATACTCATAACAATCTTGGAAGGTAAATGGTTTACCATTTTTAGAAAACTGAGGCACAGAGAGATTAACTTGCCCCAAATTTTAACATCTTTATGTTTTTAATTTCTACATACAATGTAAAATTTAAATTCATTCAGCAAATTAATAATCATTTATTATTTGATATGTATCAGGTACCAGAGATATAAAAATAAGAAAACCAATCCCTACTTTCAAGAAAATTAAGGAACAAGGTTCATATCTAGACACAAAAAATCAGCTGTAAGATATATGGGTTATTCTATAGCAGCTTCCTCAACTTGCCTGTAGATTTATGCTATGAACAGTCTATACTTATCATGATACAGTATTCACTTATTAGAAGTAAAGTGAAATTTATCAGAACTGAATAAATGTAACTATCATTCTATGTTGTATTTGAAGATTTTCAATTTATGGATTTAACTGAAAATAGCTACACAGTGACAAACTTGTTGATCACTATGTATCATTTTATCATGTATTTGTCTGTAGATATCTATAGATATACAAGGGTTTTGTCATCAACATAGTGGTGCCATAAAGCCAGTATGTGAATTTATTAAAATTCTATGCTAAAGAAATTATTAAAGTGAAAAAGAATAATTCATTTCTCATAATCAAGTCAGGTAATATGATGTTGAAAGTACTCTAGTCATCAATGGTATGGAATCTAGGGAGGTGTTAACAACATAATTTTAGGAAGCCTTCATTCAGATATAATTTTATAAATCACCAACCTACCACTCATTTTTTCCCCAATATCACTGTTCGAACTTGTCCAAAAATGTCCTCTGTAATTTTAATCCCCTAAACTTTTGAAAAGTGATTGATTTGCCAATGGCATCTAAACCTGTGAACTTTGTCTCACCTCTGATTTCAATAGCAGCAGTCTTCATCAAATGCAGACAGGTGAGTGACTTGATAGAGGGATTCTAATGTGCATTTGGTTAAAAATGCATTTTTGAGTGACATGGTTGCTATTCAGCTACTGTTCCTAAATGCCCAAAGCAGTTAGGGATCAGGAGCATCTTGATTCTGAAAATGATATAATTGTGTGAAAAGTTCCTATAATCAAACAGAGCTCTTTACATTCCAAAACCAAACAAATAACCCCAAACATGATTGAATTAATCCTGGATCAGTACAGATGGCAATTTTTATTCTCTGTCAATGCTGAATCTGCTGAAGAAGCTTAGCTCCAGAGTGTCTGTGTGTGTGTGGGTGTGTGTCTCAATGTGTATGTGTCTATGTCTCTGTGTGTATGTGTATGGGGCTGCTGTTGTATGAGGTTTGGCATATTGCATGTGGCAGGCTGTTGAAAAATGAATAAAGACAGGAGGAAAAAGGCAATGCACCTCCCATTGGTAATCAAGGAAACACTGGTTGCTGACTACCCGTGTGCCAAATCTCTAGATTTGCCCAGAGGCTCCCAAGATCATTTCTTTGCCCCCAGATTTTCATGTCAAATTATCACTCATGTTCTCTAAATGAACATGCCTCTTATTTTATTTAAAACACACTGGGCACTCATATTTGACTTCCTGCTAGGCAATGTAATATTTAGCATTTGCCGCATACACAAATGGGAAGAGATGAAGCATAGCTTTATGAGAATAATTTGAAATTTCTTTTTTTATTTCTTTTTTTTTTTCTTGCAGTGATGCATCTTTGCCCCTAGCCTTCAAGCTGTAGACATGAAAAGTAAAACATTTGTTCTGTATGGTTTTACACCTGAAAAAATTCTGACCAGAAAGCCCATAAGGATTCATGAGGAGCTTTAGGCTACCTCTCCATGGCTTTGGCCTGAGGCAAAGCTAGGGGCTAAGAACTTTTCATGTGGGGGGTAAAGAATAAAGTAGAAACATATCATACTGTTTTCTGTAGCACATGTACACAAAAGCTCTTCACTTCTCTAGAAAGCAATCTGTCATTACACTAGAATTCTAGTGACTACCAACATACTAAACATCATGACTTGATGTTGACCTACTTAGTTAAAATTCAAAGTGTCCTTTAACCACTAAGTTCTATCTAGATGGTAGAGAACAATGCTTTCAGCCTGTCTGGAGACTGTGGGAAGCTATTGTATTGGAATAAGCATCTGCTTGGCTCAGCCAACATAAAGGCATGTAAGGAAATCTGTCTCTTCCATTTTCAAAATCTCTCAACCCCTTTAAAAATGCTTACTACAATATCAAAATAAGAGCACATATGCTTACAATTCTTTGTTTCTATTTTTATTCAGTTTGGTTTCCTAAAGGATCCTCAAAATGTAATCTAAGGTGATCATTGATGTCATAGTATGTGTCAAGGGGCACATCTTCTGTGTATCAGTCACATATGTCACTGTGTCCATGGAGAGAATGGAAATTCAGAGACCAGGTTGATATATACTTATGAGGTGAATTTTCATTACTCTACTTCATATCACAACTTGTTTGAATTTTTTTTTTAAAAGGACTAGTTCAATATATAGACTGATCTTACAGGTTATCACATACAACTCAGACATGGGATTTTCAGAGGCTCCTTGTCTTCTAATCACATAAGTTCAATGTAATGAGCTCCTTGCACTGTGAGCCATTTTAAAATGTTCAGGGATATAATGTGTGAGCAAATGAATTATAATATATTCTAATTAATATCATATGACTTTTCTATCTTTACTGGCAATCTCTTATACATAATTATACTTGATTACAGTTACATAATACAAGTGATCAAAAAAAAAAAAAAAGGAAGAAGAAAATAGATATTAAACACTTGCTATATGCCAGGCATTAACTAAATATTGGGGATATAAATATTTGCAAAAGGATAACCACTGCTTTCAACATTTTATTGAAGTAAAATAACTTATCAAGAAAGCTAAAAATGAAGATAGGGTGTGGAGGTGGGTGGATGGACACAGTACAATGTGAAATTCAGAGGTCGGAGCAGAACCAGTAGGAGAATGACAGCTAGTTGGCTTGGGTCCCTCCACCAAATGGAGGTATCTAGAATAAAAAGATGTCAATATAATATGTAAAATAAATAAATAAAATTTTAAAAAAAAAACTTACCATTAGGAGAGGAGGGTTGGTTTGGTAGAGGGATGGTCCAGGGTGGGAAGATAAAGACATGCTTGCAACTTGTAGGGCAAGAAGGACCCAGATCTTGAAGTAAGTTCCAGGAAAAAAACAACAGCTGGGGTGGAGCCAAAACATTAGAGGGGAGAACAGACTACAGTTGAGTTTTCTCAACATTCCCTTATTAACTATTCTAAAACATATCTTCAAATTTATTTCTGGAGAAATAGATCTGACTAAACACTTAGGTAAGACATTTTTTCCAGCCTAGGACAATTTAAGAAATCAGAAGAGGTCTATGTCATCAGGATGCATGATGGCCAAGAACCTATGTAGAGGAACACTATTAAGGAACCTTGGAGATGACAACAGCAGCAATAGCTTCAGGAACTTTCAAAACCAGAGACTACAAGGGAGTCTCACTATTGGTCAGAAAGATATTACAGAAAATCCCTATGTTATCACTAAGCAGAAGACCAGGTTTTGGCAGCTCTGTTGCCTATAGCCAATTACAAGTCATGGTTCCAGGACAGAGAGGACCATTTATACTCACATGTGATTATGAGCCCTGAGTGATCACTTGGAGTGTTTGTGAAATATTGCTGTGATTTCCTTGCTAATATTTTATTTAGTTTTTTTTTCATCAATATTCTTATACTATGACTAGGTGGGATTTATACCAAGAAGGCAGGGATAGTTCAATATTAGGAAAACTATCAACTATTAATTGACCATATCAATAACAAAAACAACAAAAATATCATAAGTTTACCTCAACAGATGCACCAAAGGCCTTTGACAAACTATAGCATCTATTTTTCTTTGCTGATACTTTAAGATTTTTGCATCAATATTTAATGGGTAATTGGTTTATAATTATTTTCTTTCTCTGTGTTGGCTCTGCTTTGTTTAGGTATTAGCACCATATCTAAGTAATAAAAGGAATTGGTAGGAATCCTTCTTTGCTTATTTTCTCAAATAGTTTATTGGAATTAATTGTTCTTTAAATGTTTGGTGGAATTCACGCACAAATCTATCTGGCCCTGGAGTTTTTTTCTTCGGGAGTTTATGACGGCCTGTATAACACTTCTTTTTATTAAAAACATTAAAAAGCATAGGAATAAATGGAGCCTTTCTTAAATTAAGTAATATCTATTGAAAACCAAAAGCAACCCTTATTTGTAATTGCAATAAACGGGAGGACTTCCCAATAAGATCAGGGATGGGACAAGGATTTCTATGATCACCACTGTTGCTCAACTGTGTATTAGCTATTCTAACACTAGTTTAAAAAGACAAAAGAAAAAAAAAAAAGAAAATGAAGCAATAAAAACAGTCAATGAAGAAACAAAATTATCACTCTTTGCAGATGATATGATATATTTAGAGACCCCTAGAGAATCAAATGGAAATTAGTTGAAACTATTAACATTAGCAAAGTTGTAAGATATAAAACAAATCTACTAAAATCAACAGCAATTCCTCTACTAGGTTTACATCCTAAAGAGATCAAAGAAGAGTGAAAAGGATCTATTGGAAATTGAGGAGATGGTCATTAATTGAGGAATGACTGAACAAGTTGTGGTGTATTATTGTGATGGAATACGATCATGCTCTAAGAAATGAGAAGCAAGATGAATTAAGAAAAAACTTGAGGAGGTATATGAACCAAGGCAAATGAAGTGAAAACTAGGAAAACAATGTTCACAGTAACAGCAAAACTATAATGATGATCAGCTGTGAAAGACTTAGCTACTCTGATCAAGACAATTATCCAAGACAATTCCAAAGGACTCATGATAAATGCTAACCACTTCTGTTGAAAAAACTGATGGACTCCGAATGCATATTGAAACATTTTTTCAAACTTTATTTTTCTTACTTTGGATTTTTTCTCAACATGGTAAACATAGAAATATGTTTGCATCACAAAATATGTTTTGTTTCTATTTATAAATAGAAAAAAAAGAGGAAAAACAATAGCTGACATATGGTTTTGGAGTTTTGAAGTTCACAAACAGAATTAAGAAAGGAATATGTAATGGGCTGAAGTTCTTGAGTCGTTGCACTGAGGTCCCAGGCACGTGAGGCTAAATAGCAATTGGACAATACTCTATTAATATATTCTTGGAGAAAGAATGGCCCCGCCCACTCTCTATGCAAGTTTTGATGTGTTGTATAGGAGATGACATAGAGATGATTTGGTGGGTGGAGTGAGAGAGGCAGAGGCACTGCTGGCCGGATTTGTGTCTCGATTGCTCTCACTTCACATCACCATTCCCCTTCACCTCTGCAAAGAATAAAGATCTCCGGCTGATTTTAATATACTATGGGTGCTAAACAGAGTTATCACATAAACTTCACAAAATGTAGGTTCAGGAAGAATTCACCAATAACTAAAGAATTCTGGTGGATAGTATTCCAGCGTAGGAAGTCTACAGAGAGAGGTAGGCTAATATAAAGCCTCATTCAGATTTATACAAATCTTCCATACATTATTATGAATATTTTAATTATTTAATTTCTTCTCCCTTATAAAAGACATCAACTTTTATTGTGACTAATCTAATTTTAGACTCTGGAATCATGAAACCATGTTTTCCATTATATGGTAAATGTGACTATTTTTCACCCAAAGACTTTCAAATTCAGAAAATAAAGTCTTGTTTCTTTATTTCTTCATCCCTAAACAGAACTACATGCAGACTCTGCTAGGTGATTATTTCTTAAATGCTTTTTTTCTTACCCTTTGCCTAAAGGGTGCTTTTGTCAGAATTTGTGCCTACAAATATTTGATGCTTTTATAACTTTTTATCTCAAGCTGAATATTGTTAACCAACCAATTAAACTTCTAACCCCTTGCAGAAAATAAGGAGAGGAGAGCAAAGACATACTGAGAAGGAAAGCAAGGTGTGATATATTTATTGTCATTCACTCACTCAGTCATGTCCAACACTTCATGCCTCATGGAACATAACACAGAAGGTTTTTCTTTGCTCCAATATCTCTCTGAGTCTGTTCAAGTTCATGTTTGTTATTTCTATGACATTATCTAGTTATCTTATCCTTTGCTATTCCTCTTTCCTTTTGCTTTCATTTCTTCCCAGCATCAAAGTCTATTCCAATGAGTACTATTGTCTCATTGTATAGTCAAGATTTTTAAGGTTTAGATTCGGTATTTCATCTACCAGTGAACAGAATGAATTAATTTTTTTAAGTACTGACTAATTTAGTCTTCTTACTATCCAAGGGACTCTCAAAAGTCTCTCCAGGACCAGAATTCAAAAACATTGGTTCTGCATTGGTAGCTTTCCTTGTCATATATTACTACTAGAAAAAAACAACTTTGACTACATGGACTTTTGTTAGCAAGATGAT
This sequence comes from Sarcophilus harrisii, assembly GCF_902635505.1. NCBI lineage: Eukaryota > Metazoa > Chordata > Mammalia > Dasyuromorphia > Dasyuridae > Sarcophilus > Sarcophilus harrisii. Next base: position 256,250,122 of record NC_045427.1, read on the forward strand.
GTCTCTTTAGTTTGCTGTCCACTTTTCCATAGCTTTCCTTTTAAGGAGCAAAAGTTTTTTTTTTTGTTTTTTTTTTTTTTTTTTTTTTTTTTTTTTAATTTCATGACTGCAGCTGCTGTCTGCAGTGATCTTTGAGCTCAGGAATATAAAAATCTAACACTGCTTCCATTTTTTCTCTCTCATTTGCCAGGAAGTTATGAGACTTGTTACTGAGATCTTGAGTATTTTTTTATTTGTTTGTAGCTTTTTTAATGTTATGCTTCAAGCCAGATTTTACAGTCTCCTCTTTCACCCTTATCAAGAGGCTTCTTAATTCCTCTTCATTTTCTACTATCAGAGTGGTATCATCTGCATATTTGAGGTTCTTGATATTTCTCTCAGCAACCTTAATTCTGGCTTTTAATTGCTCCAAGCTGGCATTTTGCATGGCATACTCTGCATATAAATTAAATAAGGAAACAATGTATAGCTTTGTCATACTCCTTTTCCAGTCTTAAATAAATAAGTTATTCCATGTTCATTTCTAATTATTGTTTCTTGGCCCACATGTAAGTTCCAACAGAGACAAATAAGATGATCTGGCTCCATTCTCTTTGAGGACTTGCCACATTTTGTTGTGAGCTACATAATTAAAAGCACAGTGTAGTCAATAAATCAGAAATACATGTTAGTTTTTTTTTTTTTTTTTCTGGAACTTCCTTGCTTTCTCCATAGTCCAGTGAATATTGGTAATTTGGTCTCTAGTCACTCTGCCTCTTCCCATATGCAGATTTCCTACTTACTAGTAATTTTAGAGGGTCATGAAATCATATATTTGGAGCTAGAAGGAACCTTAGAGATCACTGAGTTTAACCCTTTTATTTTATAGATGAAAAAGGGTGGCCGATAGGGACAGATGATTTGCCTAGAGTCAACTGTTAATATGTGTCACAAACAGGACTTGAACCCAGTCCTCCTAACGCCAAGCCTAGTGATAAAGAAGTTTCTCCTTCCTAAAAATCTCAAAAATCAAATACTTGCTATTTTTGTATGTCCTCCTATCAAGTTGAAGTCACTCTCTTGTATTTTTTCTCTCTACTCTTAGAGGGATCCTCTTGGTCACTGAGTGTTACCATCTACCTCTTTTATATGATTTTATTTACCAAAAAATTAATGTCATCTGTATGATGTAATAACACAAAGACAATGTAGCATCAAAAGCATAGTAATTGTAGTCTGCTAGTAAGAATATATCTGATCTGTTTAAGGTATCACATTTTAGATGATGGAAATTGACAGGCTAAAAGGAATTCAGTATAATAAATAAAATTTGAACCATACCATATGAGATTTACTGGAAGAAGCAGGTGATATTTAGCATAGTGAATTGTAACCTTTGCCTCTGGTTGCTCCTTTTAAAAATTAATTTTCAGCATAGTTGCCAAAATGACATTCCTAAAATACAAGCCTGACTATATCCCTTCTCTGCTCAGTAAATTTCAGTGGCTCCCTATTTCCTCCAGAGTTATATAGAAATGCTTCTATTTGGTATTTAAAGCCCTTCATCATCAATCCTCAATCTTCCTTTCTTGGCTAATTATAAACTATTTCACTCTATGGTTTAACCAGGCAGGCCTTCTGGCTATTCTTCGTATTATGGCTATGCTGGACCTACAGATCCAAAGAGCCAATTGTTACACTTTAGGTGAGAACATTTATACCTCAGAAATAAGCAAACATAATAGATTAATAGTCTATGTATGTATATATATATATATATATATATATATGTAAATGTAGTGCTTACTTCTTCTAGGCATTGTATTGTTTTGTTGATTTCTAGACTTAACTGATGAAAAAATGTTAATAATGTAGATTAAAATCACAAATGTCTCTTGCATTCCCCCCCCCCCAGACAATCAGTTGTAAAACATTTCCCAGTATACTTCTGCTCATACATAATATTCTGTAATCCATTTCCATGAATTGATAGACCTCTTAATCCCTTCCTCCCCATTTCTCTCCTCTTCATCTCCACCTTACCTATGATCTACAATGGAGTTTCAAACTCATGGGCTCAAAACAATGCTCTAAGTATACTCCAAGTCAGATGAATACGTAACTGCATATATTTAACAAAAAAATAAAAAATAGAACAGATAATGTTAATATTTGGTTTTCTAAGTCAATAGCAACTTGAAGATCCTATTATATGGTTTCATGGCTCTTGTTTCTATTTAAGTTTGGCACTACTGATCTACAGTATGTTTCTATGGTATGGGCTGACTCCGAAAGTAGTAAGTTAAAATTCTTCCGGCAAAAGCTGGCTATTTGCTAACATGTCATAGAGGCAATTAAATATTACAGAGAAGTTTGAATTTGAAGACCTTTCTAACTCTAAGATTCTATGATTTAAAATATAGTCCTGTGGCTGAGGCCCCCATCATTGTCTTTGCCAAGATCTGTAGCTAAGGGCAGATCTTTCTTCTTTCTGCAGTTTGTTTGTTCATTAAACTCAAATAGAGCTCCATCAGTTCTAACTGCTGCTGACTTATTCATTGAGGTTGTACCTTTAGTATATTAAACAGTTTGAGTTAAGGATGTCTTTCATCTGTGCCACATGACTGCCTATATAAGGTTATTCCTTCCCTTCTTGATAATTTGGTATTAAGTTGAGATTAAGTGGGTAAACAAAATATTTTGTTGTATCTGTTTAAAAACCCAATGAAAATTACTTTCAATCCATTATATGGAAAAAATTATTATGCACTTTCCATGACAAATCATGGATATAATAGCAAATCTTGAAACAATCTCAATTCAATCTACAAATGAAATCGTATAGTTAAATTGATTTCTACAAATGTAAACAATCAGTTCACAAATAGAATCTTTCAGATTAGAGTATGTTGATAAGCATATGTTCCATCACTTGGGAACTGTGTATCATTAAGAAATTCATTTAATTTCTCCTAGACTGAATTTCCTCATCTATAAAACAAGGGTGAGACAATTTGCATTACCTATCTCACAGGGTATTGTAGTCATTTTGTAAATGTTAGAGTGTTCTATAAACCCTGATCTGTTATTTTTATTGTTATTGAAAGGAAGAATTAACAATATGCTACAACAATCCATTTTTTCCTAACTAGATCACTCTCACCATCTCAATTTCTTCTTCTTCTTTTTTTTAATCTTATGATCTTCAGTAAGTCAAGTCACCTCTCTGGATCTATCTTGCTTCATGTTTTACCTGTGAAAGTTGGATTAAATATTTTCTAAGTTCCTTTCCAAGGCTACATCCAAGGATCCTGTGATATTTTAACAGAAAAAAATACAGCCTCAGGTAAGCAGAGATGTCACAGAGATTGCTGTGACAGCAGCTATCAGTTAAATGAGTTACTGCCACATATCTTTAAATGGCTCTCTATATAAGTTTAATAAAAAAACTTGAAGTCACTTCTTGGAGGCGATTTTTGAAGGCTTGAGTATTGTTGTGTTTCAATTGAATTTCTATAGTGCTAATTGCAACAATTGCTACTAAATGATTTAGAAGATGACAAAAAAGATTAAAATGATCTCCTTATGAACACCATACTATCATAAATAAGAATAAATGTGAAAGATCCAGAATCCATTGTTGCATACAATCTGTGGTCTCTTTGTGCTCATGGTTTAGCAAAACTTTATGTAACTAGTGAGCCTAATTAATAAAGCACTTTGAAAAATAAATTCCTATCAATAGAATTTCTACATATATGTCCCTGAAAGAAATTTCACTTACTTAGACGTTTTTCTTTTCCTAAGATTCACTTTTTTACTTCCAATTTCTCTTTGTCACATAAATGACACTAAAAGAGGTTCTCTCTATCCTTCAAAATAAATTAAGTCTACAAAATGATGCCTCCTGACTTTTGAAGCAAAGACCAGAGTTAATTAATTCAAGTCCTTTGCACTCCTCAGCTTTTATAACCTCTATGTCCATGCTACTTAAGTTGCTAATCAAAGCTATCATATTTTATCCCTCACCATCACTTAAAACTGAATAACCTCCAAAATTCTGAACTCTGAAATCTCCTTTTTTTTTTTTAACTACAATCTTCTATTCTTAAAACTTTTCAACTTTCTTACTCTTCCTATGCCTATTCTTCATAATCATTAGTCAGTCAATTCCTCCCTTCTCTCCCAGGCTATCTATCATTCTCAGGTCTCACTTCCTTCACTATCCAATGTGGATTCTCCCGGTGAGCTATTTCCGTAATGTGCTCTGCTCTATTTTTGTGTCTCTTGTTTCCTTGACCTTCTGCTTTGTTTACTTCAGTTCTGAGAATTCCTACCATAGACCACCTCTACTCCTACTTCTTCAGCAGATCACTAGATGAAATCATTAAAACATGGCAAATGAATCTACTCCAAATATGTATTATTTGATCTTAAATGAATATTGTATGCTTACTCAAGAGAAGGAAAGCTATTATCTTCCAAGGCAACCCATTGCACTTTTGAATGAATTTTCTTGTTAAGATGTTTTTTTTCTTTTTTTTTTTTTCAGTGTTTACAAATTTTATTTTTACTTTGTGGGATAAAACAAGCACTTATTATTTTAACATAGTATAATAAAAATATGATTGCACATGAACTGTAAATCTCTTTTGTACAACTTGCTATTCCTTTTAAATAGATGATAAAATTATCATTAAATTTCTTTCTTTTTCTTTTGTTTTCCTTCCCCCATCCTAAACATATTTGCCTTGTCTGACTCTCTACACCTTCTTTTTATTCATTTCTCCTAGTTATGCCTTATGAACCAATGAGAGCAAATCTAATTCCCCCTCTCCATGTTAGTCTTTCAAGTATTTGAGGACAGATATCATGCCATCTTTATTACTATCCTCCCAAGCCTTCTCTAAATCAAATATTCTCATACCTTCAGCCAACCATATGATCTAGTTTTAACTGCCCCTCATTATTCAGGCCACTTTTTTCTGAACATGTTCGAAATCATGAAAGTCTTTTCTAAAATAGGATTGAATCCAATATATTTGGCTGTGGTAGAGAACCTCTCTCTATTTGGACATACTTAGCATGGCCTTATGAAGCTGCTGAGTTATATTATTAACTCTTATTAAGTGAATAGGACATTAAAATCCCCCAGGATTTTTTTTCATATGATATATTGTCCAGCAACTTCCATATTTGCTAGGTTTTTTTTTTCAAATGTAGGTATAAGACTAGGTATAGATAGATAATAACAGATACATTTACCTATACACACATATGTAGCATTTTTCAGTTATGGTTAACTCTTCATGACCCCATTTGGGATTTTTTTTTAACAAAGATATTTGAGTGGTCTGCCATTTCCATTCTCCTTTGCCATTTGCTCATTTTATGGATGAGGAAACTGAGACAAACAGGTTTATGTGACTTATTCAGAATCACACAGTTAATAAATGTCTGAGATCAGATTTGAACTCAGAAAAATGAATCTTTCCAACTACAGACCCAGAAATCTATCCATTGTACTACTTAGACGCCATATCTGAAGCATTTCTATATAATAACATATGATTCTATATGTTAATAGGACAGATGGCATAGATAAACAATTTGTATAGATAGATATGAATATAAACATATTTTCCTATTAAATAGTATTTTACTACTACAACTAGATATGTTTTTTTTGTTGTTGTTCTAATATTGCCTCACTTTTGGATTTTTACCTCATCATCTGACACATTAATTGTCCCTCCAAGAGTTGTATTATGTGAACATTTGAAGAGTATTTAATGTATTCTTTCATTTAAGTCACCAATAAAAAGTTTGAGCAGTATAAAATTCTACTAGAGAACTTTTCCAGCTTAATATTGGATACTTTCTCAGGCCCTCATTCAATCATTCTTAACTACCTTAACTACCATTATTGAACCCACTTATCTCCATCTTCCTTGTAAGGATAGTCTGATATGTTTTATTAAATTTTGCTAAAAATCTAAGTAAATTCTATCTTGGTCACTCTATTCATCTATAAGACTTTTTAAAAAAATTATTATTATCTTAAGTGTCTCACATGGTCCTTGAGCAAAGAAGGTAAGTAACAAATGTTTATTTATCTCAATTCAAATTTTAGGTTCTTTTGAGTTCAATATCCCCCAGAACCAATATGCTTACATATAAAATATTTTAGCATGGAATCACTGAAAATATTCACTATGTGATTTTGGGGACTGATTGTTAACCTTGGTTTTGGAGCCATGATTCATGTGGAAGCATAACTCCTACTTCTAGTAATGATAATGAGTGAATTTAAGCGACCATTTTAGGAAAATAACTAGTCCCTAAGAAAATTAATTAAGAAAAAAAGAAAAGCCTTCTTTAGTTCTATGAATTCTGAATTCACCTGAAACATCCAAGGATGATGAAATTGTAGCTCTTTTCTCAAGTCTTTGGAGAGTAAATGTTTCCTCGCATGTCTCCATTGCAGATTTTAGTTAGTTTTTTTGGCCTCTTAATAGTTAATCTCCTTGCCTCTAATCTTTCCTACTCCAGTTTATTCTGTATTCCATTGTTACATTAAGAGATATTAGGGACTAAATCTGGGATTTCAATAATTGTATACTTCAATACTTTTAATACTTTCTGGTGAGAAAACTCCTGCCAATGCAGGTGAGCAGCCCCCATACAACTATAGCCACAGTTACCTAAGGCATTGTAAGGTTTAGTGACAACCAGGATTGCACATCCAGTACATATCAGATAGATGTAAGATTGAGTTCAAGCTTTCTTGGCTCTAACACTCACTTTTTTATTTTCTACACCAAGTTGCTTCTTTACTGAGAGATCAGTTTTTCAACACTTTTTTTTTTCATGTTGCTCTCCACTCAAAATGTTAACATGTTTTTCTATTACCTATCAGAACATCTCCAAATTCTGAATGACTCAGAAATGATTTTCAGATTTATCACTAACTGGTCCATCCTCACCTCCCATTACTCTCAAGGATAACTCATCTTATGCTAGTCATGCCACTCTCTTCACCAAGACCAACAAACGACATATCAGATGTGTTCCCAACTGCAGTAATAGACTTTTGTTCATTTGTTTCTTCCATGTGAAATTTTTTTTCTTCAATCTGAATCCTTCCCTTCCTTCCAGATTAAGACAACCTTTATCATAAAGCTATCCCTTGTTCTTACTATTCCCTGAAGATAGCATTCCCTCTCTCTTCCCATCACCCTCACTCTTCTAGTGAGCCTCCATTTCCTCATTAGACTTTTTGTTTTCTAGCTATTTCACCATTCCCAAATACTAAATCCAATGGCTGGCTATCTCTCAGTCTTCATTCTCCTTGTAAGAGGACATAAAGTCAATAATCATCTACATCTTGAGAACTCCTTTTTTGACTTCCATGACACTGCATTCACATAGTTTTCTTACCTCTTAAACCATTCCTTCCTTATTTCCTTTGTTGTTAGATACTATATGCAGTCAACCATGATGATTTGACATTTTAATCACAGCATTTCACTTCTCATTTCTCTGCCTTTATATGGCCTACCCATAATATCTGGAATTCACTTTTTCCTCATTCTGTTTTGTAGATGAGAAAGCTGAAACTCAAGGAGAGATTAATTGACATATCCAAAATAATACAAAATAAGTGTCAAGAGACAGGATTTGAACTCAATTCTTTACTGTTCCCATTAAGCCCTCTTTTCTACTATGCTACTTTGCTTTTCTCAGTCAAATCTTCATAAACACTGATTGGATTGAACTAATTTTCTATATGATCAAGACAAATTGAATAGAAGCAGGTTCACTCACTTTATGAACTAAAGCTGTTTCAAGAGATGCTAATAAAAACACAGCCCAGCCACTGACAGGAACCAGTTTCTCTGGAATAGCTAATTAAAAACTCACCCTATTTTTATATGATGGATCAAAGTTTTATCATGAGTGTTCATTTCCTTCAGAGTTTAAGGAAAAGAAAATTGTATTCTTATGTGGGATTCTTCTAAGCACAAATAAGTATTTCTGAAACTCAGTGTAATTTTATTTTAGGATGTTTTAAAAAAAAGTTAACATTAGTAAGAGAGTGATTCATCTTTCTTTAATCAATGAACAATTAATCTTCATTACTATATTCAGGTCAGTTTGGAAATGCAATAAGCTGCTGGATTTTCACAAGGAAGCCTCCAACACAATGGAAGTCATTAAAATTGCATTACATCTGGCATCTCTGAGCCAAAGCTGGCACCAATTTCGTAGAAATCATAAGTACTGGTGATAATGATAAGACAGTATGAGAATGTGGGCACCATATTAAATATAGACAGCTTCCTTCTTCTACTTAACCATAGGAGTTCCTTTGAACTTAGATTAAAAACTGTCCTTTTTTTTCCCCTGTTAAACTGAGGTCTTAATGCGTGGATGGATGAATGAATGGTGCTTTAGATATGGCAATGGACTTGGAGTAGAAAGAATTGCTCTAAAACCCTCTTTCAGACACTTACTATCTGTATGACCCTGATCAAATATCCACTTTTTGCCTCATTTTCCTCATCTGTAAAATGAAGGGGTTGAACTCAATGACCAGCTAATGTGAGTGAGTTTATGTAGCCAGAGAAGTTACAGGAATGGTAAGGGGAGTTGTATGAAATTCAATAGTACACCTCTTCTAAAAACAATGGAATATTTCAATATAGTTTCCAGAACAAGAAGTAGAAATTACCAAGATGGGCTATATAGTATGATCTGGCTAATTAGAGCAATAGCATCATTATCATCAGCAGTAAAAATATAATTATGATTTACACAAAACTTTTAGGTTTACAAAATATCTTACAAATATTATCTCTTTTGATTATTCCAACAACCCTATAAAATAGGTGCTATTGTTTTTCTCATTTTGCACATAAGGAAACTGAAGTACAGAGTGGTTGCTCAGAGTCATATAGCTAGAAAGTACCTGAGATTTTAGGACCAGAACTGCTCCTCTGTATATTTGAGCAGTTGACTTATTCTCAGTCCTAGGGTTAATGTTCCAAAAATTAAGTTATTCAGGTCTTGGTTACACATGGGTCACCTCACCTATCCAATTCTACAAAGTCTCCAAGGTTTAAATTCTCCTTCCCTAAGATCGCCCTACTCTATGAAACCTTCTTGACCAATCTGACCCACCTTGACCTCTCCCTTCTAGACCCTTGATCAACCACAGTAAGACACACTATAACTCAACTCTAACATAATGATGTCATTTTGGTCCTCTTCAAGACTGAAGGATAACAACCAACTATGAGAGCAAGTAATCTGATATAGGTTATATATGCACAATCATTTTAAACACATGGCCCAGCCTTTTCAGCTCTCTTTTATGTCTTGATTTCTACCTTTAGAATGCAAGCTTCTTGAGGGCAGGAATTATCTTTCATTGCTTGTATTTATGTCCGGAGAACTCAGTCCAGTGCTTGGCACATAGTAAGCACTTAATTGGATAGCTAAGTGGTGTAGTGGATAGAGTGCACCTGGAATCAGGAAGAAAGACCTGACTTCAAATTCAGTCTATGACACTACTATGAACCTGGGCAAGTAAATCACTTAAATTTCCTCATTTGTAAAATGAGCTGGAGAAGATGATGACATATATCTTTGCCAAGAAAACCCCAAATGGGCTTATAAATAGTTGGATATGACTGAAACAACTGAACAAAAAGCACTTAGTGAATGCTTATTGTCTTTTGGTCTTGCTTTACCTGCTAGTCTACATTGATAGAGTTTCTTCATCGAGAGCTACTATTACCAGTAAATCAGAAGCCTTCTATCTCCCTAGGGGGGAAAATGTACCAGTCCTTGTTCAAAGAAATGAGATTATAAAGACAAAAATTAAAGTAGCCCAGCCTTTGATGAATTTACACATATAGACTATATAATATTTAAGTCAATATCTACTAGAGCACTTAAAGTGATATTAGTCAACTATAGTTAAACTGAGTCAATTAGAATTGAATTGACTGCTCTGAACAGAAAATGTTTTGAGTTCCTTCTTGAAATTAAATTGCCATGCACACCTAGAAAATTATTTCCAAGGCCACCTCATTAAATTCATAGAGACCAGAAATCTAGAGCTGAAATAGCCCCAATGGCTGTGTAGTCACAACTCTCATTTTACAAATGAGTAAATTGAAGCCTATCAAGGCTAAGTAATTTACATAGTATCAGAGACAAGATTTGAACACAGGACTTATGAACCCAAAGCCAAGAATCACCCAACTTATAAACTTAACTTTTAAAAGCATTATGACACCAACTGATTTGAGATACATAACAACCCTAAAAGGCAGCTATTAGTATTATCCCCATTGTACAGATGAAACTGAGGTTCTTAGAGATTCAATGATTTGTAACAAAAGATTTATGGCCAGTTTTGAAACCACATCTCCTGACTTACAGCTAGTTGGCACAGTGGATGGAATCCCAGGTTTAGAATCAGGAAAATTATTTGCCCTGAGCTCAGAGCAAGTCATTTCACTCTATTTGCCTCAGTTTCCTCATCTATAAATAAACTGGGGAAAGAAATGACAAATTACTCTGATATCTTTACCAAGAAAACCCCCAAAGGGATCATCAAGTGTTCTATACCACTGAAAAATGATAAAATAACAGCTCCTGAATGAAACTAAATGAATGAACCCAGCACTCTCTCTCTCTACAGAACTTTGATGCCTCTGTCTTTGACATGTAGAATGGATGATGGTAGACATATACCTACTTCATCTCAAGAGATTAGAAATAAAAGCAGTTCTTATGGTTTTGTCTCCATGCCCAGAGCTAGAAATCAAAGTAGGTGTCCACTGCAGACCAAATTGACTAATAAAATATCAGACTTTGGAAGAAAAAAAAAGCCACTTAAGAAGGAGGAGGGAAGGACAAAAAAGAAAGGGAAGTGTTGGGGGGGGGGAGGGAGGGAGAGAGAAACAGAGAGATAGAGAGAGACAGAGAGAGATAGAAAGAGAGACAGAGACAGAGAGAATGAGAGACAGAGACAGAGAGGAGAGAGACAAAGACAGAGAGAGAAACAGAGAGATGGAGGGAAGGAGGAGAAGAAGGGGAGGGAGATGGGGAGAAGGAGGGGGAGGAAAGGAGGGAGACAGAGGGAAGGAGAGAAGGAGAAAAAGAGAGAGAAAGGGAGAGAGAGAGCGCGAGCGAGCACAAGAGCACTTAAATTTAATCAGAATTTCTATTCTCTTTGAGATAACATCTTCAATTGATTAATCCTTTCTTGTACATTACTTGCATCCTGAGAGGTAGTCGTGGTTTTCATTTTGCATTCTACTCTTAAAGCATGATAAATAGCTCTTGTCAGATTTACTTCACCCTGACCAGTGGCTATAGCAGTGGGGGTAGGGCAGGGTCAGGGAGCTGGCCTGCAATAATCTCCTGTAATTCTTCTTCTCTGCCCAGCCCCTCCTCCTCCTTCTTTTTTTCCCTCCTTGTTTCATCCATCTTGTTGCTTTCAGGGGGTGAATGAACTGTAGTTGAAGATGTGAAATTATTTTATACATTAAAGATTGTATTTAGTGAGGTCATTTATGAAATGCCAAGAGTCTCCTTTTAGAAAGAAACCAATAACCTTTTTTATATTAAGTGTCTTTAAATACATAAGGGTTTATGTTCACCATGATAGGATTGTGAGAAAGGAAGGGAAAATGAAAACATCCACAAGAGAAGGTTGGGTCTATAGATAACATTTTTCTCAAATAAGACCATTCTTGAAGTCTGAACATATCAAAGAGAACTAAAATAAAGTAATTGCAGTAGAGCAAAGAAACCAAGAGAGCATGCCTACAATACATACCTATCCAACATGGTGTTTCATGTAGAAACACGGATCATATAAACAGATGTTAATAAATGATCCATATAAATGAGTATCATTTCAGTGAGTTCTTATATTACCCAGCATCTCAGGGAGGACAAGTTTGGTGGAGGCAAGATAGAGAACTGTGAATGCTGGTCAATGGTCCTTTAAATTTCACTACCACTTTATGTAATTTGGACATATTACTCCAACTGGGTCTAAACTTTTATCCAACAGAGTGTGTTTCCAAGGGTTAATGTTTCCATTAGGGAAATAGTGGAACATTTTCTTGAGTCAACCACTGTGCCCAGGAGGAGTCTTAGTTTTCTGTTTGCTTAAAATAATCTATTTAATGCTACCCTTGCTGTGGAAAACCAACTCATTTGTTGGCTATTGGGTTATTGTTTTTTTAACTTGTTTAATAGTCCATCAATACCCACAGATGCATAGACCAAATAACATAGGATGGAGTCCCTTTATAAAGCTAGTGGGAGATGGCACATGAAATAACTACATCACAGGTTAACTGTGTTAAATGAAACAAGTTTATTTGTTTTTTGTTATATGTACTTGTGTCTTGCAGCCAAGCACGGACTTTCATCCCACACCATTCATTCAGGAAATATTTGCTGAACACTTTCTACAGACATGACACTTTGATAGGTACTTTGAACACATAGAAATGTATACAAGAGATAGTTCTGTGTTTGAAGAATTTATAATCAACCAATAGATATTAAATTTAAGACAAAATGCTATAGGTGAGACATTGAGGGGGAAAAAAAAACATAGTGTAAAGGGCATTTCAGTGGCTGGACCTGAGTTCAAACACTGCCTGAAATACTTAGTATTTGTCTGACCCTAAGTAGGTAAAGTAACCTCTTTAACCCTTATTTGCACATCTGTAAAACAGGGAAAATAATAACACCAATTTCAAAAATTTGCAGACAGCCACAAGTCAGATAGTGTATGTAAAACACTGTGTGCAACTTAAAATGCAAAGTTCTACTGTTACTACTACCTTTACCACTACTACCACCACCACCACTATAAATTCCATACCATAGGAAGAGCGAAGAAAGAAAAATCATTGCTAGTGAGGGATAAATTATTTTTTTTAAATCCCACAAAAAATTATTATGCACTTTTAGTTTACAGTGTGCTGGGTACTGGAAGAGATCCAAAGTTTAGATTCACTGTCCTTAAATTTGGGAGATGTTACTTTATACAAATAATTCCAAAATGATTACCTTCTCTTGCTACTATGTCAGAGTAAGAGAGCTACAGGCTCATTCCTGTTTGGTAGTCTCTGCCCAAGTTACTTAGTTGGAAGTCCCAGCCTTAGTCCACATTAGACTGTCCCTACTCAGGGGTTATAGAAATACAACTTCTAGCTCACTTTTATTAGTGCTCCCTGCACATATGTAGTCTTAGGCCTCAACCCAGTTCTTGTATGGATATCAGACCCCAACTCCATTACATGAAGCAGGCTTCCACTATCTCCTTCTGCTGAGTTGGACAGGAAAAATGATATAATATGTGCTTTTGGGATTTTTTTAAATTTCTGGATCACAAGTTAGTCTGGTACTCTTTCCCAATTTTTTAAAAAGATGAATTATGTTACTTTCTCCCACTCTAATGTCATTATGAGAACCCTCTCTTTGAATTTCTTTACCATTGTCCAATCTGATGCCATTTTTTTAGGTTTTCATTGAAGTCATGTGAGAGAGCTATGTCCCTATATAATCTTTCATGTTATTTATTTATTTGTTTTTTGCTGAGGCACTTGGAATTAAATGACTTGTGTAGGGTCACACAGCTAGGAGTATTTAGTTCCTGAGGCAAAATTTGAACTCAGGTCCTCCTGACTTCAGGGCTGGTATTCTATCCACTGTTCCATCAAGCTGCCCCTTCTTTCATGTTATCTTAATAAGCATCATTCCCAAAAGAAGAAAGGGCAACAGAGAAATAGGGAGAGAAAACACTGATAAGGTACTCAGAGAAAGATAAATTAACAAAAGAAAGGAAAATTATCCTAAGGGGAAAATATTCAGTTCATCAAAATTTGCTAATCATCTACTATGTTCCAGGCACTAAATTACATGCTGGTAGTACAAATGATCCTTGCCTTTAGGGAGCTTTCATTAAGCTGAGGAGAAAAGAATTAAATATAAAATATATAAAAAGAAAATCAAAGATAATTCTGTGAGATAGAGCACTAATACCCAGGAGAATAGGGAAAAGATATATATAGGTAGTAGCTAACCTGAGTTTTGAAGGAATTTTAGGATCCCAAGAAATCAGTTGAGTTTAGGGAGAAAAGCACTCCAGGCATGGAGAATAGCTTGTGTGTTGTAAGGAGAAATGAGGGAGCACATCAGGTAACATAGAACGTCAGGAAAATTAGTTTGGGGCCAGATTTTGAAGAACTTTAAATGTCAAACAAAAGAGTTAGTACTTAATATTTGGAGAAATAGGAAGCTACTAAAGCTCTTTAGTAGGAGCCTGTCATGGTGAAGTCTGTGACTTAAAAATATGTATTTGACAGCTAATTAGAAAATGTATTGGAAAGAAGAAAGAGGAGGCAGAAAGGACAAATTAGGAAACTATTGTAATAATGCAGGTGAAAAAGAATGGAGGACTGAGGGAGGGAGTTGGCCATGTCAGTATAGAATAAGGATTGAATACTGGAGATGAGATAAAATCTATAAGATTTTGTATTAATGAGTTATGGAAGTTGTATTAAGACACAAAATCACTTCTGATTTCTAAGTGTTACAAACCTGGTTTTTGGAAGAATGTTGGTATATTTAATAGAAATTGTTAAAATAAGGTCTATATATGGAGAGAAATATAATGAATTATAATTTGGAAATATAATGAGTTTAACTTGAAGAGTTTGATAGGACTACTTTATGTATTTGAATCAGAAAAGAAGATTCTTTAAATAACATTCTCAAGTAATTGAAGTTCAGCTGTTTAAATTCTCAAATCCCCTTCCAAATTCTTCTATAAATCCCACTCTTCCAGTTTATGAAACATTTCCCTCTGATTTAGTAGCATCAGAAGGGTGAAAAACAAAATATGATCAGGTTTATGGCAATACTCTTTTATTTCCTTTGGGAATGAATAATTGCCATGCCTTAGTTGACTCTCAGTAAGGTCCCCAAAGCCACAAGTATTAGTGAAATATCATAGGATACTATGTTTGTTTCCTGTTTGTATCCTGTGATATATACATATTGGAATACATGTTGACATATGTATATATATATATATATGTACATATGTATTTGTTGCATATAAAATATATTGATCAATATATAATAATTTTATATCTTCATATATTCTATATCAATATCAATAAAATATATATCAGTGTATCATGTTCAAGATTCAAATGCAAATATATCTTTGGTTGCTCATTGATAGCATGATATGATAACTGCCTATAGATTTAAAAAACCTAAATTTGACTTCTAATTCAGCTACTTAACTAACTATGTGATCCTGGGAAAATCACTCAACCTCTCAGCTTCAATTTACTTAACTATAAAATGAAGATTAAAAAAAACACACACACAGTCTCATTATAAAGATCAATGAAATTGGATGTATACATATATATTACACACATCTATATGTACCTGTACACACACACATATATGTATGTTTGTATGTAAGCTTTGTGAGCCTTAAAGGACCACCTAATACCAGATATTTTTGTTGTAACTATTGTCAATAACAACCAGCGAAGATTGGGTTAGAAACTTGGATGACAGCAGAGAGTTTTCCTGCCTTCCTTAGAATAACAAGGGAAACAAATACCTTTCATTCTTCCATTTCACTTATCCAAAAGTATTGATAAAAGTTCAAAATTTAAACTAATACTTTCACAGTTTGATAGAAATGGTAATTATTAGAGAAATGGCAAACCAGGATAAATCTACCACATTACAAAGATTTTGGTGTAACGGTTGTGCCTCTTTTTACTCACCATGTATAATTGGAGCTAATGACAAATGGATGCCAACTGTTGGATATCCTTGTCCCTCTGAATTCTCCTCACGTGCCTTGCACTAGTACCAAGCACGGCTATCATATGAGGACACAGCCTGTGAGTACATTGCTACTATATTAAGGGCTGGCGACTACCATCTTTCATGTTCTCATATATCTCTGGGTCACAGCCCACAGGGCTTGAAGCAAGAAGGTGACTCCCACACGTGCCTGTCAGATGTCTGGTCTTGTGGCACATGGAGTTTTTCCCTTGACATCTGTGGCCATGTCCCCTGCTACCCATGCCCTCTGTGTCCTGTCAGAAGCTGCCAGTGCCTATAATTTGAAGCCAGCCTAGAGTGGATATAATTTTTCTTCCCTGAATTCCAAGGATTAGAGACTTGCTGACATGAATGCCATCAGTGTGAGACAGGCTGGCTGCCTCCATGAAAGACTTTGTCGTGTCCATGGCAGTGGAATTTTGGAATCACATGACTTCATGTGCAATTGACTTAGCTTTCCTACTCCTCCATGAAATCATTTTTGTTACATATACACATTGCATAGTTAAAATGTAATAATTCTTTTCTCCACTATTTAACATGTCAAATATTTTGGTGAGCTGCAACACAGGTTAGTTACTAGTTAACTTACACTGGGGTTTCTTCTCTTCTTAAAAATTTGTCCAAACATTGAATATCTTTTCATTGTCATCAAATATTAAAGCAAATATTATTCTCATATAATTTTTTGGTGCAAATCCAATCAAATTTATTGATTTGTAATTTATAAGATAAAATAATTGGAAAAGGAAGAGACATTAGAGGTCATATAGGTCCATATCTTTCACTTTACAGATGAAAAACTGAGCCTTGCTTGAGTGAAATTCTGAATCTTTCAAGAGTTACTTATCATTATCGAATTAATAAAAGATACACAGCTAACTAGCTAACAGACGAGCTAAAATAGTCAGCTAAAATAACCACTGTCTGTTGCCATCATCCCCTGGGAATTTTAGCATAAAACCCAGTCATTGGCTTCTGTAATTAATTGTAAAATGTACAAATTTAGGATCTATGTGAAAGTTTTATTATTAAGATAAAAAAAATTATCCTAAATAAAATTCAAAATTAGCCATCTATATATCCCATTATCACTTATATAAGGTCCTCAACAATATGCCCCCTCCTCAACACACACACACACACACACACACACACACACAGCCTAAGAGAACATAGGGAAAGATGAAGGAGAGATATTCCTGCAACATAATTAGTTAATATTTAAAGGCTAAAAATCAAACCATCTATCATAAGTGTTTATTAAGCAGTTATGATGTGCCAGGCAAAGTGTGAAGCAGTGAGGATACAAGGAAAAAAGTGAAACAGTCCCTGACCAAGGGATTTACAATCTAGTATACAACACTGACTAAATGCCAATATGTGGGAGTAATTTGTGTGGTTATATCCACAGAATTTGTGATTTTATTTATCTAGATACTTTCAGTGCTGAAGTTCCCTCGGACTAGGCAGATTAGTAACTAAGTAATGGTTAATACTCTTAACAGAATTGTCTCAGAGCATTGGAAAGTTGTAACTTTTCTTTTTTACTTTTTCTTTTTTTTTAAATTAAAGTTTTTTTTTTAAATTTTCGGGGAAGCTAGGTGGCATAGTGGATAGAGTACCAGCCCTGAAGTCATGAGGATCTGAGTTCAAATCTGACCTCAGACATTTAATACTTCCTAGCTGTGTGACCCTGAACAAGTCAGTTAATCACAATTGCTTCAGAAAAAAAAAAAAAAGTTTTCTATTTTCAAAACATATGCATGGCTAATTTTCTTTTTTTCTTTTCTTTTTTTTTTTTTTTCCTGAGAATTGATCATAATATAATCTTGCTGCTGCCATGTACAATGATCTCCTGGTTCTGCTCACTTCACTTAGCATCAGTTCATGCACATCTCTCCAGGCTTCTCTGAAATCATTCTGCTGGTCATTTCTTACAGAACAATAATATTCCAAAACATTCATACACCATAACTTATTCAACCATTCTCCAACTGATGAGCATACATTCAATTTCCAATTTCTTGCCACTACATAAAGGGCTGCAACATTTTTGCATATTTGGGTCCTTTTCCCTCTTCTAAGATCTTTGGGATATAAGCCCAGTAGAAACATTACTGGTCAAAGAGTATGCACAGTTTGATGACTTTTTGAGCATAGTTCCAAATTGCTCTCCAAAATCCGTTCACAATTCCACGAACAATGTATATGTCTCAGTTTTCCCACATCCCTCCAAAATTCATCATTAACTTTTCCTCTCATCTTAGCCAATTTAAGAAGTGTGTAGTGGTACCTCAGAGTTGTCTTAATTTGCATTTCCCTCATCGATAGTGATTTAAAGCACCTTTTTATATGAATAGAAATGGTTTCAATTTTCTTCATCTGAAAATTGTCTGTTCATATCCTTTCACCCTTTATCAATTGGAGAATGGCTTGAATTCTTATAAATTTGAGTCAATTCTCTATATCATTTAGAAATAAGACCTTTATTAGAACCTTTGAATGTAATTTTTTTTCCAGTTTATTGCTTCCCTTCTAATCTTGTCTGCATTGGTTTTGTTTGTACAAAAACTTTTCAACTTAATATAATCAAAATTGTCTATTTTTTATTCAATAATGCATTCTAATTCTCTTTGACCACAAATTCCTTCCTTCTCCACAGATCTGAGAGGTAAACCACCCTTTGTTCTTCTAATTTGCTTATAATATCACTCTTTATGTCTAAATCATGAATCCATTTCGACCCTATCTTGGTATATGGTGTTAGGTATAGGTCAGTGCCTAGTTTCTGACATACTAATTTCTAATTTTCCCAGCAGTTTTTGTTAATAGTGAGTTCTTATCCCTAAGGGTGGTGTCTTTGAGTTTGTCAAACACTAGATTACTATAGTGATTGACTATTTTGTCCTTTTAACCTAATCTATTCCACTAATCAACTACTCTGTTTCTTAACCAGTACCAAATGGATTTGATGACCACTACTTTATAATATAGTTTTAGGTCTGGTATAGCTAAGATACCTTTACTTGCAGTTTTTCATTAATTCCCTTGATATTCTTGACTTTTTGTTTTTCCAGATGAAATTTGTTATTATTTTTTCTAGCTCTGTAAAATTATTTCTTGAGAAATTGATTGCTTTGGAACCGAATAAGTAGATAAATTTAGGTAAAGTTATAACTTGTCTAAGGTCATATTGCCTTATAAGCCAGTTTAAACCATAAGAAATAAACATAAACTCAATTCAGGAGAAATTAATCTTGCATTAGTCTCAAGGAATTGCTTGGAGCACTGAAGAAAACAAGTAACCTTCTTGTTTCAGAGAGTCAATAAACATGTAAGGTGAAGTTTGGATTCAGACATGAAGGCCAACTCTCTAAACTGTTATATCACATTATTCTATGTGTTATAATTCACTGTTTCACAGGGCTCTTAATTTTATCAGTGTCAAGAACCTCACTGATGTATATGTTGATTATTGCATATCTTAGTCTTTTTCATTAGTATATGGGAGTCAAAAATCACATCATCAGTTATATTCTATCAGAGATATATAGTAGATTGCTCCTTAGATGGCTGGAAGTTCATTGTTTTACTTGTTGGTACTTTTGAAGACTTGCCTTCTGATTGAGATTCATAGTCTTAAGCAGCCCAGTAGCAAAGGGACATTGTAGCACAAATCGTTAGGACTTTAGTAGAGAGACATGTAAAATAAACAATATTATGAGGGTCAGTGGGATACAGAATAAAGTGTCCTGAATTTGCAGTCAAGGGACTTGCATTTGACTCCTGTCTCTGTTGTCTACTTACTTTGGATCTTAGACAAGGTGAGCTCTCTCTGAATATTATCTCCTTCATCTATAAAAATGGGTAGTGGTGGAAGAAGTTAAAAAGGTAAGGAGGATTTATAGGGAAAAAGAAAAATGCTATGTAAAACTAGCTCAATGTCAGGGAGCTCCTTCCAAGGACTCAATAATCAACTTTGCTTTCTCTCTAACTCTAAGGAGTACATAGACTACAGGGTATGGGAGTTGGGGGAAGAAATCAACTGAGCCTCCCCCATGATGGGAGTCACTGAGGAGTCACTTTATCAAGGAGAGAGTATCTTGTCCTACACCTTTTACACAAGGTGCTCCACCCTTTTACCCAAAGGAGATGGCTAGTTCAACATATATTAGCTTTTAAATAGGATGAAATGAAACAGAAGTAATAAATTAGATTTCACACTTTGCTGTGCTTGATGAACTGATATAAACTTTGCCAACTTCCTGAGTTCCAATGCAGCTGTTTTGCTGTATGGAACATAGCCTATAAAAATGAGGCTTTAAGTCCTAAAAACTTCTACACAAATCATCATAAAACGAACTTAGTTCTCAATAAAACAAGAGGCTGAAGAAATACATTACAGTTTTAATACTAAAATGAGCCCCTCTCCACTTTGCATTGCCATTCTCCTTCCAAAAAAAAAGAAAATGGTGCCAAAGAATTCTTGGTCTTTTAACTCTCACTACAACAGCAACATCCATAGACTATAATATACCAATCCCTGATTCTCCATATCACATATCTTGTCATGTGCATAGAGAGATCAGTAGTAATTTTGAATTACCCTTGTAGCAGCTGTTTAAAAACTGGCAGGTGTACATCCTTAGGACTGGTGTTACTGATGAGTTTGGCAGAAAAGAGAGCAGAGTCTATAGAGAGATAATGCTTCAGATCAAGAGTCCTGGGCTTTAATCCAGGGTCTACTAGGGACACTGTTGATGACCTTGTACAGACTGTTTAACCTCTCTACCTTTGCTATTGGAAAGGCTAAGTCCAGGTTTAAGTCAGCTAAATTTCCCCACAGATTACTTATGCGTGTATACTTATACTTACTTTATACTTATTAAGTAATACTTTACTTAATAATTAATTAATAATTAATACTTTATACTTACTAAGTAAGTGCTGTTTATAATACATATGCAAGGTGTCCTAAATGTTTCAGTACAAATTTTAAGCTGTAATTGCCTAAATTAAATTATTATTATATCTAACACATTAAATGTATGTACATATATGAATACATAAAATGTTGTATAATACATGTGGATATACATATTCTAATGTTGCATTGTGTTTCTTAGTACATTATAACTTGTCAGAAATAGGTCCCAGGCTAGAATACTCTCACAAGTTGACTTCACAAGTAGATGAATGTACATTATGCACATATAGGTATATACATTTAACATATACACAACATACACAGATACAAAATGCTACATTTATTACATAAGAAAAATTATATATTATGTATAAAATATGTTTTCTTATGTAATAAATGTATGTTATATATGTACATATATGCATTTGTGTATGTCTTTATAGGAATATGCATACATTTGGTCAGCATGCTTAAATTTAATATAGCAATTTAAATTTCAAAAGTACTTATGAAAATTCATTACCTGTATTGTTATTCCTTCTAATCATCCTAGGAAGTTATTCTAAAAATTTCGATAAGATAAAGAACAGCTAATAATATCACTAATTTCTCAGAATTGGAGAGATTGATATTCATTTTCATCCCATCCAACACCCATTGTTCCTTAATTCTCACTACATTGTTACTTGTCAAAAATAAGTGACAGGTTAGAATCCTATCAGAGATTGAAAACAGCATACATTTAGGTAAATGGACATAATTAAAGATGGACCTAGAGGGTGGAGTGTTGTAGCCAAATCTGAGTTTAGCATATCAAAGAAGAAATTGGATAAATGAAAATCTGAGTTAACTCCCAATTCACTACCCCCAATTCTCATTTTTACCATTGGTTTCAACCATTTTGTCCTTCCTCTTTTGCCAGCATTACAGAAAAGGAGCAAATTAAATTTATTTTTCTCCTCTCATATAGATCTTCTGGTACAGATTATAATGAATAATGAGATAACCAAAAAATAGGGCACTGAGGAAAAGAGACCCAATACTGATAAGGAAGAATTGCCTTGGCTTCTTCTCGCCAACAGAAATAGTGTTACTATATCTGTAAATACTAAAATAATTTTTAAAAAAATCTGGCACAAATAATTAAATTTGGCTACATGGGAATAGTTTGAGCAATAATATCCGTTGGTTTCCTAGGCTTCATCGTATGAGCACACCACATATTTACTGTTGGACTAGATGTTGACAAATGAGCATATTTCACATTGGCTACAATAATTATCGCAATCCCTACAGTGTTAAAGTGTTTAGCTGACTGGCCATAGTACATGGAGGTAACATTAAATGATCTCCAGCTATACTATGAGCCCACAGCTTCATACTGTTCAACTAAGCACATTTTTTAAAACTGAATTTTAACAATATATGGCAATATCCATCCCAATTGTTCTTTTACATCTGCAATTAATGGTAGCACAGTATGATGGAAAAATCAAAGATATTTTGTGCCTGCCAAAATTGTCTCTGTGTATTTAAAATAGATTTAAAATCCTAATAGAGTTTGCCTTACACTTATTAGAAGTATATGCTGAATCCAAGCTGTATTTATTAAAACATATACAGAGCCTAAATAATCAGAATTTATAACAGATATCAACAGAGAGAAATTTTTTAAAAACCTAGTTAAATATTCATTCAGAGCACAGAACTTGAATGAGATTCTCCATAATTATGAGATTTATTATACAATGGAGAAAATATAGATGAACTGATAAAGCTTGAATTTTCAATTTCAGAATGAATCCAGGCTGCACGTAATTTCATTAGTATTTCTATCAAACTTCTCTTAACCCCAAATTTAAATTTCCTATAGTAGAGTTTTCAAATCTTCACAAGCCCCAACGTGTACTGAAAAGTTTTTTATGATTGAGAAGAATTCAATAAGAAATAAATTGCCTGATAATTTAAATAATGCCCTGTGGTATATACCCCAAAACAACATTCTAGAGTGCATTGAAAATCCAAAAGGGAAACTGATTGAAAACAGACAAGGTACAAAAGAAAAACCAATCAATTTAGTTTCATTATTCAACCTAAGTGAAATTCAAAACATAAACAACTTAAGGTTTTTTTTTTTTTCAAACTGCTTACATTCTCAAAATTCTTAATTTTTAAATTATTTTTGGTTTTGTAAAGAACTTGGAGAACATTTTTTATTACAAGATTTATTTTGTCAGTCAACACCCTATAAAATTGTGATTGCCTAGAAAAGTCCACTTAAAAGTTTCACATTTTTCTAAATTTGTATGAGTTAAGATGCATGGTGGAATGTATTCCATGGCAATTTTTTTTTTCCTGGAATCAAAATCTAGAATTTCACATGCCAGTAACATAAAGTATGCCTCCTAATACCACCCCATTTCCCAGTAAATTTCAGCTAAGTGAATGAATCCTGTTTTAGGGTTTTGGGGAATAAACAGATTATAATCCCAATTATTTTAGTATGTGTCATTAATTATTTATTAATCATCATCAATCTAATAATGACAATAGCTAGCATTTGATTAGTATTTTAAGATTTGGAAAGTCCTTTACATGTGTATATAATCACATTATTATCTTCATTGACTGATAAGGATACTAAACTGGAGAAAGATCATGTAAGTGAGCAATATTACACACATCTGATATGTGTCTGGGGGAAGATTTCAGCTCAGTTGCTGAGTCCAAGCCCAACATTCTTTCCACTAAGCTACCCAGCTGCCTCCAAACCCTTGTGTTCAAAAAAGTACTTTATAATTTATATATGTATATTTAAGGTAAAGAAGCCAAATCTTTAAATGAGTTTACAAACAAATGAATTCATAGTTATAATGAGTTATCCAAATATTATCTTCTTTCTCTCTTTTTTATTTACCTGAATCAGCTTATAGGAGATTCAGCAATTCTCTGCCATTTGACCATCATATACCTGATCATTTGCTGTTCCATATAGTAATCCTGTTTACTCATTCTCTTTGCCTTGAATTCCATTTTTACTATTTTCCCAAATTGAAGATATAATGAGATTTCTGTCCTAAAGAAGCCCCCACAAAAGAGTTGATAGTAAGTATACTATAATGCACTAGATTAAAAACTCATATCATGTAGATATCCAATTCATTCTAAATCCTATATTTAATTTCTTTATAATGTAGCCTTATAACATGGTTTCTAGTGTCATATGCACAGTGGAATACTGAAAACAAGAATATTAGTTTCAGCATTTAGTTGACAAATTTGACCAATGCAATTATAACTCTTCACTGTTCTAGTGAAAGGTGTTCGTTGCTTTAGTCAAAAAAGAAAAAAAAAACACCTACTGGTCAGTCTTAGGTGATTAACTGATCATCTATTCAATACACATACATATTTACATTAGTTAATTCGCTTCAGACTTACATACACTTTTCAACCTTGAGAACCTGGAGTTACCCAACCATGATGTGTCATAGGAGTTGGATTTATTAAACAAGCATTTATTAAATAACCATTATGTGCCAAGCCCTATGTTTTACACATATTATCTCATTTGATCCTAACACCAACACTGGGTTGTTATTGTTGTTGCTCTGGTTGTTGGGCAGCTAAGTGATGCAATGGATAAAGTAATAATGAATAGAGTGTCTGAAGTAAAAAGACTCATCTTCCTTAGTTCAAAAGTGATGACAGATCCTAGCTGTATGACCCTAGGGAAGTAATTTAATCCTATTTGCCTCAGTTACCTTATCTGTAAAACAAGCTGGAAAAGGAAATGGGAAATCAATCCAATATCTCTCTCAAGAAATACCCAAATGGAATCACAAAGAACTGAACAAGGATGAAACGACTGAACAGCAACAATCCTGAGAGCTAAGCACTATTATTATTCCCATTTTTCAGTTGAGGAAATTGAAACAAAAAAGTTAAATGACTTGTCCAAGTTTCCACAGCTAGTAAGTATCTGAGGCTGAATTTAAACTCATATCTTCTTAAGTCTAGGTCTATCATTTTTAATAGGAGAATGAAATGAATAATATGCTACAAAATTAAATAATGGGGAAAGTAACGAGAATTCAGAACCTCTGTTCTGCTATTTGTGTAATCTTGAACAAGGCATTGAAACTCTCTAAACCTCAGCTTCCCCATCTGTAAAGTGAGGGTGGACTAAATTAGTGACCTCAAACTTCAAATAGATATTGACTGTTACCCCATTGGCTGCAGGTTGACTCATAAAATCACACATTAACATTATCTATATTGTATTTTTATGTATTTTATAAAATATTTTCTGATTATACTTAATGTGCTTCAGGCTGACCCACGGATTTTTGCAGGCCTACAGAGTTTGATTGCAGGGACAGAGTTTGATTTCTGAGGGCTGTTCCAATTCTACATCTAAGATTCTATATACCTGTGTCCTGTAGAGGGATATTAGAGAGTAATTTGTAAGGTTCCCTACAGCTCAAAATTAATAATTTCATAAATTCCTTGTGTTCGTTCTACAAATGGAATTTAAATTCCTTCATAGTGGGCTGAGCTTTGTGTCTACCCAGAATGACCACTGAATATTCAGCTTAACCTATTACTAGTCCTTATAAAGTGAGGGTCTTCTTTATCACATACTTAATCCGAAATCAAAGTTCTCCAAAATATATATGTTGTCCAAGAGAGGGAAATGAAGCAATTCAAAAGAAAAGATTGAGAATTATTTTATATTATTTTAAAGTTTTTTGATATTCTTGTGAGAAACGTTAAGATGAGACGTTTTAGAGCTAACTGTGATCTGAGAGGTGTTTCTTAAATAACATGCTTAAAGGATGATATAATGATTAAATTTTGACTCCACTTATGGGGTCACTCTCAAACTGAAGCCCTTCTTCCTCTGTGGTGGGAGGTACCAACATGCCTTTCATTTTCTAGAGCCTTCATTGTAATCTACTTCACTGAAGACATACTGTCTGGCAGAAGTTGAAGGAAGTGTCTATGTCTGGTTTCATTATCACACTGCCTCGGGTAGGAATGCCAGGGAAGTTGACTCCCTCAATTTGGGTTGTGGTTGTTTTTGGGTCATTGCCCAATGATAAAGAATCGTTTGTGTTTGGTCTCTGTTTAGCTTTAGCCTGAGAGGGATTCAGCAAAGGAACAGACTGAAGGAGGTTCTGTTGGGAAGGGAAATTGAAACATGTGAAGTAGAGGCCCAGATCTTGAGCAACCATGATAAATCCATTTTGCTATGACATAATGTGAAATATTAACAACAAAATGTTCTCTAAAGTAACTGGTTTTCAATCAGTTGTGGGTAGAAAGGAGGAAGATGTGTAAAATTAGCAGCAGTCAATCCAAACCAGGTTGCAAAATAAAGTAGGTAATTTCTTTGAGAAAAGAATTCAGATATGTTTATAAGCACTCAAGTAGAATGTGAAAGTAAAGGTAACAACTTTCCCAGAGGAGGGGAGAAAGAGAAGGAGGAAGGATCATAACTATCTAGGAGATGCATTTGTAATCTATAGGATAATTTAGGGTATCTCAAAAAGTTTTGGTATGGTTTTGAGTTATTCATTTTTTAACAACTCAAAACATGACTAAAAATTTTGGGACATGCTTTTTATCAGTCAAGATGCCAGATAAATTACAAAAGCATTAAACATAAAAGCAACAAATAGGTATTTTTCTTAGGTTCACTATGATGATGACTTTGTCATACAGGTCTCAACTAGCAGTTGAGCCCAAGTTGACAATGACAAAAATACTTAAAGCTATTATCTTCAAAGAGAAGAAGTTAGCCTTTACCTCTATGTACATCACACCTAAGACTTTGTTTTATTGATAAAACACAGAAAGGCACTCCTGAAAAATAGAGAAGTGGTTCTGGTAGAATGATATCAACTGGGCTTTTATGAAGTTCACTTTCATGATCTTTAACATGGCAAAGGGTTATTGCAAGGGAAATGCTTTGCAAAATACATCAAAATGAGATATTATAGTTATTATTTTTCCAATCACTTCCTCAACTCACAGAGACAGAGGAGATTGATGTAGTTACTCTGTTCCCACTTCCTACTTTCATTCCATTTCCTCCTTCATACTTTAATAATCTTTCCTTCTGCAAAAATCCATGAAATACCATTTCATGATGATCCTTGCTGCTACAAATGAACCCTGAGACCTTCCACAGTAATTGTGAATACCCTGGCAAGAATACTGAATCACTAGTGAATATCACTTATTTGATTTGCTCTCTGATTAATTTCCACTAAAAATTGTTTTTCTTAAAGTAGTTTGAAAAAAAAAAAACAGAAACAAGAGAATTGATTTCTCCTCCTTGGTTCTCACTATTAAAGGCAGATGTGAAAAACTTCTGGTTATCCATAGGTCACAAAAAATTCAATATAATAAAAATGTAGATGGACGCAAATAAAAAAAAAAAGATGACCAATGGAATAGTTAAATCAAGGAGATGAATGAAATGCTATTTACTCTGCCAAACTAGACAGCAACAGGATAAGATAAAAATCATAATCATTGAATCAAGCAATTCATAATAGATAATGAATTATTAGCACGGCACTTTACCAGCTTCTTCTGAGATAACAAGCCTGGTCCCACTTTTTTTTTTTTTTTTTGCTTTAAATTTCTTTCATTACACTTTCTACATCACAAGTTTTTTCTATTTTTATTTCCCATTCCTTCCATCTTCAGCACTGTGGGAAAGGGGGGAAGAGGTTGCAAAAGGAGGGGAGTAAATATGTGTAATAATCAAAATAAATTCTCAGTGACCATAGCCAAAAATCTTGATTTCTTTCTATGAGACAGTAGGTAGGTAATATGCTTCACCCACTTCTCTTGAATTATGATTATTGAATTAGTTGAATTAATCAGACTTCTTAAGTCTTTCAAAGCTGTTTGTGTCAACAATGTTGCTGTTATCTCTCTGAAACCATCCCTTGCAATGTCATTAAGTTATTAATATTACTTTGTGTTACTGGAATAATAATATCCCATTACATTTCTATACTATTATTTATTTAGCCATTTCTTAATTTATAGACAACCTTGGGGGAGCTCCTATATTTTGTACATAAGGTTTAAACTTTTTAAATAAGAAAAGTAAATACCTATCATAATAGAAAGCATCTATTCTTGTATTTATGAAGGCATCACCATCTATTGCCAAAAAATAGAATACCAGCAGTCCCTACAAATATAGGCCAGTTAGTGTTTATATGCTATATAGATAATGTTTTTGTATGTTTTATATAACTTAAAATATATAAACACAAGAAAATAATGAACTGACTAAAAGAATCTGATGAAAAGTACCCTAGTTGTAAAAAATAACAATATTGTTAAGAAAATAATTAAACATTAAAATTAAATAACACTTAAAATTAAGTAAATTTTAAATAACACTGAATTTAAATAAAATTAAAATTTTAATGACATTAAAATTAAATAATATTTTATTACATTTTAATGATTACAAAGCCTTTGATTCATTTCTATACTCATGACTTTTACTACACACGTGGTAGAGATGGCTAACGTAGTTAATGTCCACATAGAAAATTTGATTTACAGCCATCAACATCATGATGCCTAGAAAATGGATATAAAACATGACAGTTTTTAAAAGATAGTTTAAGTTCATTTTCATTTTTTGAATGAATGGCTGAAATTGATATCAAATACATTTATCTTCTCTAGCCAAGACATATTAAGTATATGAGATCAAGAAGAAGGCAGTAGATGGATATTGATATCTGAAATCAACAAATAACTAACAAAATGAATCCTGTAATATCATTGATGTAGAGAACTATTGAGTAAATGAACTCCATACAAATTTAAATCTGTACCTTCTATGGAAGTCATAGTCATAGAGTTGCCTAGAACAAAGGTGTTCATTGCCTACAATGCCTTTCAAACTCTCAACCTGAATCAAATTAAAATATAATTGGGAAAAGTTTAACAAAATAAATAACCAGGCAATATTACATAATATGTCAATTTGTAATTTTCTAAGTTAATATGTGGACCAAAAAGAACTATTTCTGTTTGAATCTGACAGTGTTGTCCAAAACACTGAGATTAAATGATTAGCTCAGAGTCAAAAAGCCATTATCAGTCAGAGGTATGATTTGAAATCAGATCTTGCTAGATTCAAGGCCAGCTCTCTTTTATGTCATGGTATGTCAATAAAAACTTCCTCAAAATTTACAAAACACAAAGCCTACCACCCTAAGAAAGCTACAGAAAGATGGATATTTCCTTTCAGAAATAAAAAATATTGATTAACATTCTCAACATAAGTGATTAATAGATAGACACCTACAAACAAATTTAGGAGCATCCTTGTTGAAATAAAGGAGTGGAATTAACAGGCCCTTTCTTGAATTACAGCTACATGAATTCAGCCAAAAAAATGTCACAAAGAAGCATAAAGGATTTATAAGTTAAAAAACTTAGAATCTACCAAATAAATATACAATAAGATGTGACGTGATGGCTAGAAGCTTACTGTATTTCATGGATCAACTAATGATAAATCTATGTCCTGCAATACAGATCATGAAAGTTCAACAAATGAACTATACTGGAATTGGAGCATTATCCCAGGTATTTCCCAAATCACTTGTCTATAATATGAATTCATAAAAACTTAAAATTTGAATTTTTAATAGCTTTTTCTATCCCTAATACTCATAATCTTTAAGCTACATGGAACAAAATATAGAAACCTGGAGTGGAGATGAAAATCAGATGAGAACCAGATGAAATACATACTATTTCTATTGTCCTTTTTACAACTGTGGTTGTGCCAATGATGTTTTCAGTGACCTTAAGAGAGCATGAGCTTATATTTTGACATGATTATTTAATTACAAAATACAGTTATTT
This sequence comes from Sarcophilus harrisii, assembly GCF_902635505.1. Classification (NCBI taxonomy): domain Eukaryota; kingdom Metazoa; phylum Chordata; class Mammalia; order Dasyuromorphia; family Dasyuridae; genus Sarcophilus; species Sarcophilus harrisii. The sequence continues at coordinate 256,279,871 of NC_045427.1, forward strand.
TATCCACCAGTTCAATAGTTCATAGAACATTAAGTATAAGAGAATAATAGCAGTAGAATGACTTGTCACAGGACCATTTCTATTTGAACCTCATTTGAAAAGGATGAAAATGAGATGACTATGGAGACAATAACTGCTATTCATAAGGTTTTCGAAAATTTATAAATCACTTTCCACATATTATTCAGTTTTGCAAATTCGTATCAATTTTATAGCTCTTAACAATGTTTTCTGTGTTAGAATTCATTGAGTCAATATCTTATCTACTCTACTAAATTGTAAACTCCTCATAGGCAGAGACCTTTTCTTATTCATTTCCATAACTACGATAGCATTTATCAAAGTGTCTTTGGTATACACAGTCCATATTCAAGAGATGTCTTTTGAGTTACTGAATGATAAATAATAGACCAGGTTCCAATATAAATAGTTCTGAATGAGTCTTAACAGAATAAGTATTTTGCATTTTCAAGCCTGCCAATTGTTATATGAAGTGACTAACTTCTCTAGGGACCAAGAAACAATTTTAGCAACAATGGAAAGCAATCAAGGACCTTCACTCATCCCATATGGAAATACACTTAAAATAGAAATGGTTTCTAATTCAGAAATTTCACAAATAAAGCCAAGTTGATTTTTTTTTTTCACCTGAATTAGAAATAACAAAATTTACGGGGTTTGGAATCACCATAATATTATGTCTCTTGATATCCTATACAATAAATGATGAACTGTTTCACTGGATTTGAAGTCATTTTAGATGTGAACTTAGCAAGTCATTTTGCTCTGGGTAAAATTCTGGGCAGGAATTATATGCTAGAACTGCAGGCAAAATTTGGCCAAGTTTTGTCTAGCAAAGAGGTGGCTCCCTACTCTAAAATGCAGAACAGGTTTTCTATTTCATTTCAATGAAATGGTTTTCATGGGATTTGACAACACAAGAGTCATTCATTAATATAATTGTCTTCTGCCATGAAATGATGTTCAACTTTAGTAATTTGGAGACAGTAATGATATAAAATATGAATTGTTGGGGACTAGGGAGAACCCTGAAAGAAATGCGGTGATTTTCAGCCACTTGACTGGCTCGTGTCCAACTTGGGTAAATTTTAAATACAGATCTATAGGGTCATTTACAAGGCAAGTCCAATTAATCTTGAAGCCTTATTTAACATTATATGCCTCAAGTCTTTAGTTCTAGAATATGTTACTGCAGCAGTAGAGGTAGGAAGCTCAAGTCAGAGATGGTCACCTTTGATAAGAATAATTCTTTCTATCCCAAAAGAGACAGTATCCAAATTATATTTATGTGAATCTTAAGTTTATATGGTATCTAGTAATTTACAAAACATTTTAGGTGCATTTAACTCATTTCAGATTTGCAATAACTCTATGAGATAGATGGTGCAAATATTATTATTCACATTTTACAGGTGGGGAAACTGATGTTCAGAGAAGTTAAAACTCTAGAAAGATAGTCACACAGCTTTTGACACAAAGTTTGTAAGAGTTGTAACACGAATTCAAACTAAGCTTTCTAAGACTGAAATTCTTTTCTTCGCATCACATCATCTCTCCTAAATGACATCATCTTAGTATTGAGCTAAGAGGGGAAATAATAAAAATTCAGTAGGGATTTCATTTATTAAAATGGAGGCTGGACAGCTAGCTGGGTGGCACAGTGGAAAGAATAATGGACTTGGAGTCAGAAAGTTTGGTCTCAGACTCCTTACTAGCTCAGATACTCTTAGGCAAGTCATTTAAACTCTCTTTGCCTCAATTTTATCATCTGTAAAATAGCCTAAAGAAATAAATGGCAAAACACTCCAGTATCTTTGCCAAGAAAATTCCAAACAGGGTCACAAAGAGTCAAACATGACCAAATGATTGATCAATTGAGGCTTATCCAATGAGTCGTAGGAGCAGGTGCATTTGGAAAACTGGGTCCCTTCATTATGAGTTATCAAGCACTTCCAGGTAGAGAATAAGTGCACATTCTCTTCAGACTCATTGGCCAAATCCTTTATAGAAGCTGGTTAGGACCATTTACTGCTTCATACCAAAGAGGAAGCACATTTACATCTTCTATTCCAATCATCTGACTTCCTGCCAGCCACTTCCTGTTATGGTGTGGTAGAAAGATACTGGTTTTGAAGCTCAGAAGATCTAGGTTTCATTTCCAGCTCTATCTTAATTTAGGCAAATCACAATCATCAGAACATCAATTGCCTGATCTGTAAAATTAAGATATTAGACAAAATCTATGTTCCAGTTCTAAATCCTATGTAAGAATTACTGGATTTAGAGTCAAAAGACGTGCATTCAAATTTTACCTATGGATGCCTACATAAAGTGACTAACTTCTCCAGGGACTAGGAAAGTCAGTTTATCACCTGTTCTAAAAATTATGGATTTGAAATTCTAATATTTTAATGGGATTCTTTCTCATCATTGTATTTTTATTCTCTATATTTCAAACATTACTATATTCTTTCCAGACTCTAATACCTCTGAGTCCTTTTTTTTTACAGCTCTATATCTATGATCTTATGATCACCTAGAAAGATGTGAAGAAGAGAATAACACCAGAATGCACATTCAATTTAGGCAGAAATCCTTGTCTTAGATAAATTTTCTATTTTCCTTAGAACCTAGCACAATAAGCAGTAGTCCCTTCATGTTTGTTTAGGTAACAAACAAGGTAAATCTTGAGTGGCTTTTTTTTTTTTTTTTTTTTTTTTGCATTTTCTAGGAAAGTTTAGCAACTTACTTAACTTAGTAAATCCAAATTTAAAAAGCACCATGAGCCAAATACTTCAATAGACACTCTAAGAATATGTAATGATAGTGAATTTTATAATTATGTTTTTAATAGGTATAAATGTATTGGGATCTTTGTTGAATAAATATATTGCATTTTTGCAGAGAATTACTATATTGTACTGTGAGGTCAACCCATAAGTTGTACTACTACTCAATTGAGATGTGAAAGGCTTCTCAAGTATAGACAATGAAGTAGGATAGTGAAGGGTTTCCTCTATGGTAACCACTCCTCTATATGCTTGATTTTCCCAAGAAGTATATAAACACTTTGAAGAGAAGAACTGTTTTTACATCTAAATTTATACCTCACCACTTAATACAGTATTTAGTATATAAATTATTCTTTTGATTCTGCTTATTTTACTCATCATCAGTTAATACAAGTTTTTCCACATCTCTTTGAAATCATCTAATTGCAATAATACAAGGACTTCTGGGGGTGGAGCCAGGATGGCAGAGTAAAGCCAGGAACCTGCTTGACCTCTCTGTTTCCCTCAAAAACCATTTGAAACCAAGCCTGTGAACAGAGTGTGATAGAATGAAAACACTCTCTAGCTCAAGACAGAGTGGAAAAATTTCAAGGTCAGTCTCACTGGAGTGAAAAGGATGTTTAACTCAGCTCAGACAGACTTTAGGAAATTGGGTGAGAGGTTCTTAATCATAGCAAACAACAACTAAAACCCTCAATCCTGGCTCAGTAGAGGAGCAAATCAGTGGGACAGCTTCCAGTTCCAACTAAGAAGGCAAACTGTGGTAAACCTGGCTGTTTTCTGAAAAGAGCAGGCAGTTACCCCTACAAACAAAAGGGGCCCCTGTGCTCAAACCCAAGGCTCAGAGGTGCACAAGAAACTTGAGACAATGCTTCATTTACCTCAGGAGCAGAACTCAAGCATAAAAGATTTTTTTTTTTTTTTTTTTTTTAAAGAGGGAATATCAAAAGAAAAGGAAAGAAAATGAGCAAGAAACAGAAGAGAACCTTTCACCATAGAAAGCTAGTATGGTGACAGAGCAGACCAAAACACCAACTTGAAAGGGGACAAAATATTGATAGAGGAAATCTCAAAAAGTCATATGACTTGGTTTCAAACGGAAATCTCAAAAAGTCATATGACTTGGTTTCAAACCCAAAGAGGCTTCTTGGAAGTGCTCATAAAAGACTTTAAAAAGCAAATAGAAGAGATAAAAGAAAAAATGAGAAAGGAAATGAGAGGCATGCACGAAAGAGTCAACTGCTTGGAAAAGGAAGGAAAAAAATTGTCTGAAGAAAATAACTCCTTAAACAGTAAAATTAACCATATGGAAAAAAGAGATACAAAAGCTAACTGAAGAAATTCACACATTAAAAATTAGAACAGGGCAAATGGAAGCTAATGACTTTGTGAGGCAGCAAAAATCAGTCAAATAAACTAAAAAGAATGAAAAAAAAAATGGAAGAAAACGTCTCATTGGAAAAACAGCTGATCTGGAAAATAGATCCAGAAGAGACAATTTAAAAATTATTGGCCAACCTGAAGGACATGACCAAAAAAAAAGAGCCTGGATAGCATTCTTCAAGAGATCATTAAGGAAAGCTGCTTTAATATTCTAGAAACAGAGGGGGAAATAATCGTTGAAAAAATCCATCAATTACCTTTGGAAAGAAATGCCACAAGGAAAATCCCAAGGAAGATTGTTATGAAATTCCAGAACTTCATTCTCAAGGAAAAATATTGCAATCTATCAGAAAAAAACAATTCAAATATCAAGGAGCAATAGTCAGGATTACCCAAGATCTGGCAGCTTCAATAATAAAGGCTCAGAGGGCCTGGTATACCATATTCTGGGAAGGCAAAGGACCTAGGGTTACCACCAAGAATTAACTACTCAGTGAGACTCAGCATCATCTTTCAGGGGAGGCAATGGCATCTTTCAATTATTTCTATTTGAAAAAAAATATATATTTCTATATTGAAAAAAACTAAACAAATTTTAATCTACAAACAGAACGCAAGAGAAGCATAGAAAGGTAAAAAGGGGAAAATAAATATAATATTTAAAGGTTAAACTGTTTACATCCCTAGATAGGAAAATGATATCTGTAAGTCTTGAGAACTGTATCTGTCACTGGGACAGACAGAGAGGGTCATCGCTTGGATAGAAGGTGTGATTGTGAATGGAGGCTGATGTGATGACATAAAAGAAAAAGACATTAAGGGGTGGAAAAAAGAGGAAAGGGGAAGTATAACGGGACAATTAGTTCACTTGAAGAGATGCAAAAGACCTATTACAATCAGAAAGAAGAGAGGGGGATGAGCATTGTCTGAAGCTTGATCTCAGTTTTGGCTTGTCTTCTATCAAGGTGGAGTGAGTTAAAAAAACACTACTAAGAGAAAGGACAAGAGGTGGTAAGACATAAGGTAGTGGGTGGGGTGGGTAAAAAACCAAGACTAAGTTCAGCATGGAAAGAGAGAACAAAAGTATGTACAGGGGAGAAAATAAGATGGAGGGAAATACAGAGCTGGTAATCATAACTGTGAATGTGAATGAGATGAACTCTCCCATAAGACAGAAGCAAATGGCAAAGTGGATTAAAAAACAGAATCATACAATATGTCACTTACAAGAAACACATTTGACACAGAGAGATACATACAGAATAAAGGTAAAAGGCTGGAATAGAATTAATTATGCTTCAGCTGAAGTAAAAGAAAAAAAAAAGCAGGGAGAGCAATTCTGATCTCAGATAAAGCAAAAGTAAAAATAGATTTTATTAAAAGAGATAAAGAAGGAAAGTACATCTTGATAAAGGGTATCATAAATAATGAAATAGAAACAATACTAAATGTGTATGCACCAAATGATAAAGCACCAAATTCCTACAGATTTTTAAGTCAGTTACAGGAAGAAATAGACAGCAAAACTATAATATTGCAAGACCCCAAACTTTCCCTCTCAGAATCAGACAAATCTAACCACAAAATAAATAAGAAAGAAACTAGGGAAGTTAATAGAATCCTAGAAAATCTAGATATGATAGATCTCTGAAGAAAATTGAATGGGGACAGAAAGGAATACATCTTTTTCTTGGCCCTACATGGCACTTACAGAAAAACTGACCATGTATTTAAGGCATAAAAACCTCACAAACAAATGCAGAAAAGCTTAAATAGTAAATACTTATTTTTCACATCACAATGCAATAAAAAATATATTTCATAAAGGTTCTAAAGAATGAGTTGGTCAAACAATAAATCACAGAAACAATCCATAATTTCATCCAAGAGAATGACAATAATGAAACAATGTACCAAAACCTGTGGAATGCAGCCAAAGCAGTTCTTAGGGGAAATGTTTTATCTCTAAATAGTTATATGAATAAAATAAATAAAGAAAGATCAATGAAGCGGGAATGCAACTAAAAAATTTAGGGAAAAAAATAAAAAAAAAACCCAATGAAATATTAAATTGGAAATTCTGAAACTCAAAGGAAAGTATAGAGGACTGGAACTCTGGAAAAGTATACTTGAAACAAGAATACTTACAACAAGGTTTAACTCAGTGGAATTGATGAAATGATGGTTCTCTAGTATACCTTTACTTTAGCATGGTTCACACATACTCAGTATGCTGTAATGATATAATTACAATAAGGTATTTAAGGTCTGAGAGAACTAGAAATGAGACACTCCATGATTGACCATCCTCCTGGTGGCTCTCTTGCCTTCTGTACTGCTCCACTAAGATCAAGACTGGGTCAGACTATGACAGACAGACTGTGAAGGAGACAATAAAGACTTTAGACTCTATTCCTGTCCATCCTCATAGTGACTATCCTACTGAGATCAAGGCCCATCTGGAGGACTTCCAGAAAACTAGCCCAGACATTACATTTTGGCACCCAACATGGGACACTGAAAGAAGCACACTACATTTTGAGGCTCTGGATGTAAGGACCTACACTCAGTAGTTCGACTGACACGATCATAAGTTCAGTGACCCAGAATAAGTTCCTGTGACCAGGAAATAGGGTGAATACAAAAATAGACAAGCAGGAAACTTTGGTAAGGGCTAAACTAGTCACTTTCATTTCTCAGATGAAATGGGGCAAATACTAAGAAAAGAGTCTTCCCAACCCCAAGGGAAGTGTGTAGCAAGCACAGTTAGGTTAATAAAGAAGCAAAATTTGTTGGTAATTTGAGAACAGATCATTGGACTCTTAGAAATATTAGAGTGCATGTCTCCTTGGTTCTCTAAGGAAGAAAAATTAGAGCCAGATAAGTGGAAACTAGTGGGAGAGTAACTATTTGAATATTACAAAGATAATGGTCCTGATTCAATTCCTGAGGAAACATTCTATATATACAAAATAATACAATTGGTATTAAGGAATCCCACAAGTTTTTAAATAAGGAAAAAGAAGATAGAGCAGGATGGGGATAGTACTGACAAAGTAACTGAAAATCATGAAGAATTGGATAAGAAAGGGGTTAAGTACAATGGTGATGAAATTAAGGAGTGTGGTGCTTCTTAGCAGGAGCCCTTAGGGCATTCCCCATCTCATGACCCTCCCCATCTCATGGATGGATGGAGGGAGGAGGAGTGGGAGGGACAGTGACACCATCAGCACCACCAATGCAGCAGCTTTGTCCACCTCCTATGACAGGATTACAAAAGGCACTAGTCAAAGCTAAAAATGAAGGACAGGATACATCTGAATTGAAAATAGAAGCATAACACATATATTGTATCTAGGATATACTGTGACATATTTAACATATATAAGACTGCTTGCCATCTAGGGAAGGGGGTGGAGGGAGAGAGGGGAAAAATCAGAACAGAAATGAGTGCAAGGGATAATGTTGAAAAAAATTACCCTGGCATGGGTTGTGTCAATAAAAAGTTATTATAATAATAATAAAAAAAAAGAAAATAGAGAAACATACACTGTGATTGAAGAGTTTGACTCTTCAGGTCAAGAAAGAAGATACACTCCTTTTAATCTAGAAATTATCAAAGATTTGAAAAGGGCTTTCATTCTTTTTGGGTCTATATTGCCTTATGTTAAGATGGTGTTAGAGAATTTGGCTTATGAAATTTTAACCCCTAGTAATTGGAAATCTATAGCAAGGACATGTTTAGAACCTAGACAAAACTTGTTGTGGCTTTCTGAATATAGTGAACTCTGTAGGATACAAGCCCAATGAAATAGGCAATCTCGAGTTAACATACCAGTCACCTTTAATCAACTACCAGGTTTAGGTCCTTATGCAGACATTTTAGTGCAGATTAATTACCCTGCTGCAGCAGATCAAATGATCAAATTCCTTCTGCTGCTATCAAAGCATGGGGCACCCTCCCAGGAAGATAAGATAAAGGGGAAGTCTTCACAAAATTAGTGTAAGGTCCAAATGAAAACTTTGCTGATTTCATGGGATGTCTGCAGACAGCTGTCATATGAACTATTGGTAAAAATGTAGCAACAGAAATTATAAGACAACTTGCTAGAGAAAATGCAAATGAGGTTTGTATAAGAAATCTACTGGGATTACAAAAGGATGCTCCTTTAGAGAAGATCATAAGATGCTGTGCCACAGTGGGCACCAATACATTTTATATCCAGGCTATGATGAACATAGGAAGACAGGGTTCCTTTTGGCAAGGGATTTCCAGAGAGACTTGTCAATGCTTTTAATGTGGTAAAGTAGGGCTCAATGTTGGCATAGAAGACAGGGTGGGAGAACAAGACCCAAAACCCTATGTCCAAAATGCACCAAAGGCTTCCATTGGGCATCAGAGCTGTATTTGCCTTGTCCATTGGAGAGAGATGGAGAAGACCCTTGAAACAAAGGAAAAGACCCAAGAAACATCAGATGATTCCATCTCTGACTACATGTGCCACTGAAAAAGCATGGCTGTTAACCCAATGTGTACGGCAATTGACTCATGAACGTCAAAATTTGTCACTCAAAACCTGCAGGAGTCATTGGATTCCCTGACATATAAAGTAATGGACAATAGATTGGTTTTGGACTATCTCTTGGCTGTTGAAGGAGACGTATGTGTGATTGTTATTTATATATCCTCCATCTAAGATTTATGGACATGTGCAATTCCTCATGTTGATTCATGTTGTTTGTTACATCACTACTAGCCTGTGTTATATTATTATGTGCTTGTGTAATACCTTCCAGGTGATGGATTTATATATATCTTTTTCAGCTAAGACCATTCAGCCCAGAGGAAACCTGATAACAATATCTGCTTTGGCTCCCCATTTCCCTTTGGTGCCTACCTCCCTTCCTGAGAAGTCAGGGAGGTGATCACCTCCTTTTAGGTTTTTCACCTTCCTTTCTGGGAAGACAGGGAGGTAAGACCACCTGTGTTCTAAAACAAAAGAAAGCTGGAGATGTGGTGGGCCAGAACTCTGGAAAAGTATATTTGAAACAAGGACACTTACAACAGGGTGTTTACTGAGTGTGATTGATGATATAATGGTTCTCTAGTTCACATATACTTAGTACTTGGTGTGTTGTAATGGTACTACAGTTGGCACATGCTCAGTGTGCTGTAGTGATGTAATTGTGCTAAGGTATTTAATAGCTGAGAGAACTTGAGATAATCAGACTCCTCTGTGTGTGTGTATGTGTGTGTGTGTGTGTACGCGCGCACATACGTGCATACGCACTTGAGCTCAATCTCAGACACAGACACAGAGAAGACTGTGTGTGCTTGAGCTCGGTCTCAGACACAGACACAGAGAAGACTCTGGACATTACAATTCCCCAATTGACAAATAGTCAAAGAATATGAACAGACAATTTTCAGATGACAAAATTAAAGCTATCTATAATTATATGAAAAAAGTGTTTTAAATCACTATTGATTAGAAAAATGCAAAATAAAACAACTCTGACGTACCACCTCAAACTTCTTACATTGTCTAAGATGACAGAAAAAGATAATGAGAAATAGTTGGAAGAGATGTGGGAAAACTGAGACACTAATGTATTATTGGTAGAGTAATGAAACAATCCTAGTATTCTGGAGATCAGTTAGGAAAATACCCAAAGGGCTATAAAACTGCACATATCTTTTGACGCAGCAATGCCATTTTTGGGGCTGTATCCCAAGGAAATCATAAAGGAGAGGAAATGATCCAAATGTGCAAAATTGTTTGTAGCAGCTCTTTTTTGTGATAGCAAAGAACTGGAAAATGAGTAGATGCCTATCAGTTGGGGAATGGCCGAATAAGTTGTAGTACATGAAGGTAATGGAATATTATTGTTATATAAAAAATGATGAAAAAGCTAATTTTTAAAAGGCCTGGAAAGACTTACATGAACATTGATGATAAGTGAAACAAGCAGAACCAGGAATAAATTATACATAATAACAGCAAGAATGTGTGATGATCACCTGTGAAAGACTTGGTTCTTCTCAGTGGTTCAGTGATCCAAAGAAATTCCAATAGACTTTGGACAGAAAATGCTCCCCAGAAAAGAAAGAAAAAGAAATCATCTATTTGCTCTTTTTTTTCCAGTACAATAAATACTCTATTCCATTCATATGCCACAATTTGTTCAGCTATGCCCTAATTGATTGGAATCTACTTTGCTTCCAGTTTTGTTTTGTTGTTTTTTTTTTTTTTGTCACACGTGCAAATATTTTTCTTTTTTTTGAATTTATTTACTATTTTATTATATATAATTATTATATATATAATATATAATATCATATATAATAATATATAACCTCTAGTTACAGGTTAAAAAAATTAGCATTTGCTTTTAAAACTTTTGAATTCCAAATTCTCTCCCTTTCTCTCTCCCTATACCCTCATTGAGAAGGCAAGCAATTTGATGCATGTGTACTTATGTAAAACATTTCCCAAGTAGTCAAGTTGAGAGAAAACATAAACATAAATAAATAAATAAATAAAGTCTGAAAATGAAGTAAAAAATGTATGCTTTGATATATATTCGTAAAACATCAATTCTTTCTCCAGGGATGAATAGCGTTTTTCACCACAAATTCTTCAGCCTTGCCTTGCATTGTTGTATTACTCAGAACAGCTAAGTCATTTACTGTTGATCATCTTGCAATACTGCTGTTACTTTGTACACAGTACATTTCACTTTGCATCAGTTCATGGAAGTCTTTCCAGGTTTTTCTGAGAGCATCCTGATCATCATGTTGTGCCAAAGTTCCTTTTTTAATGTTGTGACCCATTTTCTCCAATTGTCCTATTTAGTTAATCTGGCAGGTTGTGTCCTTTCCCTCTTAATGTTTGATGAGATAAAGGTCTACCTCAGTTGCTCTGCCCCAAAACCCCAGGCTATAATCATTCCTTCTTAAATGGTTGATGAGATGAAGGTTTTATATCTTTAGGTTATAGACATTCCTTCTTAATGTTTGACAGGATAAAGGTTTATCCATTTTAGATGTCATTAGAATATCAGTAACCTCCCTCCATTGTGTCATCCTAGGGGCCTTCCCCACCATTAGGTTATCTCCACCTAGGTATCTCCCCCATTATGTCACTGTTCTTGTTATACTATAAAAAAAAAGCTTGCTGTCCCAGTACTCAGGGCTGGATTCTTTGAGATGACAGTCCCTTCCAAAATTTGTAATTTTCCTTTTATGTCCTATTAGTCAATCTAATAAGTTTGAAGTAGTATCTCAGAATTGTTTTAATTTGCATTTATTTAATTGATGAGGGTGAAACAGACAGCCCTGTAAAGTGATGTAAACAAATTTAAATGGATTTACATTCTCTGGAAGAAATTCTAGAGAAAGACTCTTTTCATACACAAACCTAAATGGTCCCACACTCTCTAGAAGCAAGAAGAAAAATTATCTAAAGAATGTACCTCTTCAGATGCAAAACTTAAGTGGCCTTGCCTATTCTGTTCTATTGTTCTGTTTCTGTATAAAATAAGTCTTCAGAAAATATCTCTCCCGCAAAAATCACTTCTCTCTTGAAAAGTGATCTTGCCTGCCAAGAGAGCATTTTCTTGGTGTCTTTCTAACAATAAAACTCTTTTTTATCACAGCCTTTTGAGTTAGTGAATTTCCTTCCCTATGAGACTGCCGTACCTTAGTGTTTGGAGAACTAGGAGAACAACCCATTCCTGCCACGCGATCTAAACCTCATCACAATCAATAGTGAATTAGAACTTTTGTTTCATATGATTAGAGACAGTTTTGGTTACTTCATCTAAAAACCGTTCACATCTTTTGGTCATTATCAGTTGGGAAATGCCTCTTATTTTCATAAATTTGACTTAATTTTCTATATGTTTGAGAAATTAGACCTTTAGCAAAAAAAATCTTGCTTCTAATTTTTTTCACAGTTACTATTGCTAACTGTATTTCTCTTATTTCCCCACCTTGTTTATTTTCTCCCCAAAAGTGTTTTGTTTCTGACTACCATTTGCCCCAATTTGCCTTTCCATCATCCTTCTTTTATTCCCTTCTCCTTTCTTGTAAGATAAGATAGATTTCTATACCCAATTAAGTATGTTATATTATTCCCTCTTTGAGACAATTCTGATGAGAATTAAGTTCACTCACTTCCTCTCACCTCCACTCTCGTCCCCTCTTCTCTGAAAGCTTTATCTTGCTACTTTTCCATGAAATAATTCATGCTGTTTTTCTTCTTTCCTTTTCTCACATTACATTCCTTTCTCTGTCCCTCTCTTGCTAGGACTAGGGCTGTATTGGTGCAGCCTGAACTGGATTGTGTTCCACTCTTATCAAGGTGCAAAAGATCTTTCCTTACAACTTTCTAAGATGTGTTTGACTAGAAATTATTTAATCTTATCCTTTTGTGGTTTCTGTCCCTTTAGGAATTGTTTTATGGCATTGTTTAAAGATATTCAGAGGGATTTTGAGAAGATATCAAGCAAGTATCTGTCTTTTCTCCATCACTCTTAAGTATTTTTGAAGAGCTTTTACTCTTTCTTTGATTTTTGCACCTATGTCTAACATTGCCACCTATTCTAATAGCTATAGTACACTTTTCTGGTTTCTAGTAGGAAATAATAAAAACAAACAGATTCCCCTCTCCCCAAGTCAGTTCTTAATTATTAATCCATGGAAGACTTTTTATCCTCCAAAGTTATCAGAGTTTTGAGGCCTTTTGTTTGTTCCATGGTTTCCTGTGTGTTTGTGTACATATTTCATATGTACATGTTTGTATATGTATGTTTATGTATGATTTATATGTATATACTTGTGTATGTCTGTATGCAAAGGCCATAAGGTCATAAGTTTGTTCTGTTTGGCTCCAGAATGAAGAATTAGAAACAATAGATGGAAGTTTTTAGAGGAATATATAAGTTTGGTGTTAGAGGGGGAAAATTTTTACAGTTATTCCAATTCAATTCCTATTCAAAAACTTTATAAGTTATTCCTATCCAAAAGTAGATTAGGCTTCTCAAGAATTGGTTCTCTTTCACATCTTCAAGAAAATTTATAACTACTTAGTTGGGTGCATTATAGTGGGGGTTTCTTTAATGTATGAGTTGGACTAGGTGACTACTAAAGTATTCTTCCAACTTTTAGATTCTGTAAATTTACTTTTGTACATATTCTAGTTATATTTATATTTATCATGTTCTCTCTGTAAAGTGTAAACTTCTTAAGTGAAAGAATGCTCCAAATCATTAATAAGAAAAATTCAAAATAAAACAACCCTGATATTCTACCTCATATACTCAATCAGCAAAAATAACAAAAAAAAGGGAACAGTCCATGTTGGAGGAGTTGTAGGAAAATAGGCACACTATTACAATACATAATTGGTGGATCTGTGAAATGATATAAGCGTTTTGGAAAGAAATTTGGAATAAGGCAAATTCAGTAACCAAAATGTTCATAATCTGAACCAGAAACTTCATTACTGGGCTTATATTCCAAGGAAGCCAGCAGTAAGAAAAGAGTTCCTATATACATCAAAATGATTATAGCAAATGTGTGTGTGTGTGTGTGTGTGTGTGTGTGTGTGGTTTGTGTGTGTGTGTGTAAGATATAGCAAAAAAAAATGGAAACAAAAGTAGACACTTATTAATAGAGTAGTGACAGATGAAAGTAATCGAATATTACTTTTCTGTAAGAAATGATGTGTGTAATGAATATAAACATAGAAAGATACACATGAATTGAAGCAAAGTGAAGTGAGCAGAGCTAAGAAAACAATATACACTTGAACTATAACAATGTAAACGGAAAGAACAATCACACACCCAAAATTCAAAAGTTAATGTAACAAAATAACAAAAATCAAGCAAGACTGAATTGAAGTGTTGTTATATAATACCTCTAACCTACTCTTTTGTGTAAGTAGAAAGTCCACATATTTTTAGACTTTTTTCAATGTATTGACGATGCGTCTATCTTCTCTAAATAATATTTGTCTTATGGATGGTTGTCTGAGATAAGAAGGAGGAGGAATACTTGGGATCAGGGTAGTAATGTAAAAAAATAGAAGATATCAATAAAAAGCAATTTTTAAAAAATTAAGTTCCTTCAGGAAAAGGACTCTCATTTTTATCCTTTTGTATTCCAGATTTCAGGACAGTGCAGGACACACTCTCTTATTTGTTGAATTGATTGAATCCTACATATCATAAATGTACAACATCCCCAGTTCTGAATGAGTAGACAGTTCTACACTTTATTTTTTACCATGTAGATACCCTGGGATTTTGCTTCAATTGTGTGGATAATTACCATCATTCTCTCCTTCTTCCCACTTGGCTGTGAGAAATCCATCAGCTAAGGGCATGGCTCCTTCCCTTTATTTTGGCTATATAGCTAAAACCCTGAGCCAGACCTCCAGACTCGGAAACAAAGTAGAGAACTGAGGCAATTATTGGAGTAATTCCTACTTTCATCTGAATTACTCTGGTAATTATACCAATTCTCCACCTCATTTTGGCTGTGGAAACCAGGCTTGAAAAGACTGGGGAGTATTGACTGATGCCTAGTTCTTGATGAGAGAATTATTCCTAATTAACCTAGGTTAGGAACATTCCTCAGTGGAATTATAAAGGCAAGGAGACATAAAAGATACAAACCGACTTTCCCTAACTACCAGAATTCATTTGCTTACCTCTCCTAAAGTACAAAAATTATGGACAAAGAATACTTTACATTTCTGAGTGATATCCTATGAACCACTTATTCCAACTGAATTTTGGCTAAAGACATCTCACTGATTGACTTTGACACCAGCCTGTTCCTTCAAACCTCCTCATTCCACCCTTCTTATAAAAAAAAAAAGTTTTAAGGTTAATTCTCTTCCTCTCTTCCCTACCAAGTAGAAATCTTTCTGGAATTTGGAGAGAGGGAGGATCACCCATCTAGATTAGGGTGTGACCCTGCCCTCTGGGAATTTGGGAGATAAGATAACTGCTGAAATGAATGATGGCATGAACTAAGTAAGCCCTGTACTTAGCCCTCTGTGTTGTTTATCATACTTGCAAGATTTCAGCTATCAGAACATATGTATAGATTCTGCATAGCACGCCCCCACACACAAATAAAAACATCTTTCCAATGGTAGTTGTGTGAAACAATGATCTGTTGGATTTAATTCACAGATCAAAGAAGGAGGAAATTAACCAACACAGTAAATTGATTATTTCATGGGTGACATAACCAAGGCAATGATTTATCTTAATAAAGAATAACTTCCCTCTAGTCCTTAACTGAATTCCAGCCAATGCAATAATACTCAGTTGTTAATGACTTTGATGTTGATGTGGAAAAGTGAATGACTGCATAATCACTGAAATGGGACCTCATCACAGTTGGAAACGTTTAAGCCAAATCATTTTGGACTGTGAAAAGAGCCCTGAGTGGTGGAGATTGGCTGGGTCCCAGCTCTTTAGTCTTAACTAAACAGGGCCTGAAAACTTTATCATATTGCACTGCCCTGGGCCGGCAGCAACACTGATGTCCCCTAGGGACTGCAGTTTAATGTATATGTATGTCTGTGGCTTCACTGAGGGAAAAAAAAAATTGCCCAGCTTATAACACCAATAATAAATACCCGTCTATCAGCATTCAGCTAAAAGAGTAATTAGTTAAATCCATCTTTGGGAGAGGGAATAGAAGAAAGGAAACAGAAGTCAAGTTTTAAAAAAATTGGAACCCAAGGCTTATTTTTATACCCCATGTTACTAAATGTGGCTTAAGAGCTTGTGAGACAGTATTAGTCATAGATGGCAGCCTCCACCTCCTCCCCTCCTCCACTCCTCTATCCCTAAATAATAAAACGAACTAAAATTAGGGATGTTTTTGATTGTGTTTGATATGATTGTCGTTGTTTGAACTTAGACTGAGAGATCTATGGGGAGGCAAACCTTCCCCATGGGTACTAATTGACTTCCTTGCTGCCACTGTTGACTTTCCAATGGGGGGGAGGGGAAGAAAGCAGGTTTTGGTGTCTATTCATCCCCCAACCCATATTTGTGCTAATCAAATTCTGGATAACATCAGCTCCCTGGAGTTAAGTTATTGCATGTCTGATAATGCTTGTTTTTTTTTTTTTTTTTTGAAAGTCCCCTAGAATACTCCCTCTCCTCTATCTCCCTCCCCTTTCTCCTCCAGCCAGATATCATCATTCCCACCCCTACCCCCCACTCAAGATGTTCTTTAGAAAAAGGTTTTAGAGAAGGGTAGGAGTGAGAATACAACCTCTAACAATTTAAGTTTTCTGACCTTACCAGAAACACAGCTGCAGGTAAGGATTGGAGGAATGCCAGGCGCTTGCCCCTTTTAAATACCACATAGCCCCCAGGCTCTAGAAACATGATACTCCTGATTCTGACCATAAAAAAAAAAAAAAAAAAAAAAAAAAAAAGCAAAGATTGTTAAACTGCTCATCCAGGCCTGCAGCTGGGGTTGACTCAGAGTGCAGAGCTGGAAAATGCCCATGTGGCAAGATTAGAAACTCATTTGTGTAGTTTATGTGGTCTTGCCAGGAGCCTCCTTCTCCCCCCCCCCCCTTTTTTTTTTCAATCCTCCTTCAGTTTATTAACTTTAAAGGCACTCCTTTCCTGCTGGGAATCTGGCATGGCTGCATTCAGGCAGCCCTTTTCCCCTTTGCATTAATGACACTTGGAGGCTTTCTTTCCTGTTCAGAAATCTAGTTGTGTGAGATCATCTGTGGAACTTTCAAATGGTCTATTTCTTTCTCTCCCCCCACCCCTCCTCCATCTAAGCTGTCCTTCCCGCCCCCCTGCATACACATCTCTTTTGTTTTATTCCCCATCTTAAAAGTTCAATCTGAAGCCAAGTGCTTTTAAATTTTAGCTGTATTCTGCAAGCCTGAACTTCAGGAATATATGTTATGAAAGCGGGGAAAGAAAAGACCTTCTTGTCATCAAAACCATAATAATTATGTGTCAAAGATAATTACTGCTTGGTGTGTAATACATCTAATACTAAGTGACAGAGAAAGTAGTCTACCGGCAGACCAGAGTAACTGCTGGCTGGCTGAAATCTGATATGAAATTAACGACTGTGTTCCAGCGCTGGGTCTGCTGAAATTCCACCAAACACAAGCCAACCTCACTGCCTCTCTCCTCCCCTCCCCTCTATTCCCCCAAACCTCAAGAGAATCTATAAGGCTGTTCTATTTGTGTGAATGTCTATATATGTGCTTGTGATTGTGTGTGAGTTTGGGTTTGCATGCAATGGGTTAGATCTCTCAAAAAGATGTACAACTGACAATTCAACTAATTCAGCTACAGATGCTGTAGGGGCTGCAAATATCTGAGGACTAGGGGATTTTTTTTTTTTTTTAAAGCAAACTAGTCCAGGACCACAACATTGTGAGGTCAAATAGGTTTGGGCAATTTTCACATTTTGGTTGATGATTTTGTTCAATGATGGAAGATAAATGATTCATGACAGAAACAGAAACTTTAAGAACAAAACATATTTGAAGACACTGAGAAAATGCAACGGAACAGAAACTGATAGAAAAGGGTGTGGCAGAGAACAATTAAGTGGAGTTAATAGAATCAAAGGAGATCTACTAAAATAAACTCCTATATATTGGAGTTTAACTGTAATGGAATGGTGTTCTAAAATTTGTATCACAGATGGGTGCTCAGAGCTTCAAGCCCAAGGAGATATCATCTCAAAGGTCCCTTTTAAGCAGTTTTATATCTAAAAGGAAAGCCTGGCTTCTTTGGCACTGTGGTTTTTCCCCATTTCACCATCAGCAAAATCATCTGTGCCAGTGAAAACCTGGCTTTAGCCCAGCAGAGACAAATGTTGGTTGCCAGAAGGCAGGGTGGCTTGGTTTATGCATCATTTGATATAGATCTGAATCTTACCTACCTCATCAGCAGCACAAACTGTCACTAGGGAAGCAGAAGGAAAGGGCATGAAGTTAGAAAAAGGATTGAGTTGTTATAAACACTTCTCTGATTAGCTGAAATCACTAATTGGCTTACATGAATTTTACCAGTCTCTCTAATTTTGCACACCAAATGGACTTTCGTCGTACAGGGACATTTAAGGATATGGTAGGGGTCCATTGTGAATCTTCTAGGCTCTAGGAGGAGATCTGTTATTGAACAAATTACATTTGAATTAGGGCTAATACCATTTTCCAAAATGTCACAAGAACAAGCTTTCACTTTATGCTGACATAAAACCGAATCTGGCTGAATCATTTACCTTCTTGCCTAAATATTAACTAATAATTCAAAGCACAAAATTTTGCTTTGCTTAGTACAAAATTATTGCTGTGTTATTTTTGCTATTTGTCTTCCCAAATCTGACTTAAGTATATATACATATATATATATATATATATATATTTATAATCTTCCTTCCTCAGTTCCTTTTCTCTTTTTGATATCAAAAGCAAAGTACTATTTTTAGACCTCTAATTTGACTACAGGCAGGAGAAAGAGGGCGTTGTTAAAGGAAGAATCCTGAGGGGTGTTAGAAAAGTTAAAAAAGTGACCTATAATAAGACTGATTAATTTGGGTATCCTGTTTGATGAAATTCATGTATTTATGAACATGTCTATTTCTACCATACTTTTATTAGATGAAAACAATTGTTTTGTCCAACATTGTATTTCTAATTCATATTTTATGAAAACAAAATGACTTTTTAAATGATGGTCTTTCTAGGAATGGAGAAATTATAATAGACTTTTGAGAAAAAAATTTATCTTGGTATGAAAAATAATCTAGAGAGATACTAGTAGAGAAATTTCAATAAAACCTTGAATTAAAAGGGCATATTTTGTATAAATCATGTTATTCTTGTTATCCTTATTATTATTATTAAAATGTAGATTTATATAGTGCTTTGAGGTTTGCGAAGTACAGTATTTAATAGTACTTGAAAGTTTGCAAAGAAATATTATGAAGAAAATACATTATTATTCCAATCCAGTCTCTTGACACTAAACTTCAGTGTAACTTTTGACTAAGTCACTTCTCTAGGGTTCTTGTTTCCTTAAATGTCATATGAAGAAAATGAACTAGATTTTTTTCAAACATTCCTTCTAACGCTAACATTCTATGTATAATGCTTTAAAAAATATTGAAGAAGCAATGGCCATTACAAACAGGAAAACAACTACAGTGTGCCTGAAAATGAAATTATTTGGAAATGTAGAAAGAACACTAGAATATTTAAGTTTGAGTACCAGCAAAAGAACTAACTAGTTGTGTGACCCTAAGGAAGTCATTTAAAACCTCATAGGGGCCCAAAAAAAATCAGACTAGATAAGATATCTCTAGATATATGGCCATTAAAACTCCTGATTGCTGCCAGAATAGACAAAATAAATGAAATCCAGTAAAACATAAGTGATGCTAATATATGATTTTCTAAGTCAATATATGGCCAAAAAGTATACTTATAAATAATTTAGGACAGGTAGGTGTCATAGTGGATAGAGCACTGGGGCTAAAGGCAGGAAAACTTATTATTGAATTAAAACCTGGTCTTAAACACATATGATCCTGGGCAAGTCTTTTAATTTTGTTTGCCTCAATTTCCTCATTTGTAAAATGATCTGTAAAAGGAAATAGCAAACTACTTTAGTATCCTTACCATGAAAACCGCAAAATAGAGTCATGAAGAGTCAGACATTCCTGAAAAATGACTGAACAATAACACTATATAATTTAAGGGTCCTGTTTCTATTTTAGTTTGGTATCACTTAACTAGATAAGATCCTTTCCAACTCTCACATTCTGTAAACTTGTAAATTTAGATCTCAATAACAATAAAAATTACAATAGCTAGAAATTATGTAATACCTTAAGATTTTCAAAGTACTCTACATGTTAACTTACTTGATCCTCACAAAATAAAACAACAGTGAGGGAGGGACTCTTATTACTTCCATTTTGCAGATGAAGAAACTGAGACTGAATAGAGTTGAATAAATCCTTTCAATTAAATAACTATTTTAATAAATAAATAACTTAACTAACTCATGGTCAAATAACTAGTATGTGAGGCAGGATTCAAACTTAGGGGCTCTTCTGACTTCAGTTCCAGTCCCTTTTTTCTTTTGCATGGTGATGAAATCTTTTCCAAGCCATTCTCATCTTTTTCTTCTCTGATTTCCTGAAAAAAGCTACATGTTATTTCAGTCTAATATCTGTAACTATAAATTTGTTTTAATGACTTATTTTTAACATTACTGTCATTTCCCTCTCCATTGAGAAGAGAGATATTTTTCCTCACTGTTCTCTGGAGACAAGATGGGTCATTGCATTGATTGAATTTCAAAGTCTTTCAGAGTTATCTTTATATTATTGTGGTCATTGTATATATTGTTTCTACATTCTGCAAACTTTAATATTGCATTAGTTCATGTAACTCCTTTAAATTTCTCTGAATTCTTCATATTTGTCATTTTTTACAGAGAAATAACAATCCATATTAACATGCCACACTTTGTTCAGTCACTCCACACCTGATTGGCACCCATTTTTTCAAGTTCTTACAATAACATATATACTAACATAAATATCTTGGCATATGTGACCCCTCTTTGACCTCTTTGGGACAAAATTTTAGTAGTAGTATCATTGGGTTCTAGGATGTCCAGTCAGGTTCTGATTTGAATGAATAACGAATTTTATAAAGTAATTGAATTATTTACCTTCCAACTATAGTTGGAATATAATAACATATTATTGGAATAGTTGGAATATAATAACATATAACATAGTCATATGTTAAACATGTGAATTGGTTGGATCCTAATGGAAATACACAGTACAAATAAAAAAAAAAAAAACTCATCTTTTCTAGCATAATTCCAAATTGTTTTCTAGAAAGGTTGGACCAAAAGGTTGGACCAACTCACAGTTCTACAAACAGAACATTATTATATATGTTTTCCTATAAACTCTTCAATATTAATTATTCTAGGCTATTATCATATTGGCCAATTTGCTTGATGTGAGGTAGAATTTCGGGGGTAATTTTGATTTGTATTTCTCTTAATAGTAGTAGTAGTAGTTTTGAGAACTTTCAATTATTTGTTATTTGATATTTTATTTAATTTTAATCTTATTGAGCATTTGTTTTTATTCTATATGAAAAAAAAAAGAAAACATGTTCATATTCTTTGTCCACCTTCTATTGGGAAGAAGTATAAGTACTTCCACAGTAGTAAAAGACAATTAAATTATTTTTTGATCTTTGAATAGCTGGTAACAATATCAAAATTCTGAGGTTAGTACATGTTTGATAAAATATATTCTTTTTACTGACATTCCTTCTCTGGTTTGGAAATGACTTTAATTTTAGTGGTGTTAAATAACACATAAGCAGATACAGACAGGGTAAAAATATCTGCTTTCTCCTATGTTGGATTGAACATTGCTAATCTCTCTGTACAGCAGAAATTCAGACCAAATGGTTTGATGTCACTGAGAAGGAGTGGGAGCTTCCCTGATTTATTGCTATGGTGCAAGGCATTCAAAAAAGAAATTAAAAGAATGCATTATCTAGAAATGTTTCCCGCCACCAAACTGCCCCCACTTAGGCTGATGTTGAAAAATCCCAGAAGGCAATCTCTCGAATATGGCCTGCGTCAATGGCACATTTCTGAATTGTCAGGCTGAAAGCCCATCAATAGCTATAAAGAGAAGGATGTTTCCTCATTGGGGGGTGTGTTGATGGATCTGATCCAGAACACAAAAGGTAATTTCTGGGTTAGTTGGTCTGTTGGATGTATTTGGGTCCAGTGATGGTGATTCTGATTTTAAATCAAAACCATTCACCCAACTTTACTCAGTATATTACATAATATGAGTAGGGCTGTCTACATGCATAATTATCACTGCTCATGAGAAACAGGCCCCAAAGAATTCTCTGACCTTCTACTGATAAATAAGATGCTGAAGGAATGAGCTGCTCAGAACTGCCAGCCTCTGTTATGGTTTCTGAAAAATTAAGTTGAACTGAAAGAAAATCAAGCTTCTAACTGGCACATTTCTCTGTAGACTGATCCTCTCATCTATTAAACTCTATTTCTTAGGACCCTGGTTCAAGCCCTACCTCAACTCATCAGTCAGCACTTCATTTCAGTCACTAAAAACATACTTATAATTTCTAACTTAATTAGAATTAGCTTCTAGTTCAGGCATCTTGTGGGCAGCAATAAGAAGGTAAAGAAAGCAGAGATGAGAAAGGGAGAGTGTACAGATAGAGGATAGGAAAAGGGGAGTGTGAAAGAATGGTGCTAGGGGGAAAGGGAGTTGAAAAGAAATGATTCAAAAAGTATTCACTGGTTTCTAAATCAGAAACATCTGCTAAAGCCATAAATGGTTTTAAGTACTAGTCAGTGGCAAGGGATTCCACATGAGAGGAGTAGGACAGAAAGAAATCAACCTTCACAGAAGGTTTGCAGGTAGCTGATTGAATGATATCATCATATATTAGGGGAAATTATGGAATCTAGTTGATAGTTGACACTTCTTTGGCATTAAGGAAAAGTTTTAATTTTACCCACATTTATTCTTGGCTTCTATTACAAAAAGAGTCATATACTACTGTGTGTAAAATTACTAAAAAACGCAAATTGGGACTGTGCCTTGGCTAGGATTTAGCATATCCTCATTGAATTTATCACCTCCAGTTATACATTATATATGTATAAATTAACCTTATTGAAAAATGTCCTCATCTCCTCTCCATCAGGAGTCAATCCGATATTAAACAGGAATGAGGAAGAGTCTGATCTCCCCTAAATCTTTTTTATTGTCAATTCCCTGCCTTTTGGAATCAACTCAAAATTTATCCACAAAAATCAAACAAAATGAAGGCATATGGATTTTTAAATTGATCATTGTATACTACTGGTATTTTTAAAAATGATAGTCATCATGATAATATCTCTACTAAAGTCCTGCTCTTATTCCACATTGGAGCATTAGAGTGAGGGCACAAGTTCTGGGAAATCTTCTTAAGCTAGAAGGGAAAATATAGAAATGTTCTTGAAAAATTCAGATTTGTATTTATATATTTATTTGTTTTGGTTAAATCAATCATTAGTAGATTTAGCCCTTGAAATATCTGAAGGATTGTCATATGGAACAGGTGTTGATTTAGCATTTTCGTAGATAGAGAGGATGCATAGCAAAGAAGGTACTGAGTTTAGAATATAAGAGAATTTTGTTCCACATCTCTATGTCCTGAGACAAGTTGCTCTCTGAGACTCAGTTCCCTTATTTGTAAAATGGGAGTCATAAAAATCTCATAGGTTTCTAATAAGAACAAAATAAGACAATTCATTTGTATCATTTGGATACCAGCCTTGCCAAGTTTGGAAAGGATTACCAGTGGATTTGATTCTATATTATTCTTTCTTTCTTTCTTTCTTAAGGTCTAAAGGATTTGCAATTTACACAAGGGGAAAACCATGAATCACTGAAGGATTAAGGAAATAACAACAAACAATAATAACTAACAATTACTTATTACTTAAAATACAGTTTCTTCACATTATTCCATAATATAGGTTTTACTCATATTATTTTGCCCATTTTCCATATTTATTTACTGATCTTAAGAGAAATTAAGAATACCACTGTTGTTTTAGATCTGGAAGAGTCTTTACAATTCATGTAGAAATCATGTAATCCAAGCCCCTCACTGTACAGAACAGTTTCAACAGTTACTGAGGTCACAGGGTAATGAATTGACTTGCCTGAAGTCATACAAGTAATAAATGATGGAGTCAGATCTTCTCTGACTGACTCTAAGACCAGTGTTCTTTCCATTGCCCCAGATAGCCTTTCACTTCACTGCAGTTCATCATCTATGAAGGGTTAATGTAATACACCAAATAATTGTTTCTTTAATTCTTAAAATGCAAAATCTTATAGAGGTGAAACTACAGTGTGTTCAATATTACTTTACCTTCTACCATGATTATCTGAACTTCAAAAATATACAGAATAAGACTTTAAACAGTTACCACTAAATCTATAGCAACTTTTCAGTGAAAAATTCAATATCAAATCTCTACAAACTTATTATAGAGTCATTGTTCATTGTTTCAATGTTTCATGTTAATGATTCATTGTTCAATAAATATTTAGAAGTTATTAGAAGGTTTACATTGACAGAAAATTTTCAAATCATTTTACCTCCCTGAGCTTCAGCTTCATTTTGTAAAGTAAAAAAGGTAAAGTACAAAATATCTAGGTCAGAAAGTTAACAAGAATTTATTAAATATTTTCTGTGTGCCAGGTATTGTACTAAGTATCAGGGATACATAAAAAGTAAAAAAAAAAAAAAGTCCTTCTTTTCAAGAAACTTTCAGTTTAATAGGGGAAACAACATTCAAAGAGTTATGCACCAATAAGATAGGTACAGGATTAATTGAAAATGACTAACAGGGGGAAGGTAATAAGATTAAGGAAGATTAGAAAAGATTCTTGAAGAAAGTGGAATTTCATCTGAAACTTGAAACAAGGCAAAGAATTGAAGATGAGGAATGAGACTATTCCAGGAATTGAAGACAGTGAAAATTTCAAGTTTGGAGATATAATGTTGTATGCTAGAAACATAACATAAAATAGGCTACTGAATTGTACAATATGTATGTAGGAAGAAGGAGAAAGTGCAAAAATATTGAAAGATAGGAAAGGATGTAAAAATCAAACAGAAGGTTTTATTTTTGATCCTAAAAGTAACAGGAACTAACAGGGGACTCTAAGATCCATGCTAGTCTTATGACTCATATGACACTGTTCATCATGGGTACTTTAAGATGAGGTAAAATTTATTCCAGGAAAAAATTGGAGAACTGGACTCATGGTAACCTCCAGAACAAAAACCCATTCTCTGCATAATACCCCCTAAAAACAGTTTGAGGACAGAATCTGAATACCAAATGATTTTGCTATGGCTTTCATTAATCTAGCCAGTGTAATATTATCAGAGAATGGGGAATAAATTGAATAGAAAACATCAGCCAAACTCCTTTCAGTCCCATCCTGGGATTCTGAACCAACTGAATATTTCTTTCCTATAAAATAGTGAAAGAAAGGAGGAGGGAGAGACCCATTGTGAAATGAAGTATTTCTTTAAAAGCAAACATCAAATTGCAACCACATCAATCATTCCCTGATTTTAAAAAAAATGCTCTCTCCCCCACAGTTGGAAATTTCATTACTTTTGTATGTTCTCTTCTTTGTTTATAAGCTGACTGAGGACTCCTGGAAGTTTTGCTTTCGTTTGGGAAGAGAGGTCAGATTTGTGATGCCCTCCTAAGTACCCTAGGGATATGGCCCCAAGACTCATGCTGAACTCATTCTTTTCTTCTACTTTTTCACCAAGTGGCAATAAATGAGAACTTCTGAATATTCGGATCTTAAACAAACTCTTTGAAATGTTATGGGTTCCAAAGCTTTTACAATGGACTTTGCAAGTAAATAATTATAGGATCTTAATGAATTACTGATTTTTTACATAAATCATCACTGTGTAGATAGCTAATTTTTATTGCATGTTGAATAATGTTCAAATATGTGAATGAGTCATTGCACTGGATTACAAAGAGAGAAATAACATAGTAATTATCTTTTGTATATGCAATTTGACCACCCCTCCTCCAAAATAGAATTTTTTTTTTAGCAAATACCAAAAAGTCTCAGAAAAGAGACACTACAATGATTAATGAAAACTAGATTGGGCTTCTATATAAAAAAAGATAAAAGAATGCTGGAACTAATTAGCTCAGAAAAGCATACAATCAGAAAAGAATAATTTTAAAATTGCTTTGTAGCAAAAGTTACTCATAGAAAAAAATTTTAAAAATAAAGACAGATAATAAATGGTTCAGATGAATACTAGCCAGGTGTCTTTTCCATGCTGTGAATATCCGTTTACTGAAATTCATAAATGCTTAAATTTGTATTTTAAATCATAGGTTGAATATCAGCTAGCCTAGAAGGAATTTATTTAATTAGATGACTTTTAGGAAATCTATCATTTTCACTGAAATAAATTTTGCTTGTTGATTACTACTGAGGGATTATCCTGATGTCATAACATGATGCTACTTTTAAGTTCTATGACCTGGGGATGTATTATTGAAAATATTTGTTGAAAACAAAAGCTGGGTTGATATAGTTCTTGGAAGCACACCTTGAATGGAAAATGTTGTCCCTGCCTTATGGAAGCTTACAAAACCACTAGTACAATATATATATATATATATATATATATATATATATATATATATATATATATATATAAATGAAATCTTTACATAACATTTTGAACCGATGTATGAATACGTGCCCCAAAATATTGGTATAGGTAATGCACTTTGTAAGAGTTCAAAAGTCTAGAAGAAAAAATTGAAACAGAGTTGTCTGGGATGAGAAAAGAGTCTTGAACTGAAACTTGAAAGGTGAATAGGCCCCATGAATTTTCTCTTTTGCTCTGATTTTTCTCTTCCAACATGATTCATAAAGCAATATATATATATATATATATATATATATATATATATATATATATATTTAAAAATAAACCAAAAAAAAAAAAAAGAAAAGAAAAGAAAAGAAAAGTGAATAGGTTTGGAATCATAGGAACTTGAACTCATTGAGAGGCAGTGTGAGAGAGTGAAAACATGTCTGGCATCGGGGGTAGTGAGTGCAAGATTTTCCTTTATAACTTATTAACTGTGTTATATACACAGACTTATACAAATTATTTAACCTCCCTGGGACTCACATTCTTCATCCATAAAATGAAAGGATTGATAAGATAGACTGCACAGATCCCCTAGAGCTCAAAAATTTCAATCCTATGGCTTTTGTTCAAATTTCAACACTCTTGTCTTTGTTGATCTTAGTTTTCTTATCAGTAAAATGAAAAAATGGGACTCTATGGCTACCAAGCTCTCTTGTTGGCCTGAATCTCATAAAGCTATTGGTAATATTCTTTTACTAGACTGTTAACTTCATGATGGCAGGAACACCATTTTAATTAATCTATATAATCCCCAGACCTTACAGTGTTTATCTAAAACTAAATAATAAATGTTGGTTAACTCTCCATTTAAGAATAGTATCCCTTCTAATGAAAAGGGAAGAAAAGGTCTTTGAAGCAAAGGAAACAGGATGAGCAGTCTTGGAATAGGAATAAATAAGGCATTTATTTGGAGAGACTGAAAAAATCCTAAACCATACTAGGAATTATTTGATACATTTAGGAAAGAAGGCACTTTGATCCCTGGGCCAAGCTCCTCTTAGCAACATCAGGGTTTAGTTTTGATCCCATGACAGCTTGGTGAAGATGCTAACAATAGGATGGGTTCTCGCATTGAGTGTTATCATGTGAAAAGGGCAATTTTCACTTCCCTGCATTTGCATAGCACAAAAAGGGAAGTTTCACAATATTTTTATTGGCTGCTATTCCAGAGCAGCTGTGAAAAATCCCACACAACAGTGAGAATGTCGGAGAAATGATAAAACAGTCTGAGAGGTTTGCACTTTGTTCTCTTCTCTTTCAAAATGTGTCTCCCTTTTTGTCGAAATATGTGGTAACAAAGGTCAGTAATTGATTGGTACCATGTTTATTTGGCTAATGAACTCAGAAAAAAAGATCACTGGACCTCCCCAAAAATCTCTTACCATTTTGTTCCTGTCTGTGTGACTAATTCCACATGAGAAATATTCAAAGGGGTCTATTGATCATTGGAACCCTATAAAGCTCTATCTATTCTTATCACAACCTATTTTCAAAAATCACTACATATGAAAAGCTCCATAATTGGAAGCATTTTCTAACTATATTAATGAAAATTATTTTGTTAACTTCAGGAATAGTCCCTCTAATACATAAGTACTTAGATTTAGAGCTGGAAATGGCCATGCAAGTCATCCAATCTCATCTTTTTACTATATGAGGCCCAGAAAAGTTAAATGACTTAAGTTTAGGATCACAGATTTTAGAGATAAAAGGGATCTTAGAAGTCATCTAATATTTTATGTGTGAGGAAACTGAGACCCAGAAAATTGAAAGTACTTATCCAAAATCAGAGATAGTAAAAGATAGAACTAAAATTTGAACACAGGTCCTAATGACTTCAGAGTCTATGATTTTCTATTCTACAAACTGCCTCAATACTGAGACTTAAATTCATGTTTTCATTCTCTGACTTCAAAACCAGTATTCTAGGCACTGTACCACAATGCCTCATGGAAATGTTAGCTTAAGGGCATATTTTTTAAAAATCATTTAATTTTTTAAAACACATTTACATATGCATATATATTATGTATATGTTTTATAACATTTAATAGAACATATATAGGTACAATATTACCTAATATAATATACATTTAGTTTTTAATTCAAATATGACTTTTTGGTATTTAGCACAATCATTCTAAGATTTGAAATACCTCTTCATTATTTCAACTGGAGAAATCTCTAAGTATTTGATAGAGAAATGTGTTGTCTTTTCTTTGCCCCTCACTTCTGAATAGATAATATGTGTCTAGTACATAGCAGACTATACTACCTAGTCCTTTATGAAGGCTTAGTTTGGAATCAGAGCACCTAAGTTGAGATGCCATCACTTTTACTCACTACTGGGGGGAACTTAGGCAATACTTTAAAATTCTATTTTAATCCTGCTTCCTCATCTGTAAAACAGGATCATAATAAACATGGTACTTGTGTCATTAAAAGAGAAATAAAGTACTTCATAAATTCCATAGCACTCTATAACTGCCAAATATTTTCATTTTTTTAAAAGATCTTCTTCCTTCTCCCTAATGCCAATCAGAACCACTAACACTCAAGTATTGACAATTAACAAAACTTGTGAGGCTTAGGTAACTCCATTTTCCATTTCTGAATATCTAAGCATTTGTCTTTTTTCTAATTTCCTCTCTCCAACTGTTCATTCTTTTTCAGGCTTGGGAAAAAAACACAGTTGAGAAATTGAAGGATTTTGAAAAGTAGAGCTCAGTTTTTCAACCACCAACAGATTATTTTATTCATGATTTTTTGCATGCAATTTCACAACCTGTATTCTTTCCTTATCTTCCCATTTGGGCCAAGAGTCCATGACCATGTGCCTCCTATTAATGTCAAGAGCAAGTGATGCACTGTGATGAAATTCAACTTTGACTGACCTTCAGTTCCACCGATCACTGAGCCAACACTGCCATGGAGAAATGAGAGAGGCAATTGTTGGCTGGGGATGACTGGAGAGAGCTGTTTTTTGCTTATCATAAGATTGACAAACCCTCAGGAATATTATCCTTCTCAAGACTATATTGAAAAATGATGAAAATGTGTTGTGTTTGCTGCAGATGTCAAAATCTTCTAAAGGCACAGAATCAAGTGAATTCCACACCTCCCACATATCAACACAAACTGTTTTTTTATTAGCTTGAATTGTTTGTTACATCCCTATGAATGTTTAGTGTAATTCTACAATCAAAGGAAAACCTAAACACATTTTGTAAACCTCTGAATGATATAGCCCATATAGTATCTCACAATCAAAATATGGTAGGTAGGACCAATTGTCAACAGGCAGATTTTACCCTGCTATGGAGAGTAACCCACATGCTATGTAGGGTTATATCACAATAAGATTGCAGGCTCAATCAACCAGTTACTTAAGTTGACTACTGGGACAATCTAATTATAGTTAGGAAACAAAGACTGTCACTGTTATCAAGGACCAAATATTTTAATTTTTTTTTAAAGAATGGGATTATTTTACATACCCTGAGTTAACCTTACAGGAAAACTGACTTTTTATTTTTAGGAAAATCAGGAAAACAATTTCAAATTTATGAATAGCATAAAATGCAGGCATTCAAGACAATGGCTTTTCCTTTTTGACAAAGTTTTTTTGGGCTAAAATGTTCTTTTGAATCGATTAATGAAAAAACAGAGCAAAACCTATTTTCTTCACAGAATATAGTGGTATCCTATGGAATTTTTTTGACAGATAAAATATTATTGTGAGTAGTTGCATCAGAGGAATAAATAGTGGTAAATAAATATGTTTTGAGTAATATTATTTTCAATAAAAATATGATTTATCCTTTACAAATGCACGTTGTTATTGTTTGTCAGGATAATATAGCTTTAAAAGACAAAAAAACTACTAAGATACAGAAAGGCAACCTAGTTCTTAATGAATTCATCCTTTTCTTGACTGTTGAAATGATAGAAATAATTCACCAAATGTGCATGATGTTCCTAGGCTATTCATCCATTAACCAATCTTGCAAATAGCCACTTGCCCATGGTGACTAACAATTGATGCCAAGTAAATGATCATTTCATCACTCTAACTACATAACTGTGTATTACTTCAGCAGGCCAGAGGTTGGATAAAAATTTTAGATGAGTTGGTGATTCTTTTTTCCCTTAGCAGGACTGGTGTAATCAACACAAGTTTGTCATCTTGCAGGAAACAAAATAACTTAAAATGCTTACCTGCTGAATTCTAAGATAAAGGGGTAAGGACGTAACTCTTCAATGTTTTCAGACTTTGTTCTCTTAAGCACTTTTGTACTTGTTCCCATTATAGTTGTAAGAGTCATATTTTCTTTCTCTGTCTAGATTACATTTCCCAATTCAAAAAATATATCTTATTTATACTTAAATTTGCTCACTGTACCTAGCACATAGCAAGAAATCATTTTTTTTTGTCAAATCAAAGTTTCTTAATCATGTTTTAAAGGAATTTGGAGTTTGTTAAACACATAATTCATTATATGTTTATAATATGTTCATAATAATAAACACATTAATTCATCCTCATCCAAAAATATAACTAATTCAGACTAGCTGAATTTTGTCTCAAAATATAGAAATATTGAGGCTACTACATATACATAATATAATTAATTCCAATTCATGTTCAACCAAATGTGTTATTTTATCTTATTTTTGTATCTAAATTGCAAAATTTATTTAAAGAGCATTTGTGTTACTCACTCCCAACACACTGTTGCACTGAATATCAAAATTGTTCATTGTAATTGTCCAAAGTAAAAAATCTTTCTGCCTGCCCTTTTTGTAGTGGCTAAAAACTGGAAACTGAATGGATGTCCATCAGTTGGAGAATGGCTGAATAAATTGTGGTATATGAATGTTATGGAATATTACTGTTCTGTAAGAAATGACCAACAGGATGATTTCAGAAAGGCCTGGAGAGACTTACACGAACTGATGCTGAGTGAAATGAGCAGGACCAGGAGATCATTATATACTTCAACAACAATATTATATGATGACCAGTTCTGATGGACCTGGCCATCCTCAGCAATGAGATCAACCAAATCATTTCCAATGGAGCAGTAATGAATTGAACCAGCTACGCCCAGAAAAAGAACTCTGGGAGATGACTAAAAACCATTACATTGAATTCCCGATCCCTATATTTATGTACACCTGCATTTTTTATTTCCTTCACAAGCTAATTGTACAATATTTCAGAGTCTGATTCTTTTTGTACAGCAAAATAACGTTTTGGTCATGTATACTTATTGTGTATCTAATTTATATTTTAATATATTTAACATCTACTGGTCATCCTGCCATCTGGGGGAGGGGGTGGGGGGTAAGAGGTGAAAAATTGGAACAAGAGGTTTGGCAATTGTTAATGCTGTAAAGTTACCCATGCATATATCCTGTAAATAAAAGGCTATTAAAAAAAATCTTTCTGCCTATTATGAATACCTGGAACTTTGCCTTTTAAAGATTAGGTTAAGCAAATTATTATTTTTATCTAGAAAAGAAAAAACCTAGGAGGGAACTTGATAGATGTTTTCAAGTATTTGCATGATTATAATATGGAATGGGAATTAATGTTGTTTTGCTTGTTCCTAGAGCAGAAACTTTTAATTTTTTCATTTTGTCATCAACCACATTAACAATCTGAAAAAAGCTATGGATCCTCAAAATAATGGTTTTAATTGTATAAATTTGTTACTATTCAGAAAAACAAACAAAAAAAGAATTACAATAGAAATAAACTATATTGAAATGCTATCAAAATAGTTTTTAAACAATCCAACCAATCAGATTGAAAACCACTGTTTTTGGCAAATCTGGTAATCCAAGTTCCTTAGTCTTTGGGAATATCAGATTCCAGGCTCTTTGATCCTTTAAGGTGGAAACTGCTAGGTCCTGGTAATTCTAATTGTGTTTCTTCAGTATTCAAATTGTTTCTTTCTGGCTGCTTGCACTATCTTTTCTTTGGTGTGATAGTTCTGAAATTTAGCCACAATATTCCTTGGGGTTTTAATTTTGGGTTCTCTTTCAGGAGGTGATTGGTGAATTCTTTCAATGGCGATTTTACCTTTTGATTCTAAAACATTAGGGCAGTTTTCCTTTATGATTTCTTGTAAGATAATGCCTATGTTCTTTTTTCTTCATCATGACTTTCAGGAAGTCCAATAATCCTTAGATCGTCTCTCCTAGATCTACTTTCCAGGTCAGTTGGAAAACCACTGTTCTACAGGCTAGAAATGAGAAGGAGCAGAAACTACAGATGATTTCAGCTCACTATAAAATTAGAACTGTTCAACCTATTGGAATAATCACAAAATAGAATGGACTATTTCTGGCCATAATGTGCTTCCCTCCACTAAACATCTTCAAAGAAAGCCTAGGTAGCTATTTGTTCTGTACAGGAGATTCTTTTTTAGGTGTGGATAAGCCCAGTTAACCTGAGAGAACTCTTTTAATTCAGATTCTATTATTAATTATTCTAAAAATTCTCATATGCCAACTATATAGAATTTTAGGAAAGCAATATATTTGAGTTTACTTGTTCATTCATTCAATGATTCATTAAATGTTAATCCCTATAAAACATAATAGTGTGCACAGAGAAATACAAAATTTACATAACATTTGTTCCCTTTTCTCATGAAGCCTATAGACTAGTAAAGAGGTAAAGCACAAATATGATATTCCAGGAAGATGCAAAGTACAATTTGAGATTGACTAGGGAAAGTAATTAACTATTAAAATAGAGAACTAAGAATGGTAGTCTGCAAACTAGACTGTAATGTCTCTGAAACCAAGAGAGGAAAAAGTTTCCCAGCTGTAAAGATGTCAAGGAAGAAAAGAACTTTAAAAAAAAAACCTTATTGGATTTGGTTTGGGGAGTGTTGAAGATCAGAAACTCACAAAAGAGTAATTTAAGTGAAATAATGGGACAGAAACAACATAGCAAAGGACTGAACACCAAATAGATATCAAGATAACAGAATGGCAGACACATTTTATCCAAAAAATTTACTAACAAAATATAGATAAATAGGGAAGGAAGGATGAGTCATTACCTAGAAGAGGTTGAATAGTCAAAGGAAGGATTTTTGAAATAATTTTATTATATTCTAATCAAATATCATTTTTTTCACATGACTGCTATGACTTAGGAAAACTGAGGCAATCAGTCTTTCAAAGCTTACAATTTAGTATTTGCAATAAATAATTATGTAAACTAAATATATGCAGTCCTCCTATTCTACTAACTTTGTTTATGTAAAAGCAAACAAATAAGAGAACAAAAAACTCCACTAAAATATTGCATTAATATTTTAAACATCTGTATAGTTAAAAATTATTCACAAACTTTTGTGATTCTTTTTAATGAAATGCAACATGTAAAAATTAAGCACCTGGTCTTCTACTTAATATTTTATTTTTAAAATTCTAAATAGATTTTCACCAGCTGTACATTTTACTGCATTATATGTTATGGCAGGCAGTCAAACCAGAACAGCAAACTGTCTCATCTAAGCTCTCTATTAAAAATAAAAATGGAAAGATTAGCTAGAGATTTGATGAAAATAGTTCAATGCCAAAGAGACTTAAAAAAAAAAAAACAACAAATTCAATTCAAGCCATGGTCTTTGAATTGACTAAAAGGGTAATTTTTAAAAAATTCATTAGAAATTGAATGTATACCATAAGGAAATATGTATTTGTTTAATACTTTAGTTAACCATAAAGAAACATGGTAGCTCAGTTCATGAACCCAAATAATGGAAAGATGGGTATGAAAGAGAGAGAGAAAATAAAGAATCTGTTGATCATTGTGCTGTGCTATTAAAAAAAAAAGTAACATGGCACTCTGAAACATAACTAATAAAGACCAAAATAATATTTTTCCCTATTTCCATAGACTGATCCAGTTTTTAATATTATTTTCATTTGGATTTTAAGAGGAATGGAGTAATTAAAAAGTGAATACAGAATAACATTAAAAAAATAAATTTAAGGAAATGAAAGTAGAAATTTAGAAAATATTTTAGCTAGACAAAAGGATACTAAGTGGACTGGCACCTAAATTGTCTTCTCTCCATTGTCTTCAAGTTACCTCAGTATCTCATAGATCTATGATTGCAACAATGTAGAAATGTTCCTTCAAACACTGGAGATAATAGACCATCTGTATCTCTGTGACTTACATTCATTTTCTCCAATAAATTCATCAAACAGGGACTCACTCTCAGGGTTTTTTGACAGTGGGTAAACACCAGTGAAACACGTGACCCTCTATAACTTATCCCTACTCAGAATTATCTTTTATTTTCTGGAGTTTGATATAGTTATCCAGAAGCAGGGGCATCTAATAGAATCTTACTACCTATAACAAATCCCTATTTTATTTTAATTCTGGG
Organism: Sarcophilus harrisii; assembly: GCF_902635505.1. Taxonomy (NCBI): domain Eukaryota; kingdom Metazoa; phylum Chordata; class Mammalia; order Dasyuromorphia; family Dasyuridae; genus Sarcophilus; species Sarcophilus harrisii. The sequence continues at coordinate 256,314,875 of NC_045427.1, forward strand.
TTGAAAAATTTTCATGATGGTAACAAGCAATCTGATCAAATGTCACCCTGTTATTCTTTTCTGGATGTTAATCATTACTTGATAAAATTATTGTTATTATTACTTACTTTAAGTAATCTTACATTTTTCACATTTTTATGGGAAATAAATTGACACAGGTGAGCTTTAAGGCAGCATTTTACTCTATTATTATATATTTATATTTGCTTTTATATTATCTATTATTTTGCTATAATGAATTGAATTTTTTTAGTCAACAATCACTACAAGAGCCCTTCTTTTCCATACTTTTTAGGTAATTCCATGATGGCAAAAATTGTTTAATATCATTCTCAAAAACCCTGCTTAATCCCCTTTCAAATTTTCTTCAAGGATATTCTTGATGTATGTAATTTTTCTCATAAAGAATTTGCAGAGATGATTATGAAGTATTTCATAGAATTCCCAATCCCTATATTTTTGTCCACCTGCATTTTTGATTCCCTTCACAGCCTAATAGTACACTATTTCAAAGTCCCATTCTTTTTGTACAGCAAAATAACTGTTTGGACATGTATACTTATATTGTATTTAATTTATACTTTAACATATTTAATATGTATTGGTCAACTGGCCATCTGGGGGAGGGGATGAGGGAAGGAGGGGAAAAATTGGAACAAAAGGTCTGGCAATTGTCAATGTTGTAAAATTACCCATGCATATAACTTGAAAATAAAAAGCTATAATTAAAAAAAAAAAAGAATTTACAGAAGCTCTTTTTGTGGTGGTAAGGAACTGAAAATTGAGTTGATTCCCATTATCTGGAGAATGACAGAATAAGTTATGGTATATGAATGTAATGGAATAGTATTTTTTCTATAAGAAATGATGAGCAGGCTGATTTCAGAAAAGCCTGAAAAGACTTACATGAACTGATGCTGAGTGAAGTGAGCAGAACTAAGAGAACATTTTACATAATAACAATGATATTATGTGATGATCAACTATAATGAACTTAACTGGTCTCAACAATGTGATGATTCAAGGCAATGCCAATAGATTCAGGATGGAAAATGCCATGCAGAGAGAGAACTATGGACGCTGGATATGAATAAAAGCTTAGTATTTTCACCTTTTTGTTTGTTTGTTTTCTTTCTTGTGGATTTTTTCCCTTTTGGTTATTTTTTCTTGCATAATATGACAAATATGAAAATATATTTTAAAAAATTGCACATATTTAACCTATGTCAGATTTCTTGCAGTCCTGGAGGGGTGAGAAGTATGGATGGGGAAAAAATCTGGAACATAAAGTCTTACAAAAATGAATGTTGAAAACTATTTTTACATGTATTTGGAAAATAAAATACTATTGAAAATTTTAACAAAACAATTTTCAGAGGCGAGAAAATAGGCTTATGGCAGATAATATACTCTGGATTGTTTTTTGTCACTTTTTAGTTGTTCAACCCGTCACCACATCATTATCAGAAGGGGGCCACAAAGGAGGAAGATACATTTTGTATTTTGTTTTTAGGATGGAGTGGTTCATAAATTTATCATCACCAGTCTGCTGAAAATAAGTTTTTCCATACTCACAAAGCAGACACAGTGACTTGCTATGTGTCCCCAAAGCCTCTTCAGTAGTGCCAAAACTAGCATTCCACTGATATAGCCTTTGGGAGCTCAAGGTCACTACCTCCCACAATGAATCATTCAAAAAGGACTTTATAGAGGTTTATACATAATAATAATTAACATATAATTGTTATTTAAAGTTTATAAAGCACCTTCAATATACTTTTTTCCTTTGATCCTCACAACAAACCTGTGAGATAAGTACTATAATTATCCACATTTGACACATAAGGAAACAGGCTAAGGGATGTCCACAATCATACACTAAATGTCTGGGGCAGGATTCACCCAGGTCTTCCTTACTCCAAGACCAATACTTTAACTATTACCAATCAGTCTCCACAGGAAGCAGAGCTAGAAGAAATGATATATTGCCAAAAAAATTAGTTTGTGTTGACATAAAATTAAATCATAATTTGTGTCTTCTGCTTGGCAATATTTCATACCAAAATAAAAATAACAAAATCAAGAAACTTCTGTAATCAACCAAGGAATGAATTGAGTTAAAAAAAGAGACCTATTTAATTCCACACATCTTTAATTCTCCCAGGATCTGTGATTTCATTAATAGAAGGTATTTCCTCCACTAACACAAATTGAAACTTCTCTATAGCCCTTTAAGAGCTGTTGTCAAGAAACTGTCAGAATAAAACCAACCTGGATGACCCTCTATGAATTCAGCTAAATCAGTCATTGAATGACAGGCATGTGAACAGCCACTAGGACAGGAATCAAAGCCTTTCCATCTTGTTGAGAACTGTCAGAATCTGTTTTACCAGCATAACTTTAAAGAATACAGGATCATCTATATGCACTAAAGTATTATTAGGAGTAGATCTGAACTAGAGGGATGCCAGTACCAGGATCAAGCTAAATCAAAGTGACTGCCCTGGTTCTATCTTCCGCTTTAGAGCATCCCTGATTATTGGAAGCCTGTGGTAGCTTAGGTGGTGCCTGATAGAAGACAATGTGGTGATGGTTAGCTATTGTTAAATAATACTGAAAATACTAGTAAGTGTTTACTCAAAGGCTACAATATGCCAGACACTGTACTAAGCTCTTTTCAAATAGTATCTCATTTGATTCTCCCAACAATCCTGTAAGATAGATGCTATCATTTCCCCATTTACAGCTGAAAAAACCAAGGCAAAGAGAGATGAAGTTATTTGCCCAAAGTCACACAGTCATCTGATGCTTGTTTCAACTCCAATATTCCTGACTTCAGATCCAGAACTCTGTTCTCTTTGTCATCCAGTTGCCAGTACAAATGAACAAATGAACAAATTACAACAAATAAAGGAATGCATTGACATATGAATCAGTGAATGAACTAATGAAAAAGATATATACAAATGGAAGAATAGATAGATAGGTATGGACAAATGAAAGAAGGAATAAAAAAATCAATTGAAAATCCCTTATCAAACATGTATAACTGATTCATTATCTCTTTTTTCAACTGTTATTAAAACAAATCTAGAGAATCTACCCTTTCCTTACTCTTTCTCTTTCTATCCAAATTTCTCAAGCTGTTTTATAGTACTTTGTTCTTTCCTTCTAGATTGACAATGACATTCTTTATAAAAATGCCCAGTGGTTTATAGAAGGCAAAAACGTAGGGTGTTTTTTTTTTTCTAAATCCTTTATTTAACTGTTTACAAGAATAGCTAAATTGGTATAGCAGACAGAACCCTGTATTTATGTGCTCGTGTCCCATCTCTTCTCCCTCAAACCCAGACTAAACTCCATGAAGCAAAATATTCTGTACCTTATCCATAACTTAATCAATGTTATTTAGTATGCAACAAAATATTCTGTACCTTATGCATAACTTAATAAATGTTACTTGTATAAATAAATGAATAAGCACCAAGCTGGGAGTCAGAAAACCTGCATTGTACCACTCTACCACTATCTAAGTATTATTTGACAAATTATTTAATTGCTCTAGCCCCATCTTCTCATCTGGGAGATGAAAGAGTTTTACTAGATAATGTCTAGGTTCCCTTCTAGTGCCAATACCAACAATTAAGAATATTTGGTAAAGCACCAAGAATGTAGGAATTCTGACTGATAAAATTAGATAAACTTGCAAAGCATTTTGTAAACAGTAAAGAGCTACATAGATTTAGGCCATAGTTATAGTTTTCTGAATATGAAATACAGCTCAATAGAATGTCAATGAGAACAAATGTATATATCTCAGACACACTGGAATTCTCTAAATTTATCTAAAGATTGTGTTAAAAAATAAATGTTCCAAACACAACACAGAAGTAGGATATCAGATGTTTAAAACCTACAAAACAGAGAAATAAGACTAGCCACTGAAACATATTTGATCTCTTTTAGAAAATGCCTATTGGGAAGTCCCAAAGAAAGTAGTCTAGGAAAAGCATGGCAACATTATATATGTGTGTTTATATATATGTATATATACACATGTATACACATTCATGTGTATGTATGTAGACACTCATGCACATATACAGATTGAACAAAGAAAAGATATCAGAAACCAGTGAAATTATAAACCCTCTTGAGAAAAAGCTTTTCATTGGTTGTATTGGTATTTAAAGTGCTTTATAAACTTTAAATTACTATTTAAATGTTAGTCTACACAATAGTAACATGATACTTGAATGCAATTAAATTCAAAATGCATTTATCAAATGCTTTCTATGTACAAAGTAATGAATAATACACTGGAAATATAAAGACAAAAAATAAGATACTATCTATCTTCAAGGAGTTTATTTTTTACAAAGGTTCACATTTTAATATAGAAAAATGCAGCTAAATCAGTTATTTAAAAGCCATCATAAATGATGAAAAGTTATATATGGATATTAATGAAGATTATTGACAACAAAAAATTTGTTGGTCACATTAGTTATAATAAGGATATAAACTGAAAGGATGGAAACCTCTATTGTTTTTAAAAAATGAGAGACAGGAGAAAGAAATACTGTACTATTATTAGTGGTCTCCTCCAGTTCTTAATGGAAACATAAGCATTTTTTTTTTGGTTCTAGAGTCATAAATTTAAAAGTAGTAATTTAGGTGAAAACTGTTTATTAAAAACAATATTTGTTTGGTAACCCTCTGGTGTCTTCTGCTAAAAACATCCGGGAAAATCTAATTCAGTATAAAAGGAAGGTCAATTTTGAATTAAGGGAAATTGAGTTAATAGAATATTTCAAAGAACTGTAACTTTATGACTGAGAAAACTCCAAGAAATTTCTGGCAACAGAGCTTTCTATTACAGTCAGCACTGAGGGATCTTTAAAAATTTCAATTAAAGAGAAAGAGAATGTCATTGTTTCAGGTAGACTTTATAAGGATGAGGAGTTAATATAAATGGTATCACAATTTTTTTATGTGATAGCTTCTTCAAAAGTCTATGGAGATTTGGTGTCTTAATTGACTTAAAATCATTTGATTAACAGCTTATTCAATAAGAAAATTCTTCATAACTACCCTCTCCTGACATTAACAAAAATTTTCAGTGGCCAGCTTTGTAATTATTATTTTAATGTAAATAACATGCAATTCAATTCAATAAACATTTTGAGAACCTACTATGAGTAAAACATTGTGCTGTATTGAGAGGAATTCCATGAAGAAGAGGAAGACATGCTCCCTGCCTTCAAGTTAAGGATGTCTGCTGAATTTTACTCGTTTTTGATATATTATTACCTGTACCAAAAAGAATAAGACCTCATGGTATGGTGGAGAGGTTGTAAGAGTTGTCATCAAAGGAGTTAGAATTTTCATTAAAAGAACTTAACAACATTGGGCAACTAATTTAACTTTGGGGGGCCTCAGTTTCCCAATCCACAAAATAAAAGGATTGGATTAGATTACCTTTCAGGTTCCTTTCAGTTCTAGACTATAATTATAAGATTATTGAAGATGGAGATCAGGTAGTATAGACTGCAGTAGACAAGTGATATAAATATTTTACTTAAACTCAGAATATTTTTTATCTCCCTTTTCCAGGATGCATCAGGATATGAAATATATTTTATTTTATTCTATTTTTTTCTTTTAACAAAATAGTTGTTGAAGCTTTTAAGGATAGATGTGACTTTTTTTTTTTGATAATATAGCTAATTTGTTGGAGGAAGTATAAACATCACAATAATCACTAATTATGTCTATGTATGTACACATAAAGATGCACATAATTTTTAAAGAAAAGTATTCTAACATGATTGCAACTCATATCCTTCTGAAAAGATTTTAAGCAGTTTTCTATTGAACTATTCAATCTTTGGTTAACAGCTCTTAGACTTTGTAAATTTTAAATTAAATACTGAAGGAAGCATATATTTTTTTCAGAAGTACAAAAAAAATTGAAAACAACTATAGCACATTAATTTAAAAAGTTCAGACAAAGTATTCTTATTCCAAGATTTATAGATGTGCCAAATTCTTTGAAAACAAAAGTAATGTGCTATATTCTTTTGCCTTATGAGCCCAAAGGCTGAGAAAACAAGAAAATAGAAATTACTTCTCTAAACTTTGGTTGGAGTGTCTCTCATAACTTGAAGGGCAATTAATATGATACTTTAAGTATGATTATATAATGAATGGGAATAAACAACTTTTAAAAGAGTAAATATTTTTCTCATCCTTTTCTTTCTGTTCTTGATTGCCTCACATTATCAATCACAGAAAATGGTAAATAGTTATATTTCTAGTAATACTTGGGTAATTTTAAAGACTGCCAGCATCTACAGAGGCTCCTTATATGTATGAAGAAAATATAAACCAAATTTATTTGCTTTTTGTTGTTTTTGTGAGAGTTTATACAACTATTCAGCTAACATGGAGGAAATCACACTAACAGTGAATATATTTTAACATGGTATATTATACTTTGTAGACATATGAATAGCTCATGTAAACATTTTTTCCTCATTTCTTTATCCTTTTCTCCTCAATTTCACTTAGTAAAACTTTCTCAATTTTTTCTATGATTTTCCCATTTTTATTTGAATTTATTTGATATTTTTACTTTTCTCACTTCAGTTTTTTTTAAATATTCCTATACATTCTTAGAACCTTAGAATTCCTTTAGAAAGAATTTGACTGATATTAAGAATTTCATATTCTTATTCAATTCATCCTAAATCTTATACACTCCCCCCCAAAAAAAAAAGAAAAAAAAAAGATTTTCATGGAAAACAGCCATTTTAATGACCTTTTGTCCCTCCCTAAGAGGAAGAAGTCTGACAGGTAGATATATGGAGAGTTTGTTATTGTAAATTCCAGATCTTGTGATTATCTCTGACTCAACTTCTGGGGTTTTATCTGGAATTCCTGTGAAGGGTCAACCAGTGTATTACTGACTGTCTTCACCTTGTGGTGACCCTCATTTAAAAACTACACCTTAAAAAATCCAGACATCAATTAGTGTTTCATTTCTATGAGCATTTTTTTTTATTGAATGCCTCTGAAAATAAGTAATTAACACATAGAAATAAAGATTTTCACTTTTTAATATGTTTACATCTATTCTCCTTTATTCATTTTCTAATCATGGAGTATATTTCTGGTTGTTGCTTTCAATATAGCAATTTTTTAACTTTAAGAATTTTCAGGGTCAAATATTTGCTGAAATATTTCTTTTCGCTAAATAATAAATATTTTTATCTTTTAAAAACATATATTACTGATACATTTAAATCAATAATAAATATGCACACTATTTATGCAGTAAATAAAAACTGTACTTCTTTATTTTGTAAATAATTTGGTTAATAGATAATAATAATATGGATTTTAAGTAACTTTTCATTCAAAGTCTCAAAGAATCTTATATAGGTAATATTTAAAAATAAGTAAATAAAAACCAATTTTTGCAAAGAGAAAAAAAATTATTCATGAAGTTCAAAGACTTCATTTTTACAATAAGTAGTCAGTGGCATCACAATTTTCCCACTAATGTTTTTTAGAGAAAGTGGATTTGGAAGTTCCAGGCATATATTTAATACAACTAAAATTCAAATCTATTAAAATTCAAAGGGCTCAAAGCTTGCAGTGTTGATTATAAAGTTTTGCCTTTCACTAATAGATGTCTACAGATAAAGAGCAGTAATATTTACATGTAATTACCAATACTCATAAAAAATAAAAAAGAACCTATAATCTGTGGAGGAAAAAAGAAGAGACACAAAATGAAGATAGAGAAAACTAACTAGTAACAAAACTAAATAATAAGTTCTGTTATCCTCAAAAACTGCAGTAAACTTTACACTTGTTAATTTAGAACATAATTTTGTTTGAAGGGATAATCTCTGCAAAACATAGATTAATCAGAATTTATATAAGATATATCACCTAAAACCCCAAACAATTAGGGAGTAATTATGTAGTAAAATGAAAGTCTTAGCATTGGAAAAGGAAAAGAATTTCAATGAAGAACAAGCTATGAATTTTCGTATTGTCTCAGGTAGTCAATAGCATAATACATGGAAATCATAAGCAATGGGGCACAGCCCTCTTTTAAATCACACATATCCTTTTGACATTGCTAAAGATGTACAGCACATCAACAGCTAACATCTTTGAAATATAAAAAGCAGAGGAAAATAACTCAAATAGCTATTAGTTTTATAACTAGTGACTGTCAGATTAGAAATGTGGCATATTCAATTACATAATTTCACAGACAATTTTACTTGGTTCCTCTTAATATAAGTTGAATGTCTACCATATGTATCAGATTTGGAGATGCAAAAAAAAAAAGTTACTTAAAATTAGAAAGAAAATACTTTGAGATGATGGCCTGTATTGCCAATTCAAGTTTGCATCAAATTTTATATATTTTTTTCTTCATTGTGCTATATCTATTGGCAAAAATAATTCAAAATCCAACCAATTTCCTTAATTCTAAAATAATATTTTCATAACCAGTTCAGTCTTTTTGATTGAACTGGCCTATTAGTAAGATCAATCATTCAACTAAAATAGCTAAACCATGTATTGCTATATATGGAACCTAAAAACCACATCTAAAGTACTAACAGTTATCAATCTCAATAAATTCACCATGAGATCAATTTTTCACACCCCAGAATCAAGTTTGTCACCTAAATCTTACAAGATCTCTTCTAGTATTGTTTATATTTTTATTTAACTTATCAACCAATCATTCAGCAAGAATTTATAAAGCACCAACTGTGAGCAAGGCCAGCAAGATATGAAACAGATAGAGCATTGGGCCTGGAGTCTGAGAGACTCATCTTCCTGAGTTCAAATCATTGCTTTGACACTACTTGTATGATCTTGGATAAGTCATTTTAATACAGTTTGCCTCAGTTTCCTCAACTGTAAAATGACCTGGAGTAGGAAATGGTAAACCACTCCAGTATCTTGACCAAGAAAACTCCAAAGGTCATTATGAAGAATCAGACACAATTGAACAATAGTAACTATTAGCTATGTTCTCTAGGCACTAGGAAAGAAGAAAAATGAGAATCTTTTCTCCGAGAGTCACATTTATCACATCTATGATTACTCTTTGTAATTAGACTATCAGTTTCTTTTTTTTTTTTTATTTAATAGCCTTTTATTTACAGGATATATGCATGGGTAACTTTACAGCATTAACAATTGCGAAATCTCTTGTTCCAATTTTTCACCTCTTACCCCCCTCACCCCCTCCCCTAGATGGCAGGATGACCAGTAGATGTTAAATATATTAAAATATAAATTAGATACACAATAAGTATACATGACCAAAACGTTATTTTGCTGTACAAAAAGAATCAGACTCTGAAATATACAATTAGCTTGTGAAGGAAATCAAAAATGCAGGTGTGCATAAATATAGGGATTGGGAATTCAATGTAATGGTTTTTAGTCATCTCCCAGAGTTCTTTTTCGGGGCATAGCTAGTTCAGTTCATTACTGCTCCATTAGAAATGATTTGGTTGATCTCGTTGCTGAGGATGGCCTGATCCATCAGAACTGGTCATCATCTAGTATTGTTGTTGAAGTATATAATGATCTCCTGGTCCTGCTCATTTCACTCTGCATCAGTTCGTGTAAGTCTCTCCAGGCCTTTCTGAAATCATCCTGTTGGTCATTTCTTACAGGACAGTAATATTCCATAATATTCATATACCACAATTTATTCAGCCATTCTCCAACTGATGGACATCCATTCAGTTTCCAGTTTCTAGCCACTACAAAAAGGGCTGCCACAAACATTCGTGCACATACAGGTCCCTTTCCCTTCTTTATAATCTCTTTGGGATATAATCCCAGTAGTAACACTGCTGGATCAAAGGGTATGCACAGTTTGATAACTTTTTGAGCATAGTTCCAAACTACTCTCCAAAATGGTTGGATTCGTTCACAACTCCACCAACAATGCATCAATGTCCCAGTTTTCCCGCATCCCCTCCAACAATCATCATTATTTTTTCCTGTCATCTTAGCCAATCTGACAAGTGTGTAGTGGAATCTTAGAGTTGTCTTAATTTGCATTTCTCTGATTAATAATGACTTGGAGCATCTTTTCATATGACTAGAAATAGTTTCAATTTCTTCATCTGAGAATTGTCTGTTCATATCCTTTGACCATTTTTCAATTGGAGAATGGCTTGATTTTTTATAAATTAGAGTTAATTCTCTATATATTTTGGAAATGAGGCCTTTATCAGAACCTTTGACTGTAAAAATATTTTCCCAGTTTATTGCTTCCCTTCTAATCTTGTCTGCATTAGTTTTGTTTGTACAAAAACTTTTCAGTTTGGTATAATCGAAATTTTCTATTTTGTGATCAGTAATGATCTCTAGTTCTGCTTTGGTCATAAAGACCTTCCCCTTCCACAGGTCTGAGAGGTAAACTATCCTATGTTCCTCTAATTTATTAATAATTTCATTCTTTATGCCTAGGTCATGAACCCATTTTGACCTTATCTTGGTGTACGGCGTTAAGTATGGATCAATGCCTAGTTTCTGCCATATTAGTTTCCAATTTTCCCAGCAATTTTTATCAAACAGTAAGTTCTTATCCCAAAAGCTGGGATCTTTGGGTTTGTCAAAGACTAGGTTGCTATATTTGTTGACTGTTTTATCCCTTGAACCTAATCTATTCCACTGATCAACTAATCTATTCCTTAGCCAATACCAAATAGTTTTGGTAACTGCTGCTCTATAATATAATTTTAGATCTGGTACAGCTAAGCCACCTTCATTTGATTTTTTTTTCATTAATTCCCTTGAAATTCTTGACCTTTTGTTTTTCCATATGAACTTTGTTGTTATTTTTTCTAGGTCATTAAAATAGTTTTTTGGGAGTCTGATTGGTATAGCGCTAAATAAATAGATTAGTTTAGGTAATATTGTCATCTTTATTATATTTGCTCGCCCTATCCAAGAGCATTTAATATTTTTCCAATTGGTTAGATCAGACTTAATTTGTGTGAAAAGTGGTCTGTAATTTTGCTCATAAAGTTTCTGATTTTCCCTTGGCAGATAGATTCCTAAATATTTTATATTATCAGTAGTTACTTTAAATGGAATTTCTCTTTGTAACTCTGACTGTTGGATTTTGTTAGTGATATATAAGAATGCTGATGACTTATGTGGGTTTATTTTATAACCAGCAACTTTGCTAAAGTTGTGGATTATTTCTAATAACTTTTTAGCAGAATCTCTGGGGTTCTCTAAGTATACCATCATGTCATCGGCAAAGAGTGATAATTTGGCTTCCTCATTGCCTATTCTTATTCCTTTAATCTCTTTCTCAGCTCTTATTGCCAAAGCTAGCGTTTCTAATACAATATTAAATAGTAACGGTGATAGTGGGCAACCTTGTTTCACTCCAGATCTTATTGGGAATGGTTGCAGTTTGTCTCCATTACATATGATGCTTACTGATGGTTTTAAATAGATGCTGCTGATTATTTTAAGGAAAAGTCCATTTATTCCTATACTCTCAAGTGTTTTTAATAGGAATGGATGTTGGATTTTATCAAATGCTTTTTCTGCATCTATTGAGATGATCATATGGTTTTTGTTAATTTGGTTATTAACATGGCCAATTATATTGATAGTTTTCCTAATATTGAACCAGCCCTGCATTCCTGGTATAAATCCTACTTGATCATAGTGTATTATCTTGGAGATGATTTTCTGTAGTCTTTTTGCTAATATCTTATTTAAGATTTTAGCATCAATATTCATTAGGGAGATTGGTCTATAATTTTCTTTCTCTGTTTTCAGCCTACCTGGTTTAGGTATCAGTACCATGTCTGTGTCATAGAAGGAATTTGGTAGGACTCCTTCATTCCCTATTTTATCAAATAATTTATATAGCATTGGGGCCAATTGTTCTTTAAATGTTTGGTAAAATTCACATGTAAATCCATCTGGTCCTGGGGATTTTTTCTTAGGGAGTTGTTTAATTGCCTGTTCTATTTCTTTTTCTGAAATGGGACTATTCAAGCAATTTACTTCCTCCTCTGTTAGTCTCGGAAGTCTATATTTTTGGAGGTACACTATCAATTTCTTTAAAGAAGAGTCCATGTCATCCTCTTTCTCTTTTCTTCTTGTCTGCTTAGACAAGAATTATATTCAAAAATAATTTCTTTATTTGATTCTCCCAAATCATTTTTATATCTTATTTAAATTATATATCCTATATAAATTATATATATCATATAAAGAAGACCACTCCTTTAATAAACAGAGAATAGGGAGTTAGATTTTTTTTTTTGGCTGAGGCAATTGGGATTAAGTGATTTTCCCAGGGTCACATAGCTAGGAAGTGTTAAATATCTGAGGCCAGATTTGAACTCAGGTCCTTCTGACTTCAGGGCTGATGCTCTGTCCACTGCACCACTTAGCTGCCCCTGTTAGATGATTTAAAAAAAAAAAAAGCCGTCTGTCATTTCACTAATTTTTATATTCATTTTCATATTCATTTTATATTCTCCCCTCTTTTTAGATGATGTTGTTCCATTTTGCCTTCTCAGTTCCCATTTAACCCATTCATGTATTATAAAATTCCCAAAATGTGAAATACTTTTGTATGCATTGGAACAACACAATAGCATGATATACATTAATTTTCAATTTTAAAATTGCTGCATCCTTTTTTATACCAAAATTTTGTCTCATTCCCAAGAGTAGTATGCCACTAGAATATACTTAGGAATCATTTGCTGATTTGGGATATTTCTTTATATATGGATAACCTAAATGAAATTCTTCTTGGTAAGAACCATGAATTCAAAATCCAGCCAATTTCCTTACCTCTAAAATAATTTAACTAATTTTCATTTGCATAGTTAAATAAATTTCAATTCCAGCATTTGTACTATATAAAATCAAATAAGTTTTTTTTTCTCTCAGTATACATAGTAGTCAGAGATGTAGAGACTGATATCAAGGGCAACTATTCTAAATAATGTATAATTGCCATATATGAACAAACACTCATTAAAACATGCATATTTAAATATTAATTAATATTCATGCATACATTTACAGTATCTGTGAAGATATGTTATGAAATTTTGAATATTCAATCAAGGTTTATAAACCTAATTGAGTTGGGAAAAAGTCTATTTCAAAATTAAATATTCTAATCTTGCTTAGTTTTGAATTAGATGACAGTACTATATAGCAGTAACAATTGAAGTTACTTTCTCCTATTTACATTATAGACATAAAATCCTTTAAGTTAAAATAACAGTTTAATTTAACAATAAAACATTAAAAGTCATTGCAATAAATTTTTTGGTTGAAGAAGATATGGAGAAAGTCAGAAGGTCAATAGATAAATTCAGTGTTGAATTCTAAATCATCCATACAACCATTTATTACTGAGAATAATCCAGAATGACAAATTGTATTTCTAATCATACTTATCATAGTGGGTATGTTATGGGAAAAACAGAAATCTGTACTAGAAGTGGTTCCTGTTGACACTCTATTTCATTGAAGAAATCAAAGAGCTATAATGTTGTGACTGCTGATATAAGTGTAAAACCACAAAAGAAAAATTAACCTAAGAAACAAGTTATCACTTTTAATGAACGTCTAGTATAGACAGTGAACCTCTAGTATAAAAGGTTAAAGACGATTAAGATGATCACCAATACTGAAAGACAAGAAAGTAAAACAGAACAAAAAAATTAGGCCCTAAGAGCCACAGTGTTTAAATGTACAATGGAAAATAAATCTTTGACTTGAAAGATTTCATTCCTAACCCTTTACCATTGTGTAACAAATAAGCAGCTGATGTCCTTGAACTTTTCAAGTTCTCATCAACATTGGTGTTTTTGTTTTAGTCAATGGAAACATGACTATTCCTGAACTACACAATCAGCATAAATGTCTTCAGCTGAGATGGCAATAAAAATATGCATGTATACTTGTGACCAGGACCTAACAAAAGGAATAATATTGGAAAATGAGGAATATAAGTTTTCATGAATTATATTATTGAAGCTTAACAATCTTTGAGAACTACTTGTGAAGTTATCTGAATAAGATTCTCTAAATAGTTCTGCTTTCCCATGTTTAAATTTTCTTGATCCCATTTAAATTCTATAATATAATTCCAAATGTTCTTTTAAGTCAATGGTTTTTAACAGAAGGTCTACAGACCTCACTCCTCAACATTTCTATGGATAGATTCCAGGGAGAATATGAACTTGAATGTAAAAAACTGTACACACACACACACAGATTTTTTTAAAATGAGCATTAAAGATAAAAAAAAACTAATACTTTTCTAATGAAATGCTACTAAATATTTTAGAAATTAAACTATCACATTTAGCAAGTTTCATACAAAGAGTTTGAAGGATTAGCTATATATTATTAGTATTTAGAAAAGACAAAAGTTCACTTAGCATAGAGCTTCTGTGTTGGAGATGTAACCAATGCACTATTTCACATTTCTTCCATTCACATATTTTTACCTACAGCTCCTAAAAGGTTTTCTAATCAAATTTTTCTTCACTAAAAAATAATTATTTAATTCTTTTTTCTTTTTAAAAAAAACCCTTTTTTTTTAACACTTTATTTTTTAAATTTTGCATTCCATATTCTTTTCTTTCTTCCTACTTCCTCCTCCACCCACTGAGAAAGCAAACAATATATCAGTTATACAGGTGAAATCATACAAAATATATTTCCACATTAGCCATATTTCAAAAAAGCAAGAAAAATAGAGTGAGAAAATTATATTTCAATTTACACAGAATTTTTGGCAAGTCTTTTACAGTTTATTATCATTACAATATTGCTGTTACTGTACAAAATGATCTCACAGTTTTCTCACTTTATTTTGTATCACTTCATATAGGTCTTGCCATGTTGGTGGTGGTTTTTCCCCCTGAAACCATGCCCCTCATCATTTCTTATAGCACAATAACATCCCATCCCAATCATATGGCACAACTTGTTCAATCATTCCCCAATAGATGATTATCCTCTTAATTTCCAATTCTTTGTCACTAAGGAGAGAGTTAATATAAACATTTTTGTACATAGCTCTTTTTCCATTTTCTTTCATCTCTTTGGGGATTCAGACTTAGTAGAAATATTGTATAGTCAAATGTTATGCACAATTTAAAGCTCTTTGGGCATAGTTCCATATTGTTCTTCAGAATGGTTAGACCAATTCATTAATCTACTAGCAGTTTATTAGTGCACCTGTTTTCCCTTCATCCCTTTCAGCATTTGTTATTTCTGAAAGGTTTGAGTTAATATCTCATAGTTGTTTTAAATTGTCTATCTCTAATTAATAGTAAGTTAAAATGAGGCTTTTATTATAACTATAGATAGTTTTGATTTTTTTTCTTCTGAAAACAGTCTCTTCATATCATTTGACCATTTATCAATTGGGAAATAGCTCTTATTTTTATAAATTTGACTCAGTTTCATATTTAGTATATATTTGAGAAATTAGGCCTTTATCAGAGAAACTTGTCATAAAAATTTTAATATTACTTCATTTTCTAAGGTACTCTTTAACAAAATGTAGTTTCCATGGTTATTCATTTTAATCAGGTCTATTTTTGCTTTTTCTTCATTTGAGAGCATGATTGTTATCCTGCCTTTGTTTTACTTCAGCTAAAGCATATTAGATTCTGCTAGTGCTTTATTTTAACTGTGAATGTCTTTCTGTTTTAATTGTGCCTCTTTTACACAACATATTGTTGGATTCTGATTTCTAATTCATTCTGTTCTCTGGTTCTGTTTTATGGGTTAGCTCATCCCATTCACATTCACAATTTTGATTACTAACTGTAATTTCCTCTATCCTATTTTTTTTCTATTTATACTTTTCTTCCTCATTTTATCCTGTCCCTGCTCAGAAATCTGTTTTGCCTTGACCAATACCTCCCTCAAGCCACCCTCTCTTTTATCATCCCCAAAATCTTTTCCTTTCCTTCCTATTTTCCTATTTGACAAGTTTCATTTCTATACATAATTGAATATACATGTTTTTATGTATATATGTATATATTTATATTATATACATATATATTATATTCTTTCCTCTTGGTACCAATTCTGATAAAAGTGAGATTCAAGCATTGTCCATTCCCATCCCTGTTTCCCCCTCATTGAAAAAAATTTCTTTGTGTACCTCTTTTACGCCAGAAAATTTCTCCCATTTTACTCTCTTCAGTTTTTTCAGTAGTCATCCATTTCACTTAGGTTATCAAATTTATTGGCATAAAGTTGAGCAAAATAACTCATTATTTCTCTAATTTCCTCTTCATTGGTGTCACCCCTTCATTTTTGGAGAAAATAATTGATTCAGGTTCATGGCCTCTGTCTATACAAACTCTTTTCACTGTCCTAATAATGATAAAATTCTTAGGCATTGGTTATAAAACCTTCCCATATAGAAATGTTAATAATTAAAATTTATTGAGTATCTTGATTACTCCTTCATATTTATCTTTGTATACTTCTCCTTGACTCTTCTATTTTTAATATCAAATTTTTTGTTCAGTTCTGGTCTTTAAATTTTCTATTCAGTTTTGTTCTTTTTTATCAGGAATGCTTGAAAATCCTCTTAAATGTCCACTTTCTCCCTGAGGGATTATACTCAGTTTTTCTGGATAGATTATTCTCGGTTTTAATCTTAATTCCTTTATCTTTTGAAATATCATATTCCATGTCTTCCAGTCCTTTAATGTGGAAATCCCTAAATTTTGTGTGATCTTAATTTGATTCCATATTATTTAAATTGTTTGTTTCTGGCTGCTTGAGGTATTTTTTCTTTGAGTTGGATGTTCTGGATTTTGGTTAAAATATTCCTGAGAGTGTTTATTTTGGGGTGACCAGTAGATTTGTTTCCATTTTAATTTTACCCTCTGAATTTAAAATATCAGGATGGTTTTCCTTGTTAATGTCTTAAAATATGATGCCCAGGCTTTTTATTTGATAAGAATTTTCAGATAGTTCAATGATTTTTTAATTGTTTCTCCTTGATCTATTTTTCAGGTCCATTGTTATGTCTCACGTCTTCCATTTTTTTTTCATTCTTTTGACCTTTTTTTTGTTTCTTCATTCTCTTAAAGTCATTAGCTTTCATTTGCCCAATTCTAATTTTTAGAGAATTATTTTCTTTGGTGAGATTGTGTGCTTATTTTTATCACTTGGTCTATTCTGTTTTGTTGCTATTATTGTTGTTGTTCTTTTCTTCACTGAATTTTCATGTCTCTTTCATCATTTGGCCAAATATGTTCTTAAGGTATTATTTTCTTTAGTATTTTTGTGCTTCACCAAGCTGTTACTTTTCTGTTCCTAATTTCCTTGGATTGCTCTCATTTCTTTCCTCATTTTTTCCTCTACCACTTTTATCTCTCTAACATTTCTCAAAATTCTTGTTGGACTTGGGTCTGATTAGCACTTTGCTTTGAGGCTTTTTCATATTGTTATTTTTCATATTATTGTTTTCTGAGATTTTATCTTGGTCTTCCCTGCCATCACAGTAGCTTTTTATGGTCAAATTATTTTTGTTGTTAATATTGATTTGTGTATCAATAAAAAGGAAAAGGACTACAACAAACAAAAATGTGCATGTCCTTTTAGGAATAGTAAATAACTTGTATAAATTCATAAAACCATAAAATAAAGTAGAGGAGTAGCTAGTGGACTCATTTAGCAGGAAGAGAGCAAACATGAAAAGGACCTATGTGAAATAAATCTGGAAAGGTAAAATAAGATAGATTTTGGAAACCTTTAAATTCCAAGAAAATTTGGTATTGTTATTTTCTTATATAAGCAATAAAGGACAACTAAAGACTTTTAAAATAAAGTGTTCCATGGTCAGCCATACATTGGGAAGCTTACTTGTACATGAAGGATGAACTGGAAAGACAGAAAGACTGGCATTATGGGTACCTAATGAGAGGCTACTATAATATATGAATAATAGATGATAAAGAACTAAGTAAGGAAAGAGATTTAGAATAGAAAAGAGGGGAAAGATGTGAGAAATATTGTGAGGTAGAATGAACATGACTTGGCAAGTGATGGAATGTAAGAGGATGAGGAAAAGGAAAAACTCAGTAATAATGACTGCATGATTTTGATCCCATGTGACTGTGAGAATGGTGAGACTATTGACTTCAATTGGAAATGTGAGAAGGAAAGAGAAGATGGAGAAAGAAGATGAGTTCAGTTTTAAATACATTGAAGTTAAGATATTTTTGGAATACTCAAATAGAGATGCCCAAAAGGAAATTGCAAAAGGTAGTGCTGAAACTCAAAATGAGGTCTAGCTACACACACATGCACACACATAAATGGGTGTACATACACATAGATGCACACACATGTATATGTATGTACTAGAATGAGAATCAGCAAGAAAAGAGTATTAGCTATATAAAGCTTGAAACCTGAATCCTATCTTTCCAACTTCTTGGACATCTCCCCTTGAATATCCCATTGGCACTTTAATTTCAAGGAAAACATTGAGAATATATAGAGCCCTACCTTTCAGCTATATCCATTCTAACTCTATAATACCTCTTGCATCTATTCCTTCTTCTCCCTAATTTAAATCCTCATCATCTATCATCCTTACTATTACAATAGACTCTTTAATGCGTCTCCTTAATGCCAGTTTTTTCCTCCTTTCAGTACATTCTCCATTTAAATGCCAAATTAATCTTCCCCAAACATGTCTACTCTTATAATCCTTCATTTTAAAAGCTTTAAGTTAAGAATAAAATAATAAAAACTTTTTACCCTGGCATTTAAGATCCTCCAAAATCTATGTTCCTGGTAAATGAATCTAAAGAAGGGACCCTGAAACTCTCTAAAACTCCTTGAAGGACAAATTCTCCTTGAATCCTGCCACTGTGGGAATCCCACCCGAGGACAAAAAGCTTCATTCTGTTGTCTGGGTGGGACTGGTTGAGTTCAAAGCTGGAGGTACCAACCCTATTCAATTGAAGATTTTCTATTCAATTCCAACACTACCTACCAGCCTCATTGTGAGGATGAGCAGGCCTCACCCTGTAGCCAAAGACTTCCTTATAAAAATGGCAATTTTAAACTCATTTCTTTGCAGAGGTCCTAACATGCCATGCCATGCCATGCCAAGGAAACCTCTGCCCTCTGGAATAAAATCTCTTCCAGTGCTACCCTCTCTTTATCTCCCTCACCTATTTCCCCAATGAGACTTTATGCCTCTTTCTCAGGATTTCTCTAAACTTTACTTCTCTGCCAGGACTCCTCCACTAAGGAATTTGGCCTTTCTATTCAAGCATAGCAAAGGCTGACTTCCCAATGCCAATAATAAACATTTTTTTTTACCAATCTAGGTGGTTGGGTTCATAAATTTCTTTACAAAGAACCTCTGTGCTGCCAGAAGGGGTTTCCCAAAACTCCCTACCCATGTGCTGAATCCAAAGGGTGTGCAAGGGAGCCAAACCTCTCTATTTGGTTCCCTGAGCCTTGAACCTGCCATTAGACCTCATCATTTAACTCTCTGATCACCAGGAGCGCTAATCTAATTTCATCAAGTCCACTAGCTGTTCCCCGATTTTGTTTTTATATTTGTGTGCATTTATATAAGTTATTTCCCATTCCTAGAAGGACTTTTCCTCCACACTTTTGCTATTGGAGTCCTTTTTCTCTTCAGGGTACAATCCAAATGTTACCCCTTCCACAAAATTTTCCATGATCATTCCAGATAAAAATTAGTTTTCTATCTCTTCAAAAGTTTTTTTAAAAGCATTTTTTCATAGGCTTCTTTTGCCTTCGTATTCTATTTCAAGTTATTGTCTTCCCCACTCTACTTCACCCATTAGACTCCATTCCTAAAGCACAGACTGTGTTGTTTATTTTTATTTGTGTATCTTCAGCACCTAGCAGAATGCCTTGCAAATAGTAGCTGCTTAATAAATGTTTATTGAATTGAATTGAATTTGTTGACTCTCCTACAGAAAATTGTATATCAGTGGTGAACCATTCTCTTTTCCAAACACCAATTATATAGTCAATATTGCCTGGAGCTCTCTATAAGAAATTTCCTGAATGTTGCAGTTTATTTTCCAAAGGAAGGGTTTTCCTTTTGAAAAGCAAAACAATAAACAAATGCCTATGGGTGGTTACAGAAATGGGGAGGGAGTGCAAAAGGACTAACAGTAAAATGGAACAAAGAAATGTCAGCCTTCTTAGAAGATTTCTTTCTATAGAAATGAAGGAAAAATCTCTTTACTTCTGCCAAAAATTCTGCTGTAATTTTATTGAAATTTTCCAATGTCACCATAGATTGTGAGATTCCACTAGTGACTTCAGAGTAAGTGAAGGGAAGATGTTTAGACAATATCCCTGGATTCAGATTCACACTGCCACCAAAGCAGGTTGACCTTGGGAAAGGACAATTAACATGCTCACATCTCATGCCTGTCTGCCCTCCACACACTCAGAATCCTGATGATGCTTTCAGCTATATTGATACTCTTCTGTCCACTAACTGTGGATAGTAGATAGATGATATATCACCTTGATTCTTATCTTCCTTATACCTCACTTAATCAGAACAGGACCTCAAGAAACATAAACAGGTATTGTACTGCACACAGCATCAACATATAATTCACTCCCCCCATTTTTTTCATTTGCCCTCAGTGAGAAGTCTTAAGGAGTCCTGCTGTTAGCTATTCGAAGAACAAGTCCCTGTGATGAGCTGCTTACTGTTCTGGGGGAAAACAAGCCATATTTGAAGATGCACCTCTAATTCTTCTTTTAATGTATATTTTTAATTTTTTTATCCATTTTTTTGGTTATTCTCTCCTTAACACACAGTGATTAGCATGAGCATTTTTATATGTAATGAAAAAAAAGATGAGAATTTCATATGAAATTGTGAAACACTGCTTAAATCAGAAGGCCCCTTTTACCTTTATTCTTGAGAAAAATTATATTGTTGGTTTTATTTACATTATGGAAATTATTTTTCTAATATTTATAATTTCTATTATGCATAATTCTTGAGGTAGTTAATATTATTCTTTCCTGTCAGACTCTTGGATTGTCAAAAGTTTCTAAGATTATTGACACTTCCCTTCAGTTAATTATGTGAATGTGTATGTAATATATGTGTGTGTATATATTATATATATATATATATACATATTTTATATATTTATAAATATAGGCACACATAGATATGTATATATTATAAATATGTATATATACATATATGGCCTTATGATCTATAAAATAGTATTGTTGAATATTCATAGATTTTATTGACTTTACTAGAAACTTCACAATGATACTATATTGTTTTACAAAGTTTTTTTTTTTTTTTTTTTTATACATAGAAGCATAGGTTTAAAGGCAAGGGCTGTTAAAAGCTATTGAGTCCACTCCTCCTCCAATATCACAGATGAAGAAACTGAGACACAGTTATATATCTTGTGTCTTTAATGAGAATGATATCTTTTCTGAGAGAAACAATTATATTTTCTTTTTTATTGTATCTCTCGCAGAATCTAGAATAGAACTTTACTTTTATAATATCTCATAATTATTTTATTAACCAGACTCTTAGAGATGGAAAGAAACTAAGAAGTAAAACAGTCCAGTCCATTCCTGAAATATTCCAAATAAGTGTTCACTCAGCACTCTTTTGAAGGCCTTCAGTGATGGATCACTTAGCTAGTATATGCAAAAGGAGGACTTTAATTCAGATCTTCCCTGATTCAGACACTTATTCTCTAAAAGCAAACATTCCATCTGGTGGCCAATCCTCTGCCAGTGAATGAGACCTTCCAACTTAGCTGAAGACTGTCTGGATTTGTGTAGCCTATCAGAAGCTTCACTCACCCAGCACAGCTTTTGAGTACTCAGTCAACTCCAAAATAGTCCAAGCATTAAATAATCACTTCAGTTGGAAGATAGTTTAAAATAGGGCATGTTAGATGGAAATCTGTAAAGGGCAAGGGGCAGGACTGGCTTTGTGTTCCTATCATTTATCTCTGTGAGAAGCATAGTAAGTATTTAAAAGAAAACTGTGGGGGATTAAATTTAAGGGACAAATGCATAAAATTCCTTTTTTTTTTCTAGAATAAGCCAACAAATAATGATCCAACAAAAATAATATAGCTCTGAAGCAGTAAATAACTGGATTAAAATCTTATTTTTAATCTTCCACATCCATATGCACATGATAAATAGCGGAGTAAGACATGGCATTTAAGATGCAATTGCATAGAACTGTTGAATCTGATAGGGAGAGTTGAAAACAGGGCATGTGCCTCGAATATAGGTCTCAAAGTTTACTTAACCTTCCCTTATGATAATCTTATGCAAATTATAGTTATATTTGGAATTTATATGGCATGCCATTCAATGTGTTTGATAGTGACTATATGTTCCACGGAGATTCCATGTTCCTCTTCTTAAGTGAGGAAAATGATTCCATTTGCTTTGTTATTTTAGTATAAAATTATGCACAGATTTTTATATCTACACAAATTCACTGAAGACCAGCATTAAAAGACAAAGTAATTAATTATAAGGTTAGAAGATAATATAATTTTACTAATTACTCACAGCTTGATGCCCATTTTTTCAATGTAGCCGACAACTGCATGTTTTTAATCTCCATGATAACAATAATGGCATACATCATTAACCCTATTTTATTCTTTTTTAATTTTTTATAATACCAATAACAAAGATCATTAACCTCTGTTCTGTTTAACATCTAACCAGCCATTTTAGTTAAATAAATATCATAGAAAACA
Organism: Sarcophilus harrisii; assembly: GCF_902635505.1. Lineage (NCBI taxonomy): Eukaryota > Metazoa > Chordata > Mammalia > Dasyuromorphia > Dasyuridae > Sarcophilus > Sarcophilus harrisii. The sequence continues at coordinate 256,337,755 of NC_045427.1, forward strand.
TTAAATATCACTTTGCTAAGCTAGATTTGCTCTCAGGAGGGAAATTCTTTCTAATGCATTATATTAGCATCCGTTTATTCCACAAGTGTCAAACCATGAATGGAACAAAGAAATAGATATACCATAATATATGGCTTTAATCAAATTAATTCAATACTATTTTAAACAATCTTCAATATATTACGTATTTCATAATAATTGCCTGAATACTTATATATTTTCCAAAGATATATATTGAATAAAAATATATTATCATTAAGTTTTAAGGTAAATCATAAGTCTATAGTTAGCATACAGTGCAAAGCATCATTCAAGACAAGTAAAAATTTGAAAACAACTCAGAATTACAACTTTAAAAGTTAAGAATTCCTATGTTGGTAGTAACTACCTCTGTGGCAGTATTCTTAAAAATACAACTGAGCCCATTCCATTTCTTGTTGACTTATGTGAGTAAATATGACATCTCCCTGCTACTAATCATTTTCATGAATCATTTCTAATGTATCAAATAGTCTGGGACCCTTTGTTTGAGTCATTACATATAATAGCCATTACCATCAAAGAACAAAGATAGTGTCAATCATGGTTTTTTAAACACCTGGAAGAAAATACTTCTGAATTAAGATAAGTAAATTGGGTATTATCTTTATATATTTATATCCTTTACTTTTTTTGTAATGAAAATACTTCAGCAATTTGAACTATCTTTGATTTCATGTGTAAGGTCATAGCCTTTAATCATTTGACCAGCAGGGCTCTGTGTCCAGAAACAACAAGACTGGAGAGTAGCAAAGTCCCAGATTAGTCAGAAAGACCCAGGATGGGGATCTTGAAAGCCCCTCCAAAATAGCAGATATCAATTTGGCATGGCAGTGCTCAAGTGTCTAAGGAAACCAAGTGCTTAAGTCCTCAGGTACCAGAGATCCCCAAGAAGCTACCATTCTAAATCTTAAAAACCCAGGAGACTGTAGGAGCTGAAAGTCATTTAAGGAATCCAGATGCCCCACAGCAAAGCCTCATAGAACCAAATAGTCTCTCCATAAAGGGAGCAGGAACAAGAACTGATCTTGGTAATAATTAAAAAATGAAAGCTAGAAAGATGAGTAAAACAAAGATGATATTGACCAACATTAAGATAATTGGTAATCCTAATGATTGTCCCCCAAATAAGGAGCAAATAACTAGAATAGGTACAAGCAGAAAATCAATGGGGAGAAAAAAAAGAATTGCATGAATACTTACCAAAAAATGAACCAAGATTAAATAAAGAAAATTACTGGAAATAAAAATGAAAGGAGAATAACCAACTGAGAAGAACAATGGTTAACATTATGCAATTGAAGCACTCTGAAAACCAGCAGAGACCAAACAAAAATCAATGAAAATAACAAATATTAGAAAAAATAAAAAACATTTTAGAAAATAAAAGAAATTGTAAGTTATCTGATATCAAAACACTTGACTTAGAGTGCAGGTCAAAGAGAGTTATTAGACTCCCTAAAAAAGCATGATTAATAAACAAAATGCCTGGATATTTTATATCAAGAAAATAATGAAAAGTAACTAGATCTATTAGAACCAGAGAATAAAGTAAAGATGGAAAGATACACCAATTACCTTCTGAAAGAAACCCCCCAAAGTCTCATCAAGATTATAGCTAAAATTCATAACTCCCACATTAAAAAAAAAATTGCAAGAATATGGAAAGGAGTTAAAATACCAAAGAACCACAATACCCAAACAGATTCCACTGTAAATGAAAGATCTATATAGAATCATAATAAAAAATATCTAATCATGCAAAGTTGAATATGAATCTAAATGGGAAAAATGAACTTTTAATGAAATAAGGAATAAAGCATTTATAATGAAAAGGCAAGAGGTGAATCAGAAAGGAAGGGAAGGAAAGGGAAGGGAAAGGAAGAAAAGGCAAAAGGAAGGGAAGGGAAGGGAAATGGAAAAGAAAGGAAGGGAAGGGAAGAAGGGAAAGGAAGGGAAGGGAAGGATAAAAAAGAAAAAAAACTAAAAACTAAGAAAGTGATTATCATTTGGGGAATGGCTGAATAAATTGTGATAGAAATAAAAGACGAAGAAAAAAACATTGTAAAGATAAAGAACTTTGTAAGGAAAAAAAAGTCTTTATTAATGCAATGAGTCTGCAAAGTTTTAGTGTGTTACCACCATTTAATAGAAAGGTAAAACTCCAAGGTGAAAAAAGTGAAATAAATCAAGGACATGACTATTACTATATGGATTAATTTTGATTAAATATGTGTGTGTGTGTGAAAATAACTTCATCACAAATATATATATATATATATATATATATATATATATTTGTGATGAAGTTATTTTTTCTCTCTTTTGTTATTTATTACAGTCAGGACATTCTTATAATGATGAATTTTTTTTAAAGTGCCTCATTTAAAACAATATAATATATTAAAGAGAATAGGAGGAAGCACAGACAAATAAGACAATTTTGAAAGTAAAGTATGGGATTTATTGTATCTTTTTTAATGTAAACAGTAGGTTCATGGTTTGATATACAATCTTTTTTGTTTCACTGTGTACTATATTTTTCTTAGAGTTTAGATGGAAAAATTACAATTAACAAAATAAAATAGAAAAAAATATAAATAAGCAAGGGGGAAGAGAATGAGTATGATTTTTTGAAATTTCTGTCCCTTTTTGTAACTTTATTTAGTACCTCTTGGTGGTGAGGTAGCTAGTTGGAATTCCTTTATCCTGAAATTCAATTCAATTCAATTTAATTTTCTACCAAATGTACTACTTAAGCTATATGCTTTCTATTTTTATGTGCTTAGAATGTGGCCTATTTTATAAAAATGCTTTAAAGGCTAAGATAAATATTTTGAACAAACTTAGTAAAGGCATTCAATAATGACCATGGAAAACGTGGCTGATTTTTTTTCCACAACATTTCTCCCTCAAAAAAAAAACTGTAATTATTTTTCTGTAATTTTTCATACCACATATTTGTTAAAATTCCCAAATTTCCTAGGTTCCATTGAAAAAAAATATAAGAATGCTTTTGATTTAAGACAATGAATGGACGATAGTGTCACATAAGATTTGTTCACATTTTAAAACTGTCTTTAGAGTGACATATAACTAGCATGAAGTCCAGAGGGAGAAAGACATGATTAAAATTGGGATTCACCATAAATTAAAAAGAGATTGCTTTGGCTATGGCATGTTAGGTTATCTGAACAGAGTAAGTGTATTTAAAAATATGAAACATAAATGCTAAGTGATATCTTTATATAACTCTCAAGATTTGATGGCATGAGCTTTGGCTTAGAAAGGATTCCCTTTCAGTTAAGAATAACATTACATGGCTATATATTCATACTAATAAATATTACACATATATTTCTTGGCAAATGTTCTGAATAGGCAAACCATGCAAATATATTCTTGTATCAGATTCCAACAAAGGTTTTATTACCATACTGATATTTGATGGAAAATGATGAATTATACTATGACTATTAAAGCAGATTAAACATATAAAATTTTAAGATTTCTATAGCAAAAATTTCCTGGATTTTGGAAAGAAAGGTATTTTTACTTGGAAAAATTTTAATTTTCCCTCATAAGAAAAATTTATGTGTTATGTTTGGAGACATGAATATAAGTTTGGAGCTGATAAATTTATCACAGACTTGTAGAGGAAAAGAAATCTAGTTTACCTATTACCTATCACTTGAAAACATAAACCATTCCAGACTATCCTATTATTAAATATGTTGGGGAAAGGAGAAACCTCAGCTTTCTTCAGTAATGTGTTCTAAACACACAGCATTCCTAAAATAAGAAAGTCCTTCCTTTAAAATTATGTCAAGCCTCACTATCCATCCCCTGTGTATTGAAACAGAACTCCTCTGTAAAGATAAAGAATAAATAGCCACTATATTATATCTAATATTTTTAAGGTTACCTCAAGCTCACTTATAAAAGGCATTTGCTATTTACATAATGGAAAATCAAAAAACCCCTTGTTCAATAATGAGCAAACATTAAAGTAGTCAGCTTTAAAATCAGATTAATTCTCTTCATTAATAAGTGAAACAAAAGCAAACATTTGTAATAGGTCCATTTTGCTCACTTTTATTTTTTTAATAAAGTCACAAATGATCTAATCATTAGATATTGGAATGGACTTGTTAGATGAAAAGGCAATAAATAGCAGGCACAAAGTCAAGAAATTGTCATTGAGCCTAGCTTTGTTTTAGGGTTTTTTGTTTGTTTGTTTTATTTTGTTTTTTTGGGTTTTTTTTGCTTTTCAGTTGCCCTCACTTTTTGTGATCCTGTAGATTATAGCACCTCTTTACTATCCATAGAGTTTTCTTGGCAAAAAAGCCTATAGTCGTTTGCCCTTTCATTTTCCCATGAATTAAGACAGAGATTAATTGACTTGCCTAACAATGAGAAGATCCAATTCAGTTCCAATTGATCAGTGATGAATAGAACCAATTACACCCAGAGAAAGAATACTGGGAAATGAATGTAGATTGCTTGCATTTTTGTTTTTTTCCTAGTTTATTTTTACATTTCTAAATCTGATTTTTCTTGTGCAACAAGAGAACTGTATAAATATGTACACATATATTGTATTTAAGCTATACTTTAACATGTTTAACAGGTATGAGACTGCCTGTCAACTAGGGGAGGGAGTGGAGGGAAGGAAGGGAAAAGTTGGAACAGAAGTGATTGCAAGAGACAATGTTGAAAAATTACCCATGCATATGTTCTGTCAATAAAAAGTTCTAAAAAAATAATAAAAATAAGTTTAAAAAATTTTTTTAAATGACTTGCCTAAGGTCACACAGCTAATAAGTATATGAGGCTGGATTTGAACTCAGGTCTTCCTGATTCCAGACCCAGTGCTCTATCCACTAAGTCAACTAGCTACTCCTGTTTTTTTTTTTCCTTAGAAGGAGGCATTTCTGATTGAAGAAGTAATAATTATTTTCATTAAAAACAACTTATTGTTATCTTGAGGGCAGAAGGTTATCTTGTGAGTATCACAAAGAAGGAATTGAGAGATCTACAATAATATAAAGCATTTTGGATGATAAAATGAAAGATCATAATTAACCCGTGATACTAAATTGAACTTAGTACCTAACACTGTGGACATTCAATCCATTCATACAGAAAAAAAATTTATTGGATGTCTAAAGTATTTGATAGCTGTCATGGGGGGTATGAAGGAACATAAAGCATAGTAGGGAACAGAAGACATAGGGACCATTAGCAATAAAGGAAGTGCATCATAAGTAACCAAGGTGCTATGGACAATTTGTGCTAGATGATTTCAGAGAAGCAACTTCTGAGATTATTGTGGACTTGGGTTTTTCTGTGATGGCTTCACAGAAAAAAAATTGAATTAGATTTTTAGAGATAAAGATAAGGAGAAAGGGGCATTCCAAGTAAGCAGAACCCCAAGCTTTATATCCAAGACTTGTCTCCTTTCCCACCACATAGTAGTTCTAAATAACAATTAGCAAAGAAATCCATTTATCCAAATCTGTAACAAAATACAAGCCAAAGAAAAAATATATAGTATAAATAATATATACCAGAGAATACAGAGTGAAAGAACTCTCCATTTGAAAGTGAAGTAATACATCAACCAAGTGAGAATTCTGGATCTCACCTAATGGAATCAAGTACATGTTGGAGATTCTCCCCAGAGTCTTTGACTTCAACAAACTGAAGTGGAGTTGTCATCCATATTTTCTCTCAAATCAGGAAGCTATAAGCACCCAAAGCAATTGTAGGGCCCAAAGTTACTTGAAGAAAACTGGAAGAAGGTGAAAGAGTTCTCTTTCACCCTCACAAACTCCATTATGTCCTTTATATAGATGTGAAATATTAGTCTCCACCTATCAGAAGAGTCCCATACTAATGGGCTTTGAAATCAAGGTTGTATTAGCAAAAGGAATAACACTGTCAAGACAAAGAAGACTTAACAGATACATGGTCTTTAGCACTTAATGTTTCTTCTTTGCTTCTATTGCTCCAGTTTCCAGTTACTCTTTTTTTTTTTTCTTCATCCCAGGCATATCTATTCATTCCACTTTTTAATAGCTGCCTTCTGAGTTTTTCCCAAGGCAATGCCTGAAGCATGGAATACCATATTCTCCCTTTACTTCCAGTCTTCCAAATGCCCTCTCTCAATATTTAAACAGATGTGAAAACCCATCACTTCCATGAATTTTTCCTGGAAGTTGGAGTGAAGCCAATAGTTTCTCTTTATACCTCCACTGAATTTGGACACAAAACAGCAATTTCATCTCCCTTTTCTGCACTACATGTAAACATACCTTCTATTTACTTTTTTTCCATAATAGGTTTCGTAGATTTCTATCTAAACACTTCTTTGGTTTCCAAGATTGTTTTTTTTTTCATAATTCCAACCAACACTGATAACCCAGTAGACAAATTTTACTTGTCTGAATGAGTTTGATTTGCAACAGTCCATGGATAAGTTTGAGTTTTGACTAAGATAGGGATATAGGGTTTAATATCTCAATCAATTTCATTCATTTCCAACATAATTCAAAGATTTTATAATTGTTATGATTTTATTAATCTCTAGCTATTAACAAAGTGAACATTTGCCAGAACATTTTATGAAAAGCAGAATTGATGAATGGCAATCTCTACTATCCTAAGGCTATAGTACTGTCAAAAATTGACAATGGAAAAACAAACAATAAAATTAATCTGTAAATTGGAATCTCTGGCCCAACCAAAAATAATGCTGGGAAATGATTATAATATAAAGTATAAACATTGTGTAAACTCCAGCATGCATATATATAATGCAATATTATTTATATGCATCTACACATTAAATGTATATACACAAATATGTGTTTATATCAACTTAATGTATACATACAATGATTACAACATAAGATGTAAATAAGCTGTAAACTCCTGTATATATTGTAATATTATTTATATGTGTATGTATATATATTTCCATATGTAAATGTATGTCTGTGTATATATATATACAAACACATGCACACAAATCTTATCAGAATAACAATATGATTTGACTGCCAGAGATTGTGCTAAATACCTTATAAATTATTGTCTCATTTGATCCTTACAGTATCTTTGGGATGTAGGTATTATTATCTTCCCCACTTTACAGATGAGGAAACTGAGACAATTAGAGGTTAAGTGATTTGCTTGGGCTCACACAGCTAGCATGCCTGAGGATGTATTTGAACCCAAGTATTCCTGACTTCAGACTTGTGCCCCATCCACTTGACTATTAGATAATGGATACTAGGGATAAATGTCCTGAACTTGTGTTATTGAATCTAGGAAGGATAGCTCTTTTTTGAGTGACAGAAGCAGGATCACAAACCATTTGGAAAAATTTGAATGTCAGAGAATTGGATCATAAAAGGAAATTTAATAATATCAAATGAAACCTTTTAAAAATATTTTAAAGCATCAATTATGTGTACTCAGCTAAGTACCTGGACTATAGAAAAAAAAAAACTGCCCAACCAGCAAGAAGTTTACTTCTTACTTCTAGCATGTCAGATTGGTCAAATTAAATTTACATATACAGATTATATAATTATTAAATGTATCTGGCATATCTTAAATCATAAAATAGTCCATCATTTCCCAAGAAATTTTCTATATTGTGAAAGAAGTGTTAGGGATTCATGACAGCAAACTTAGCTGCTCAGATAACAAACATAGCAAAGAGAGGAGAAAGCACACTTAGAGGCACAATGACTATAATTTAGACATAGAGTACAATTCATTCTTTCAAGTGGAACTTCTCCCCCAACATCTTTCACCAGAATAAGATGCTCTTTTACAATTCTGAGTCACTTGTCCATCTTTCAGTTGAATTCTTAATCACGTTCTAGCTTTGATTTTCATATGATACAGTTCCACACAGTTAATTTTACTTCTCTCTATTTAAGGCAGTGAGACTTTGACAGGGTGAAGAGTTTAGGATCAATGCCCCAAAGAGCAAAGAAGTGATAATTGCAACAATGCTAATAAGACTTAATTGGGATGACTTCTTCATTCATCATAATTCATATTAGTTGACTAAAATATGTATGGAAACATTTAAAAAAAGAAAATTTGTCCAGTTTCAGATTTTGATAGTTTATTTATTTTTAATTTATGGAATAAAATAAGCATTTATGTAACATAATAATAATAGTAAAAAGAGATGACTGCATATGAAATTGCAAATCTATTAAGTATAACTTGCTACTCATTTTAAGTATAATATGAAATTATCATGTAATGATATTTTCCTTTTTTCTTCCCTTCTTTTCATTTTATTCTTCATTATACTTTTTTTAAGGTTTTTTTTTTGCATTTTAAAAATTAATTTTTCCCAGTTACCTGTAAGAACTTTTTTTTTGGTTATATAGGTAATTCATTTTTTCCTTATTTCCATATGAATAGTGTTAGAAGAGAAAAATCAAAAGAAAAATCATGAGATAAAAATATTATGTGTTGATCTACATTCAATCTCCATAGTTCTCTCTGGATGTAGATAACATTTTCTATCCAAAATTTATTAGCATTGCCTTGGATCACTGAGCTGCTGAGAACGATTTTGATAGTTTAAAGAAAAAAAAAACTGAAGGTATTGTATTTAGCAGTCATTATAGCCTTTCCTGGTCTAAACTACTTTCATTCTCACCCTACCATCACCTGCAAGATTACTTTCTGTTTTATTGTATATATCTTATATGTCATAGTTATTTGTATGATGTTTCCATCAATGAAATATGAGCTCCTTGAGGAATACAACTATGATTTGCCTTTTTGTAAATGCAATGCCTAACACATAAGAGCCTAATGACTAGGTATTTTTTTATTTTTATTTTTGTTGTTTTGTTTTTTACCTTCACCTTCTGGTTTCCTGCCTTCCTGAAAAACTAAGTGAAAATCCTATTTTCTTCAGGAAGCCTTTCCCCTCCTACCCTGGATAACATGGAGCTTTGAGACATACCTTGGTATGCCAAAAAGAAAACTGGCCTCAGAGAGGGGAAGACTTGGGCTCAAACATTCTGACACATTCTAGCTATATGACCCTAGACAAATAATTTAATCTTTCCATGTCTAAACTAACTCTCTGAAACTATAATTTGGAGAAAAGATGTTGACCTACACTGGAAAAGGGAGTTTCTTCTTTGGTCATCCCTTTACCTGTAAAATCACATTTTAGTTTTTCTTTGCATCTCAATGACACAAGAACAGATGAAGATTTAATGGTATGTGTGTCTACTCCAATCTAGCTCATCAGGTAAAATTTCCTGGAAAGTTTTTGTACATTTGTTTGTTTTGTTTTTTGGTAAAAGAGTGTCTCCACTGCTTGGAATTAGGAGATTCTCATCATCATTTTTCTCAGTATGAAAAAATAGATGGAACATGGAGAAGCAAAAGGACACCCAGAGAGAAAATGAAGGAATACAGAAAAATAAAATGGTTATACAGACAGAAGGAGATTAGTGAAGAATCTTAATGCATGCAACTAATTCAAATATGCCATAGTAGACTGTGGGGAGCCACTGGAGTGTCTGCAGTAAAGAGATGATGCACTAAAGGAATAGGAGCAGGTGAGAAAAATTATTTTAGAAATAGCATTTGGGATTCATTAAAGAAGGAAGCAGTTAAATGTGAGGAAATGTAGTGACCACAGTCTGTCTTGGGATTTGTAGATTTTAGAATGAGAATGAAGGAACGGAGAACGATGGTAAGGCTGTAACTACAACTCAAATAATCATTGTTAGGATAGAGACCAGAGGCTAAAAGAATGTAGAGCATTAAGCTAGTTGTAGATGAGCCCTCTTAATTGTCATTCAAAGTTTCACTCTTTCACAATGAACATTTCCAATGAAAAAAAGAGACCTCTAAGCTACAGAGAATAACATATTTCTTTGTAATCCATATTTTGGCTTGCCATCTAAATTTGCTAGGAGTGTCAATTTGAAAAGATTGTTCAGCTATTCAGTTTATCAGGAGTAAATTTTTCATATGAGGTCCCATATTACTAGTCTATATAGTTGTTATAAATACATTTAAAAAAAATTAATCACAAGGGGCAGCTAGTTAGTGTAGAACATAAAGCACCAGCCCTGAAATCTGAGTTCAAATCTGTCTCTTATTATGTGTTAGGCACTGCACTTACAAAAAGACAAATCATAGCTCTGTTCCTCAAGGAGCTCATATTTCCTTGATGGAAACATCATACAAATAACTATGATATATAAGATATATACAGTAAAATGGAAAGTAAGTTAAGTAAGTCACTTAACCCCAATTGCTTCAGCAAAGAAAAAAAAATCATAGTAGGCTTTTGTATTCCCCATAACACTAGGTTGTATAATTATGAAGATTCAAGAGAAAAGTGCATGACAAAGTCATGTTTTTATCAAAGATAACTTCAATCTGTGTATAAATTTTTCTTATTAAATGTATGTAGAGATGAGATAATAGTCATATAATTTGAGTCTTTTTTTGGATGCCTTTCTTAATCTTGTAAATGAAGCATCTATAATCTTTTTATTTCTTTTAGAATCTTCCCTTGTTAAGATACCCTACAAACCAATTCTTGAGAACTTTTAAAATTTAATGCTTCCAATATAGTTTTTAATCTATAAAATGTAGCTAGGTTCAGTCACTAATGTTGGTTTCAAATATTTATTAAGAATTTAACTATATATCTGTCATTGTGCTATTTCCAAGATTACAAAAGTCCCTTCTTCCCCAAATTAAATCTCTGCTTTCAAGGGGTAGGCATTCTAATGGGGGAGATAAGATGTAAATAACTAAGTACAATAAATAGCAAATGGAAGGAAATCTCAGGGGAAGATGGAGAAGTTAGGATTTGGAGTATATATTGAAGAAAGCCAGGAAAGCCAAGAGGTAAAGGGAAAGGTCCAGAAATGGGGGACAGCCAATAAAAAGACATAAAAAGGAAAAACAGGATGTTACTTTTGAGGAATGGAAAGAAGACAAAAATAACTCAATTGTAAAATATATGGAGAGGAATAAAGTATAAGAAGAATAGAAATGTAGGGAAAAGCAAGATACAAATGTTCTTTCCTTCAAGAAATAATGGATTCATTGAATGACATTCAACAAATATCCAGCATTATATGCTGTATAAAAAGAACTCTTGTAAAAAAAACATAAGAAAACTAATGTTTATCAAAGACAATTTCTCCATCCTCATGAAATTTATAATCTAACAGGAGTATAAAACACAAATACTAATAACTAAAAATACAATGTTAACATTAATGTAATGCATTAGAGAATTATTACTGGGGGGAAGTTTTTACTAAATTGTAGGGCAGAGGAAAAGTATCATATCAGTGAAGACTTCTTGTAAAAGGTAGCATATGAGTTGGAGCTATCACATACAGATAGGAATTTAACAGGCAAAGAGGAATAATGAGGATATTCCAAATATAGGGAATAAAGAAACAGAAAACAGCTTATTTTAAGGGATCCAGTTTGGATGCAACACAGAGTACAAAGAGAGAAATAATAGTAGATAAGGCTGTAAAAATAGGATGGAGCCTGATTTTAAGTCTATATGGTACCATCATTCATCTAGTCACTTATGACAAGCCTCTTCTTTATCTTTGGCTCTTCCTCTTCCATGATTTTTACAGAAAACAGATATTTTCAAGGATATCTTCCTAATCTGTACCCTTTTTTCTCTCTCCACTGTCACTATAGACTTCTGTTATTAACGCTAGAATGACTTTAAGAATTTCCTAACTACATTTCCCCTTTTTATTCCAGATACACCATATATTTTACACAGAAAAAGAAAAATAGACAGAAGGCATGGGAGAAGTCGGGAGAAAACAAAAAGGAGAAAATAAGGGTTAGTGGAAAAAGCCCAGACAAGATAGAGAAGAATGTAAAGAAAGAATTAACAGAAATGAATAATACATGAAATCATTTTAGGAATAAAAATAATAGCTAACATTTTTATAATATTTACAAATATTTACTTTATAAATATTATCTTATTTGATTCTCACAAAAGCCCTGTGAGGTAGTTTCTATTATTATCCCTTATGATCCTGAATTAATTAGCAAATTTTGAAGATTGCCAGAAAAGCTCTGTTTTGGTCAGGCATGAAGGGAGATGGCCAGATGCAGGCAGGCAGAGCAGGGATGCCAGTGCATGCTGGGCAGACCTGGGGTGGTGTGTGGTCTTTGCAGGGCAGTGCAGACTCCTCATAGTGGAGAATCTACAGGAAGGAATCTATACAAGTGTTGGCTATTTCACCCTGGTTGCAAGCCAGTAGATCAGCAGAGAAGTTATAAAACATCCAACATAAACACAAATGGCAAATAGTGAACCCTGAAGGTCCAGAGTCTCACAGAGCCTGGCCACATCTACCCAGCTCTGAGAGCGAATCAGCACTATCCCAGCACATACTACTCACACACTACTCATAGAGGAAGTTTGGAAAACCTCCCTTGCCCTAAAAGCAGATCCCAATTTAAAAAAAAAAAAATTAATAAAAAATCAAAGAGAACTTTTACCATAGATAGTTTTTATGGTGAAAGAGAAGAATAGGTTTCAAACTCTGAGGAGACTAAAAGCAAACCATCTCCAGATGAAAACCCAGAAGATATTACCTGATCCCCATCACACGAGGCTCTCCTAGGAAAAAAAAAATAAAAAGTATCTCAAAAGAGAGCTAGAAGAAAAATGTTGGCCAAATAGAAGGGAAAACAGAAATAGTAGGGGAAAGGTATAAGAAAGAGGGAGGGACTCTAAAGGAGGAAGGATTCTAAGGCAAGCAATGCTCATAAGTTTAATACTGAGGGAAAGGGAAAAAGGAAAGAGAAAAATATAATCTGGGAATAATAAGATGGCAGGAAATACAGAATTAGTAGTTTTAACTATAAATATGAATAGTGTGAATTATCTCATAAAGCAGAAGCAGAGAGCAGATTGGATTAAAAGCCAGAACCCTACAATATGTTGTTTCTAAGAAACATATTTAAAGCAGACTAATACATACAGAATAAAGATAAAAGGCTGGAGCAGAATCTATTATGTTTCAGCTAAAGTGAAAAAAAAAAAACCAGGGGTATCCATATTGATCTCAGATAAAGCAAAAGCAAAAACTAATCTAATTAAAAGAGATAAGGAAGGAAACTATATCTTGCTAAAGGGTACCATAAATAATGAATCAATATCAATAGTAAACATATATGCATCAAGTTGTATGGCATAGAAATTCCTAAAGGAGAAGTTAAGAGAGTTGCAAGAAGAAATAGACAGCAAAACTATAATAGTGGGAGATCTCAATCTTGCTCTCTCAGAACTGGATAAATCAAACCACAAAATAAATAAGAATGAATTTAAAGAGATAAATAGAATACTAGGAAAGTTAGGCATGATAGATCTTTGGACAAAACTGAATGGAGACAGAAAGGAGTAAACTTTCTTCTTAACAGTTCATGGAACGTATACAAAAATTGACCATATATTAGGACATAAAAATTTCAAAATCAAATTCAGAAAGGCTGAAATAGTAAATGCATTTTTTTTTCAGATCATGATGCAATAAAAATTACATTCAATAAAAATCTGGGGGAAAATAGACCAAAAAAGTACTTGGAAAATGAATGGGTGAAAGAACAAATCATAGACACAATTAATAATTTCATCCAATGGCCGTGGCCCTCTTCAGCAATGAGATGAACCAAATCAGTTCCAACAGAGCAGTAATGAACTGAACCAGTTACACTCAGTGAAAGAACTCTGAGGGATGACTATGAACATAGAATTCCCAGTCCCTCTATTTTTGTCCACCTGCATTTCTGATTTCCTTCACAGGCTAATTGTATACTATTTCAAGTCCTATTCTTTTTGTACAGCAAAATAACTGGATATGTATATATATATATATATATATATATATATATATATATTGTATTTGACTTATACTTTAACATATTTAACATGTATTGGTCAACCTGCCATCTGGGGGAAGGGGTAGGGGGAAGGAGGGGAAAAGTTGGAACAAAAGGTTTTGCAATTATTTGCTGAATCAATGCTGAAAAATTACCCATGCATATATCTTGTAAATAAAAGAACCCCAGAGAATCAACTAAAAAGCTATTAGAAATAGTTCACAATTTTAGCAAAGTTGCAGGATACAAAATAAATCTACATAAATTATCAGCATTTTTGTACATCACTAATACAATCCAATAGTTAGAGTTACAAAGAGAAATTCCATTTAAAGTAACTACTAATAGTATAAAATATTTAGGAATCTCTCTGCCAAGGGAAAGTCAGGAACTATATGAACAAAACTACAAAACATTTTCCACACAAATAAAGTCAGATATAAACAACTGAAAAAATATCAAGTGCTCTTGGATAGGTCAAGTGACTATAACAAAGATGATAGTACTACATAAACGAATCTATTTAATGACCTACAAAAATAACAACAAAATTCATCTGGAAGAAAAAAAGGTCAAGAATTTCAAGGGAACTAATGAAAAAAAAATCAAATGAAGGTGGGCTAGCTGTACCAGATCTAAAACTATATCATAAAGCAGCATCAAAACCATTTGGTAACTGGCTAAGAAATAGACTAGTAGTTGATCGGTAAAATAGGTTAGGTTCACAGGACAAAATAGTCAATAAATATTGCAATCTAGTGTTTGACAAAACCAAAGACCCCAGCTTTTGGGATAAGAATTCACTATTTGACAAAAACTGCTGTGAAAATTGGAAGCTAGTCTGGCAGAAAGTAGTCATTGACCTACCCTTAACACCATTTACCATGATAAGGTCAAAATAGGTTCATGATCTAGATATAAAGAATGATATTATAAATAAATTAGAAGAACATAGAATAGTTTACCTCTCAGCCCTATGGAAGAAGAAGAAATTTGTAATCAAAGAAGTACTAGAGATCATTATTAATTACAAAATAGATCATTTTGATTATATTAAGTTTAAAAGATTTTGTACAAACAAAATTAAGGCAGATAAGATTAAAAGGGTAGCAATAAACTGGAAAAACAGTTTTACATTCAAAAGTTCAGATGAAGGCCTCATTTCCAAAATATATAGAGAAATGACTCAAATTTATAAGAAATCAAGTCATTCTCCAATTGAGAGATAGTCAAAGGATATGAACAGACAATTTTCAGAAGAAGAAATTGAAGCTATTTCTCTAGTCTTATGAAAAGGTGCTCCAAATCACTATTGATCAGAGAAATGCAAATTAAGACTTCTCTAAGATACCACTACACACCTCTCAGATTGGCTAAGATGACAGGAAAAGACAATGACAAATGTTGGAGGAGATGTGGGAAAAGTGGGAAACTGATACATTGTTGGTGGAAATGTGAATGGATCCAAAGACTCTGGAGAGCAATTTGGAACTATGCTCAAAAAGTTATTAAACTATGCATAACCTTTGACCTATCAGTGTTTTTACTGGGCTTATATTCCAAAGAGATCTTAAAGGAGGGAAAGGGACCCATATGGACAAAAATGTTTGTGGCAGCCCTTTTTGTAGTATCTAGAAACTGGAAACTGAATGGATGCTCATCAATAGGAGAATGGCTGAATAAATTATATATATGAATATAATGGAATATTATTGTTCTGTAAGAAATAACCAACAGAATGATTTCAGAGAGACCTGGAGAGACTTATATGAATTGATACTAAATGAAATGAGCAGAACCAGGAGATCATTATACACGGCAACAACAAAATTATACGATAATCAATCTGATGGACATGACTCTCTTCAACAATGAGATGATTCAAAACAGTTCCAATTGTTCAGTAATGAAGAGAGCCATCTACCCCCAGAGAGAGGACTATTGGAACTGAGTGTGAACCAAAACATAGCATTTTCACTCTTTCTGTTATTGTTTGCTTGCATTCTTGTTTTCCTTCTCAGGTTGTTTTTTTTCTTTCTAGATCTGATTTTTCTTGTGCAGCAAGATAACTGTATAACTATATATACATATATTGCATTTAACATGTATTGGACTACCTGCCATCTAGGGGAGGAGGTATGAGGAAGAAGGGAGAATACATGTGTTTTGTAAATAAGGTTTAATAATAATAATAATAAAATAATACATACAAACAAAAAACAAAATAAATAAATTTGGCAAAAATGGAAAAAGAAAATAACTCCTTGCAAAATAGAACTGGTGAAATGGAACCAGAGAATAGCTCCCTAAAAAAATGGAATTGGTGAAATGGAAAGAAAATCCAATGAACAGTACAATTCATTAAAAATTTCAATTGTACAAATGCAAAAAGAGGTAAAAAAGCTAACTGAAGAAAATAATTCAATAAAAATTAGAATTGAACAAATGGAAGTAAATGACTCAATGAGACATCAAGAATCAGTGAAACAAAAAAATGAAAAAAAAAATAGAAGAGAATGTAAAATACCTCATTGGAAAAACAATTTACCTGGAAAATAGATATAGGATAGACAATCTAAGAATCATTGGGCTACCTGAAAACCACAATAAAAAAGAGCCTAGACAACATCTTTCAAGAAATCATCCTTAGAGCCAGGTGGGACCAAAGCAGTCATCTTTAGATGACTCATTTTTACATATAAAGAAACTGAGTCTCGGAAATATTAAGTGATAACTATAGTAACACAGCTGGCAAATATATGAAATGAGATTTGAAAATAAATGTTCCTGACTCCAAGTCCAGCACTCTATCCATAAGAAGTCCATTTCAGATATGAGAGATACATTATAGAAAGGTATAAAGACAGGAGATGCACTACCAAATTTAAGAAATATCATCTAGGCTATTTAAATGTAATTTGATTAAAATTTCTTTAAAATACAAGATTCAGATTCAAAATAACTTGAAACTTTTTATTGAATTGTGAATTATAGAGTAGAAATAGAAGACACAAAAAAAAACTGCTAAATTCAAATCTCTCAATAAAAAAAAAAAAACTGAGGCAAGGTATATGCTTAAGTGATAAGTCCTAACATATGAGTCTGAATTTGAACTCAGGTCTTTCTGACTCCAAATATACCATTCTATCCACTACATTATGCCACTTCTTAAATCAGAGATAAAGTATAGCTTGCTAATTTTTAGGAAGATGATCTTTTTTTTTTAATCAGTTACTATGGAATAGAAAAAATGCAAAATGCCAGGCTTTAAGGCTAACACAGAAATGTGACCTCATGTGGTCAGTCTATTTATATGAAGGATGTGGCATTTGAGGCACAGAAAGACACTTCCAGCTTCTTAGAAAGAAGAATTAGTTAGGTATTCACAATTTTCAATCAAAAGGTACCTTGATGCAATGCTCCTTGTCCATGTTTTTAAAAGAACCTTGTTGAGATTAACAAAAAAATAAATGGGCAATTTGCAAAAGGTCTGATGATCTAAGGAGAGAATCATTAACACATTGTGACAAATCTTAATTTGGTCTCTTGAGAAGGAAAAAAAAGAGCTTAATGGCTGAAAATAGGATATCTCTTGAGAAAAAGTTTTCAGATTTCTTTCTGTACCTGGTCAAGGTTTTTTACCCCCACCCAAATGGAATCTTTCTTGTAACTTTTTGGTAGGTCTGTCACCAGCCAAAAGTAGTCCAAGGAATTTAAACCAAATAAGAAGTATGATAGTAATACTCTAAGAAGACCAAATGTTTGAACTCTTTGAACTCTTCAAAAAAAGTTCATGCAGCCTTTTGACAAATCATTCTTTTTTATTCCATTTAGTTCTTAAGCTAACACTAAATTTCTTCCTGGGATACATTTTTTTTCAAAGTCCTTCCTTTACTTCCTGCCCCCACACTTCCTCCTTCATATATAGCTCACAAATCTATTTACACTGATCTCTTTTCCTGACCGGAAAATACTGCATGGATATGAGGTGAATGATAGTTATTTATTGAAGTGCAGTTATTAAAGCATCTTTAAAAAAAGAAAAAGAAAAGAAAAACAATTTTTTTCTACTGAGCTACAGGTTCACAGATCATGTGGGAATGACTGAGCTCTATAGCCACTTTTCATTTGTATATATGTTATTTATATATATATATATATATATATATATATATACATACATACATATACATATATATAAAATAAATATGTAAAACATACATCTATACGTATATGAAAGCATGACTAGACAACTATATAACTGTCAGATAGATGGATGGGTAGACACAGATAGATAGATAGATAAATATAGTAGATAGATGGATGGATGCACACATGCATGAATAGACACATACTCAGTATGCTTAAAGATCTGGCCTCAGAACCAGGAAGAACTGAATCCATGTCTTTCTTTGCACATGTACTGGCTATTTGAACCTGGATAAGCCACTTATTCATTCTGTGCTCTAGGAAACTTTCTTTCTGATCATGTTAAAGAAAAGATCCTAACTTTCACTGACAGAGGAAGTTTATACATCTGAAGTTCTTTATATCAATGAAATTACAAGTGCAACCCTTAATCCATATACTATACAAAATATATAATATATATAATACATAGATATGGATCAGATATATGTAGACAAATATATATCAAATACGTATCTAATTGGTCATTCATTGAATACATGAAGTACTACATCACTTCCATTATCATTTGGCTCCTCTTTGTTTATTATCTTTCTGTGGGGTAGATTCTGGAGTCTAGGAGAGGAAACAGAAGAAAAAGCATTTCCTTCTGGTGTCTATTTCAGAGGACTAAATTAACAAATGCTGTGAATTTTTGCATGTGTGTGCGCAAAAGGAATAGGAAGTTATTTGGAGATTTAATACATTTTCATGGTTTATTTTTTTTCACTAAGTTCAACCTAAGGTGACATACAATATTCACAGTAAGATTTTGCTACAAACAGAATAACAGATACGTATTTTATAGAGGGAAGGACCATGATAGGTACAATGAAAAGTGCATTGACTCTGAAGGCAGAAAACTATAAGCCTTAAAAACCTTTATAAATATTAGAAATTATCATTATTATTATTATTATATATGCTATGTCTTGCATGATCTTGAAGAATTTATAATCCATTTGAAGATACAGAAGCTATAATGGACACAGCACACACATGATTTCAAACCAGTAATGAAAGTAAGTTGGATGTCCAGCACAGAATGCAATAGATTTTTCACTTTAATGTCTCAGGAAAGGTTTGTGTTAAGGAAATGAGGTTGATGGAATGGAGAAAAATTTTAAAGTGGAACAAGAGTTTGGGTTTAATATCAATTATCAATCAGAAAACATTTATCAAGTATGTGCTTATGCTAAGCTCAAGCATCAGGAATACAAAAAGAGATAAAAGATAGTTCCTATCCTCAAGGAGTTTACAATATAATGGTGGTTATAATATGCTAACAAATGTATAAAAAACAAGATATGTATAGGATAAAGAGAAGTCAATTAATAGAAAACAGAAATTAAGAGGCAAAAAATAATTTAAAAATATGTTTTACAGGGGATTACAACATTCATGATAAGAGGTTCTTCATCTACACAAAGGAAGAAAGCCAATCAGTCAATTTATTTATTTAATTATTGTGAAGAAATTATTGATAGGAATGGATTTTTGACAGATTAAATTATTTGTATTTTTTTTAAACAGAGGAAGTCATTTATACCTAAAGATAATTATGGATATAGAACTGAAAGGAACTTCAGAAGCAATCTAGTCCAACCCCATAATTTTATGCAAGAGGAAACTCACTTTGGTGGGGAAGGGAAGTAGTAAATGATCTGTGTAGGGAATCAGGAAAACTCATTTCCCTAAATTCATATTTGGCCTCAGACATTTATTAGTTGTGTGACCTTAGGAAAGTCATTTAACCCTGTATATAAAATGAGCTGGAGTAGAAATGGCAAACCATTCTAATACATTTGCCTAGAAAACCCCAAATGAGATCAGAAAGAGTCATTTGGGACTGGTAAAAAAGAAAGGTAAAACAATGGAATATTTATTGTGTATGGGGTCAGGGCTTTGGGGCCTATCATTAAAACTA
Organism: Sarcophilus harrisii; assembly: GCF_902635505.1. Classification (NCBI taxonomy): domain Eukaryota; kingdom Metazoa; phylum Chordata; class Mammalia; order Dasyuromorphia; family Dasyuridae; genus Sarcophilus; species Sarcophilus harrisii. Next base: position 256,357,859 of record NC_045427.1, read on the forward strand.
ACATCCACTGGATTAGTGTTTTTTAAACTCTTTAGAATACCAGGGTTCTGCTAGGTGATCTTCAGTATCCCTTCCAGCTCTAATTATTTCCATGTTGAATCACCTCATGTCTTTACTATTACAGTAGCCTTCTGGTGGGTCTTCTGCCTCAAGTATCTCCCTCTCCTTTAGTCCATCTTCCACTAAGCTGTCAAATTGATCTTCCTGAAGGGTAGATCTGACACATCCCATTCTTATTTAATAAACATTAGGTGTTCCCTATCACCACTAGAGTTGAATATAAATCCATATGAAGCTCTAAAACCTTCACAATTTAGCTGCCTCCTTCCTCTTCAATATTCTTACACTTTACTTACCAACATATAGTCTATGGTCCAATGACATCAGCCTCCTTATTGTTCCTAGCATAAGACATTCCATCTCCTCACTCCCAGAATTTTCATTAGCTATCTCCTATTCCTCAATTTTTTTTTCCTTCTGGTCTTCATCTTCCTGATCTCCTTGGATTATCTCAAGTTTCAACTAAAAATCCTACCTTCTACCAAAAAAAAATATTTCTAGAAATTTCTAATTTCTTGAGCCTTGCCTTTGTTGATTATTTCCAATTTATACTTTATGTACATGTAGTATAAATTGAAAATAATTTATGTAGTAATACACGCACACACACACATGTAGTTTGCACATAACTGTTTCCATGTCATCTCTACTTTAGACTATGAACTCCTTGAGAGCATGGACTTTCTTACTTTTTTTTAGTATAGTATCTGACACGCAGTAGGTCCTTAATAATTACTTGTTGATATCTTCTTGATCTCTAAAACATATTATTTATATGACGTGACAAAGTTAGAATCTCCCTCAACTATAGCTTCATCATGTGTCAAATGAGGGAGATGAGATGTCCCTCTGATAGCTGTTCCAATTCTAAAAGTATGACCTTAAAAATGAATAGATGTATTCAAGAAAAGACCATGGCAGCCATTAGTGTTTCCTTCAGATTAAAGCCAGCACATCATCAAGTTAAGAACATCTTGAGTCATTGCAGCCATTCTTCCCTAGTCACAAATGGTAGCACTAATTTTCTCAGCAACTTGTGTCTTATCTTCAATCTCTCAGTTTTCCTCAAAGTAGTGATGTTACTCAGGCTCACTATAACTGTTGAGAAGTATGCTGAGAAATATTTTGTCCTCTTGCTTTTTTTCTTTTATTTCCCCCCAAAATATATATCTTTATAAAACTCCTACCACTTATTAAGCCTAGATAACAAGGGCTTTGGTAGCCACAGGCACAACTTTTATTGGATACCTACCTCACCCATTTTTGTGCCACTGTGTTCTAAGCCACAATAGAGGCCAAAGTTAAACTAACTACAATTCAATACTGTCTTAAAAGTAATGCCCTGCTTCTCTCTTGTTATATAATAATTATAGCAAGTTTATTATATACATAGATTAATTTTGTCTAAATACAAAGGCTCCTTGAACTCTTTTAAGAAACCAAAAACAAATTATCACCAATTTTAAGCCAATTGGAGAACAGTTACAAATAGCAATTCTTCTCACATTCTTGTGTAAATTTGTTTCCCCATATTATGGATTAAGATTCAAACCTCTGGACACAATTATGGTTGACCAGTAGGCTTTTTATCTGACAAATGACTGGGCTGACTTCAAAATCAGATCTCATAGCCTCTAGAGGACAATACACTGCTCTGGAGGAGCTTTTCAGCTCTTGGATATTTCAGAGACAGTTTTTACAAAAGAAACACCTCAGGTGTACCGAAGCTTTGTGTAATGAAATCTTTCAGAGCAGGCAGAAAAAAATATAACTCTTTCCCATCTGGATTCAGTTGTCGGGAAGAGCACATTTAATTTCAAGTCAATCGCTTCTCTGCACATCAGCACTTAAGGGATTAAAGACAAGTCTACTTTTGTTGCCTTAAATGTACTGTTATTGTTATCAATTCATGCAGCCTTGCAATAAGTTTTCAATAAATCTAAGATTAACTATTATTTTCTCACCTATAAATAAAATATAATCATCTTAAAAATCAATGAAGG